>NW_027252112.1:0-346510 GCF_044704955.1 Pristiophorus japonicus | reverse complement strand
ACAATGTCTCCTATTGGGAATCATGCAATGTTTCCCATTGGGAATGGTGAAAGTGTTCCCCATTGGGAATGGTGATAGTGTCTCGCGTTAGGAATGGTGACAGTGTTCTCCATTGGGAATTGTGAGAGTGTCTCCCATTGGGAATGGTGACAGTGTTCCTCATTGGGAATGGTGACAGTGTTCCCCATTAGGAATGGTGATAGTTTCTCCCATTAGGAATGGCGACAGTATCTCCCATTGGGAATGGTGACAGTGTTCCCCATTAGGAATGGTGATAGTTTCTCCCATTAGGAATGGCGACAGTGTCTCCCATTGGGAATGGTGACAGTGTTCCCCATTTGGAATGGTGAAAATGTCTCCCAATGGGAATGGTGACAGAGTTCCTCATTGGGAATATTGACATTGTTCTCCATTGGGAATGGTGACAGTGTCTCCCATTGGGAATGGTGACAATGTTCCCCATTGGGAATGGCGACAGTGTTCATCTTTGGGAATGGCGACAGTGTTCCCCAATGTGAATGGTGACAGCGTCTCCCATTGGGAATAGTGACAGTGTCTCCCATTGGGAATACTGATACTGTCTCCCATTGATACTGGTGACAGAGTTCCCCATTGGGAATGGTGATAATGTTCCCCATTAGGAATAGTGACAGTGTCTCCCATTGGGATTTGTGCGAGCGTTCACCATTGGGAATGGTGAAAGTGTTCCACATTGGGAATGGTGACAGTGTTCCCCATTGGGAATGGTGACAATGTCTCCCATTGGGAATGGTGACAATGTTCCCCATTGGGAATGGGGACAATGTCTCCCATTGGGAATGATGACAATATTCCACATTGGGAATGGTTAAAGTGTCTCCCATTGGGAATGGTGACAGTTTTCCCCACAGGGGAAGGTGACAATGTCTCCTATTGGGAATGATGCAATGTTCCCAATTAGGAATGGTGAAACTGTTCCCCTTTGGGAATGGTGATAGTGTCTCGCGTTAGGAATGGTGACCGTGTTCTCCATTGGGAATGGTGAGAGTGTCTCCCATTGGGAATGATGACAGTGTTCTTCATTGGGAATGGTGACAGTTTTCCCCATTAGGAATGGTGACAGTTTCTCCCATTGGGAATGGTGATAATGTCTCACATTGGGAATGGTAATCGTGTTCCTCATTAGGAATGGCGAAAGTGTCTCCCATTGGGAATGGTGACAGTGTCTCCCATTAGGAATGGTGAGAGTGTTCCCCATTGGGAATGGTGAAAGTGTACCCATTTGGGAATGGTGACAGTTTTCCCCATTGGGAATGGTGACAGTGTCTCCCATTAGGAATGGTGCGGGTGTTCCCCATTAGGAATGGTGACAATGTCTCACATTGGGAACGGTGCAATGATCCCCATTGGAAATTCTGAAAGTGTCTCGCTTTGGGAATGGTGACAATGTTCTCCAATGGGAATGGTGACATTGTTCCCCATTGGGAATGGTCACAATGTCTCCCATTTAGAATGGTGACAGTGTTCCCCATTGGGAATGGTGATAATCTCTCCCATTGGGAATGGTGAGAGTGTTCCGCTTTGTGAATGGTGGAAGTGCTCCCCTTTGGTAAAGGTGACAGTGTTCCGCATTGGGTAAGGTGACAGTGTTGCCCTTTGGGAATGTGACAGTGTCTCCCATTGGGAATGGTGACAGTGTTCCCCATTGGGATTGGTGACAATGTCTTCCATTGGGAATGGTGCAACGTCTACCAAATGGGAATGGTGACAATAACCCCATTGGGAATGGTGACAGTGTTTACCACTGGGAATGGTGACAGTGTCTCCCTTGGGAATGTTTAGCGTGTTCCCCATTAGGAATGGTGACAGTGATCCCCATTGCGAATGGTGACAGTGTTCCCCATTTGGAATGGTGACAGCGTGCACCATTGAGAATTGTGACAGTGTTCCCCATTGGGAATGGTGACAGTGGCTCGCATTGGGAATGGTGTCAGTGTTCCCCATTGGGTATGGTGATAATGTTCCCCATTAGGAATGGCAACAGTGTCTCCCATTGGGAATGGTGACAGTGTTCCCCATTGGGAATACTGATAGTGTTCCCCATTGGGAATGGTGATAGTGTTTCCATTGGGAATGGTGTCAGTGTCTCCCATTGGGAATGGTGACAGTGTTTCCATTGGGAATGGTGTCAGTGTCTCCCATTGGGAATGGTTACAGTGTTTCCATTGGCAATGGTAACAGTGTTCCCCATTTGGAATGGTGGCAGCGTTCACCATTGGGAATTGTGACAGTTTTCAACATTGGGAATGGTGACAGTGGCTCGCATTGGGAATGTTGTCACTGTTCGCCATTGGGAATGGTGATAGTGTTCCCCATTAGGAATGGCGACAGTGTCTCCCATTGGGAATGGTGAAAGTGTACCCCATTGGGAATGGTGAAAGTGTCTCGCATTGGAAATGGTGACAATGTTCTCCATTGGGAATGGTGACAGTTTTCCCCTTCGTGAATGGTGACAGTGTTCCGCATTGGGAAAGGTGACAGTTTTGCGCATTGGGAATGGTGACTGTGTCTCCCATTTGAAATGGTGACAATGTCTCCCATTGGGAATGGTGACAATGTTCCCCATTGGCAATGGTGACACTGTCTCCCATTAGGAATGGTGAGTGTTCCCCATTGGGAATGGTGACAGCGTCTCCCATTGGGAATGGTGACAGTCTCTCCCATTGGGAATGGTGAAAGTCTCTCCCATTGGGAATGGTGACAGTCTCTCCCATTCGGAATGGTGAGATTATTCCCCATTAGGAATGGTGGCAGTGTTCCCCATTGGGAATGGTGACAATGTCTCCCATTGTGAATGGTGCAATGATCCCCGTTGGAAATTCTGAAAGAGTCTCGCATTGGGAATGGTGACAATATTCTCCAATGGGAATGGTGACAGCGTCTCCCATTGAGAATGGTGACAGTGTTCCCCATTGGGAATGGTGACAATGTCTCCCATTGGGAATGGTGAGAGTGTTCCCCATTAGGAATGGTGGCAGTGTTCCCCATTGGGAATGGTGACAATGTTCTCCATTGGGAAGGGTGACAGTGTTCCCCATTGGGAATGGTGACAATCTCTCCCATTGGGAATGGTGAGAGTGTTCCTCATTAGGAATTGTGGCAGTGTTCCCCTTTGGGAATGGTGATAGTGTTCCGCATTGGGAAAGGTGACAGTGTTCCCCATTGGGAATGGTGACAATGTCTTCCATTGGGAATGGTGCAACGTCTCCCAAATGGGAATGGTGCAATATCCCCATTGGGAATGGTGACAGTGTTTACCACTGGGAATTGTGACAGTGTCTCCCTTGGGAATGTTTAAAGTGTTCCCCATTGGGAATGGTGACAGTGTTCCCCATTGGGAATGGTGACCATGTCTCCCATTGGAAACGGTGCAATGATCCCCATTGGAAATTCTGTAAGTGTCTCGCATTGGGAATGGTGACAATGTTCTCCAATGGGAATGGTGACAGTGTTCCGCATTGGGAATGGTGACAATGTCTCCCATTGGGAATGGTGAGATTTTTCCCCATTGGGAATGGTGACATTGTTCTCCATTGGGAATAGTGACAGTGCTCCGCTTTGGGAAAGGTGACAGTATTGCCCTTTGGGAATGTGACAGAGTCTCCCATTGGGAATGGTGAGATTGTTCCCCATTGGGAATGGTGACAATGTTCCCCATTGGGAATGGTGACAGGGTTCCCCATTGGGAATGGTGACAATCTCTCCCATTGGGAATGGTGACACTGTTCCCATTGGGAATGGTGACAGTGTTTCCATTGGGAATGGTGTCAGTGTCTCCCATTGGGGATGGTTACAGTGTTTCCATTGGCAATGGTAACAGTGTTCCCCATTTGGAATGGTGACAGCGTTCACCATTGGGAATTGTGACAGTTTTCAACATTGGGAATGGTGACAGTGGCTCGCATTGGGAAAGGTGACAGTATTGCCCTTTGGGAATGTGACAGAGTCTCCCATTGGGAATGGTGAGATTGTTCCCCATTGGGAATGGTGACAATGTTCCCCATTGGGAATGGTGACAGGGTTCCCCATTGGGAATGGTGACAATCTCTCCCATTGGGAATGGTGACACTGTTCCCATTGGGAATGGTGACAGTGTTTCCATTGGGAATGGTGTCAGTGTCTCCCATTGGGGATGGTTAGTGTTTCCATTGGCAATGGTAACAGTGTTCCCCATTTGGAATGGTGACAGCGTTCACCATTGGGAATTGTGACAGTTTTCAACATTGGGAATGGTGACAGTGGCTCGCATTGGGAATGTTGTCACTGTTCCCCATTGGGAATGGTGATAGTGTTCCCCATTAGGAATGGCGACAGTGTCTCCCATTGGGAATGGTGAAAGTGTACCCCATTGGGAATGGTGAAAGTGTCTCGCATTGGGAATGGTGACAATGTTCTCCATTGGGGAAGGTGACAGTTTTCCCCTTCGTGAATGGTGACAGTGTTCCGCATTGGGAAAGGTGACAGTGTTGCGCATTGGGAATGGTGACTGTGTCTCCCATTTGAAATGATGACAATGTCTCCCATTGGGAATGGTGACAATGTTCCCCATTGGCAATGGTGACACTGTCTCCCATTAGGAATGGTGAGAGTGTTCCCCATTGGGAATGGTGACAGCGTCTCCCATTGGGAATGGTGACAATCTCTCCCATTCGGAATGGTGAGAGTATTCCCCATTAGGAATGGTGGCAGTGTTCCCCATTGGGAATGGTGACAATGTCTCCCATTGTGAATGGTGCAATGATCCCCATTGGAAATTCTGAAAGAGTCTCGCATTGGGAATGGTGACAATATTCTCCAATGGGAATGGTGACAGCGTCTCCCATTGAGAATGGTGACAGTGTTCCCCATTGGGAATGGTGACAATGTCTCCCATTGGGAATGGTGAGAGTGTTCCCCATTAGGAATGGTGGCAGTGTTCCCCATTGGGAATGGTGACAATGTTCCCCATTGGGAATAGTGACAATCTCTCCCATTGGGAATGGTGAGAGTGTTCCTCATTAGGAATTGTGGCAGTGTTCCCCTTTGGGAATGGTGATAGTGTTCCGCATTGGGAAAGGTGACAGTGTTCCCCATTGGGAATGGTGACAATGTCTTCCATTGGGAATGGTGCAACGTGTCCCAAATGGGAATGGTGCAATATCCCCATTGGGAATGGTGACAGTGTTTACCACTGGGAATGGTGACAGTGTCTCCCTTGGGAATGTTTAAAGTGTTCCCCATTGGGAATGGTGACAGTGTTCCCCATTGGGAATGGTGACCATGTCTCCCATTGGAAACGGTGCAATGATCCCCATTGGAAATTCTGTAAGTGTCTCGCATTGGGAATGGTGACAATGTTCGCCAATGGGAATGGTGACAGTGTTCCGCATTGGGAATGGTGACAATGTCTCCCATTGGGAATGGTGAGATTTTTCCCCATTGGGAATGGTGACATTGTTCTCCATTGGGAATAGTGACAGTGTTCCGCTTTGGGAAAGGTGACAGTATTGCCCTTTGGGAATGTGACAGAGTCTCCCATTGGGAATGGTGAGATTGTTCCCCATTGGGAATGGTGACAATGTTCCCCATTGGGAATGGTGACAGGGTTCCCCATTGGGAATGGTGACAATGTTCCCCATTGGGAATAGTGACAATCTCTCCCATTGGGAATGGTGAGAGTGTTCCTCATTAGGAATTGTGGCAGTGTTCCCCTTTGGGAATGGTGATAGTGTTCCGCATTGGGAAAGGTGACAGTGTTCCCCATTGGGAATGGTGACAATGTCTTCCATTGGGAATGGTGCAACGTGTCCCAAATGGGAATGGTGCAATATCCCCATTGGGAATGGTGACAGTGTTTACCACTGGGAATGGTGACAGTGTCTCCCTTGGGAATGTTTAAAGTGTTCCCCATTGGGAATGGTGACAGTGTTCCCCATTGGGAATGGTGACCATGTCTCCCATTGGAAACGGTGCAATGATCCCCATTGGAAATTCTGTAAGTGTCTCGCATTGGGAATGGTGACAATGTTCGCCAATGGGAATGGTGACAGTGTTCCGCATTGGGAATGGTGACAATGTCTCCCATTGGGAATGGTGAGATTTTTCCCCATTGGGAATGGTGACATTGTTCTCCATTGGGAATAGTGACAGTGTTCCGCTTTGGGAAAGGTGACAGTATTGCCCTTTGGGAATGTGACAGAGTCTCCCATTGGGAATGGTGAGATTGTTCCCCATTGGGAATGGTGACAATGTTCCCCATTGGGAATGGTGACAGGGTTCCCCATTGGGAATGGTGACAGGGTTCCCCATTGGGAATGGTGACAATCTCTCCCATTGGGAATGGTGACACTGTTCCCATTGGGAATGGTGACAGTGTTCCTCAATGGGAATGGTGACAGTGTTCCCCATTGGGAATGGTGACAGTGATCCCCATTCGGAATGGTTAAAGTGTCACCCATTGGGAATGGTGACAGTGTTCCCCACCGGGAAAGGTGACAATGTCTCCTATTGGGAATCATGCAATGTTTCCCATTGGGAATGGTGAAAGTGTTCCCCATTGGGAATGGTGATAGTGTCTCGCGTTAGGAATGGTGACAGTGTTCTCCATTGGGAATTGTGAGAGTGTCTCCCATTGGGAATGGTGACAGTGTTCCTCATTGGGAATGGTGACAGTGTTCCCCATTAGGAATGGTGATAGTTTCTCCCATTAGGAATGGCGACAGTATCTCCCATTGGGAATGGTGACAGTGTTCCCCATTAGGAATGGTGATAGTTTCTCCCATTAGGAATGGCGACAGTGTCTCCCATTGGGAATGGTGACAGTGTTCCCCATTTGGAATGGTGAAAATGTCTCCCAATGGGAATGGTGACAGAGTTCCTCATTGGGAATATTGACATTGTTCTCCATTGGGAATGGTGACAGTGTTCCCCATTGGGAATGCTGATAGTGTTCCCCATTGGGAATGGTGACAGTGTTTCCATTGGGAATGGTGACAGTGTTTCCATTGGGAATGCTGATAGCGCTCCCCATTGGGAATGGTGACAGTGTTTCCATTGGGAATGGTGACAGTGTTTCCATTGGGAATGGTGTCAGTGTCTCCCATTGGGAATGGTGACAGTGTTTCCATTGGGAATGGTGTCAGTGTCTCCCATTGGGGATGGTTACAGTGTTTCCATTGGCAATGGTAACAGTGTTCCCCATTTGGAATGGTGACAGCGTTCACCATTGGGAATTGTGAGTTTTCAACATTGGGAATGGTGACAGTAGCTAGCATTGGGAATGTTGTCACTGTTCCCCATTGGGAATGGTGATAGTGTTCCCCATTAGGAATGGCGACAATGTCTCCCATTGGGAATGGTGAAAGTGTACCCCATTGGGAATGGTGAAAGTGTACCCCATTGGGAATGGTGAAAGTGTCTCGCATTGGGAATGGTGACAATGTTCTCCATTGGGGAAGGTGACAGTTTTTCCCTTCGTGAATGGTGACAGTGTTCCGCATTGGGAAAGGTGACAGTGTTGCGCATTGGGAATGGTGACTGTGTCTTCCATTTGAAATGGTGACAATGTCTCCTATTGGGAATGGTGACAATGTTCCCCATTGGCAATGGTGACACTGTCTCCCATTAGAAATGGTGAGAGTGTTCCCCATTGGGAATGGTGACAGCGTCTCCCATTGGGAATGGTGACAGTCTCTCCCATTCGGAATGGTGAGTGTATTCCCCATTAGGAATGGTGGCAGTGTTCCCCATTGGGAATGGTGACAATGTCTCCCATTGTGAATGGTGCAATGATCCCCATTGGAAATTCTGAAAGAGTCTCGCATTGGGAATGGTGACAATATTCTCCAATGGGAATGGTGACAGCGTCTCCCATTGAGAATGGTGACAGTGTTCCCCATTGGGAATGGTGACAATGTCTCCCATTGGGAATGGTGACAATGTCTCCCATTGGGAATGGTGAGACTGTTCCCCATTAGGAATGGTGGCAGTGTTCCAAATTGGGAATGGTGACAATGTTCCCCATTGGGAATGGTGACAATCTCTCCCATTGGGAATGGTGAGAGTGTTCCTCATTAGGAATTGTGGCAGTGTTCCCCTTTGGGAATGGTGATAGTGTTCCGCATTGGGAAAGGTGACAGTGTTTCCCATTGGGAATGGTGACAATGTCTTCCATTGGGAATGGTGCAACGTCTCCCAAATGGGAATGGTGCAATATCGCCATTGGGAATGGTGACAGTGTTTACCACTGGGAATGGTGACAGTGTCTCCCTTGGGAATGTTTAAAGTGTTCCCCATTGGGAATGGTGACAGTGTTCCCCATTGGGAATGGTGACCATGTCTCCCATTGGGAATGGTGCAATGTTCCCAATTGGGGATGGTGGGAGTGTTCCCCATTAGGAATGGCGACAGTGTCTCCCATTGGGAAGCGTGAAAGTGTCTCGCATTGGAAATGGTGACAATGTTCTCCATTGGGAATGGTGACAGTTTTCCCCTTCGTGAATGGTGACAGTGTTCCGCATTGGGAAAGGTGACAGTTTTGCGCATTGGGAATGGTGACTGTGTCTCCCATTTGAAATGGTGACAATGTCTCCCATTGGGAATGGTGACAATGTTCCCATTGGCAATGGTGACACTGTCGCCCATTAGGAATGGTGAGAGTGTTCCCCATTGGGAATGTTGACAGCGTCTCCCATTGGGAATGGTGAGAGTATTCCCCATTAGGAATGGTGGCAGTGTTCCCCATTGGGAATGGTGACAATGTCTCCCATTGTGAATGGTGCAATGATCCCCATTGGAAATTCTGAAAGAGTCTCGCATTGGGAATGGTGACAATATTCTCCAATGGGAATGGTGACAGCGTCTCCCATTGAAAATGGTGACAGTGTTCCCCATTGGGAATGGTGACAATGTCTCCCATTGGGAATGGTGAGAGTGTTCCCCATTAGGAATGGTGGCAGTGTTTCCCATTGGGAATGGTGACAATGTTTTCCATTGGGAAGGGTGACAGTGTTCCCCATTGGGAATGGTGACAATCTCTCCCATTGGGAATGGTGAGAGTGTTCCTCATTAGGAATTGTGGCAGTGTTCCCCTTTGGGAATGGTGATAGTGTTCCGCATTGGGAAAGGTGACAGTGTTCCCCATTGGGAATGGTGACAATGTCTTCCATTGGGAATGGTGCAACGTCTCCCAAATGGGAATGGTGCAATATCCCCATTGGGAATGGTGACAGTGTCTCCCTTGGGAATGTTTAAAGTGTTCCCCATTAGGAATGGTGACAGTGTTCCCCATTGGGAATGGTGACCATGTCTCCCATTGGAAACGGTGCAATGATCCCCATTGGAAATTCTGAAAGAGTCTCGCATTGGGAATGGTGGGACAATGTTCTCCAATGGGAATGGTGACAGTGTTCCGCATTGGGAATGGTGACAATGTCTCCCATTGGGAATGGTGAGATTTTTCCCCATTGGGAATGGTGACATTGTTCTCCATTGGGAATAGTGACAGTGTTCCGCTTTGGGAAAGGTGACAGTATTGCTCTTTGGGAATGTGACAGTGTCTCCCATTGAGAATGGTGAGATTGTTCCCCATTGGGAATGGTGACAATGTTCCTCATTGGGAATGGTGACAGGGTTCCCCATTGGGAATGGTGACAATCTCTCCCATTGGGAATGGTGACACTGTTCCCATTGGGGATGGTTACAGTGTTTCCATTGGCAATGGTAACAGTGTTCCCCATTTGGAATGGTGACAGCGTTCACCATTGGGAATTGTGACAGTTTTCAACATTGGAAATGGTGACAGTGGCTCGCTTTGGGAATGTTATCACTGTTCCCCATTGGGAATGGTGATAGTGTTCCCCATTAGGAATGGCGACAGTGTCTCCCATTGGGAATGGTGAAAGTGTACCCCATTGGGAATGGTGAAAGTGTACCCCATTGGAAATGGTGACAATGTTCTCCATTGGGAATGGTGACAGTTTTCCCCTTCGTGAATGGTGACAGTATTCCGCATTGGGAAAGGTGACAGTGTTGCGCATTGGGAATGGTGACTGTGTCTCCCATTTGAAATGGTGACAATGTCTCCCATTGGGAATGGTGACAATGTTCCCCATTGGCAATGGTGACACTGTCTCCCATTAGGAATGGTGAGAGTGCTCCCCATTGGGAATGGTGACAGCGTCTCCCATTGGGAATGGTGACAGTCTCTCCCATTCGGAATGGTGAGAGTATTCCCCATTAGGAATGGTAGCAGTGTTCCCCATTGGGAATTGTGACAATGTTCCCCATTGGGAATGGTGACAATGTCTTCCATTGGGAATGGTGCAACGTCTCCCAAATGGGAATGGTGCAATATCCCCATTGGGAATGGTGACAGTGTTTACCACTGGGAATTGTGACAGTGTCTCCCTTGGGAATGTTTAAAGTGTTCCCCATTGGGAATGGTGACAGTGTTCCCCATTGGGAATGGTGACCATGTCTCCCATTGGAAACGGTGCAATGATCCACATTGGAAATTCTGTAAGTGTCTCGCATTGGGAATGGTGACAATGTTCTCCAATGGGAATAGTGACAGTGTTCCGCTTTGGGAAAGGTGACAGTATTGCCCTTTGGGAATGTGACAGTGTCTCCCATTGGGAATGGTGACAGTGTCTCCCATTGGGAATGGTGACAATGTTCCCCATTGGGAATGGCGACAGTGTTCATCTTTGGGAATGGCGACAGTGTTCCCCAATGTGAATGGTGACAGCGTCTCCCATTGGGAATAGTGACAGTGTCTCCCATTGGGAATACTGATACTGTCTCCCATTGATACTGGTGACAGAGTTCCCCATTGGGAATGGTGATAATGTTCCCCATTAGGAATAGTGACAGTGTCTCCCATTGGGATTTGTGCGAGCGTTCACCATTGGGAATGGTGAAAGTGTTCCACATTGGGAATGGTGACAGTGTTCCCCATTGGGAATGGTGACAATGTCTCCCATTGGGAATGGTGACAATGTTCCCCATTGGGAATGGGGACAATGTCTCCCATTGGGAATGATGACAATATTCCACATTGGGAATGGTTAAAGTGTCTCCCATTGGGAATGGTGACAGTTTTCCCCACAGGGGAAGGTGACAATGTCTCCTATTGGGAATGATGCAATGTTCCCAATTAGGAATGGTGAAACTGTTCCCCTTTGGGAATGGTGATAGTGTCTCGCGTTAGGAATGGTGACCGTGTTCTCCATTGGGAATGGTGAGAGTGTCTCCCATTGGGAATGATGACAGTGTTCTTCATTGGGAATGGTGACAGTTTTCCCCATTAGGAATGGTGACAGTTTCTCCCATTGGGAATGGTGATAATGTCTCACATTGGGAATGGTAATCGTGTTCCTCATTAGGAATGGCGAAAGTGTCTCCCATTGGGAATGGTGACAGTGTCTCCCATTAGGAATGGTGAGAGTGTTCCCCATTGGGAATGGTGAAAGTGTACCCATTTGGGAATGGTGACAGTTTTCCCCATTGGGAATGGTGACAGTGTCTCCCATTAGGAATGGTGCGGGTGTTCCCCATTAGGAATGGTGACAATGTCTCACATTGGGAACGGTGCAATGATCCCCATTGGAAATTCTGAAAGTGTCTCGCTTTGGGAATGGTGACAATGTTCTCCAATGGGAATGGTGACATTGTTCCCCATTGGGAATGGTCACAATGTCTCCCATTTAGAATGGTGACAGTGTTCCCCATTGGGAATGGTGATAATCTCTCCCATTGGGAATGGTGAGAGTGTTCCGCTTTGTGAATGGTGGAAGTGCTCCCCTTTGGTAAAGGTGACAGTGTTCCGCATTGGGTAAGGTGACAGTGTTGCCCTTTGGGAATGTGACAGTGTCTCCCATTGGGAATGGTGACAGTGTTCCCCATTGGGATTGGTGACAATGTCTTCCATTGGGAATGGTGCAACGTCTACCAAATGGGAATGGTGACAATAACCCCATTGGGAATGGTGACAGTGTTTACCACTGGGAATGGTGACAGTGTCTCCCTTGGGAATGTTTAGCGTGTTCCCCATTAGGAATGGTGACAGTGATCCCCATTGCGAATGGTGACAGTGTTCCCCATTTGGAATGGTGACAGCGTGCACCATTGAGAATTGTGACAGTGTTCCCCATTGGGAATGGTGACAGTGGCTCGCATTGGGAATGGTGTCAGTGTTCCCCATTGGGTATGGTGATAATGTTCCCCATTAGGAATGGCAACAGTGTCTCCCATTGGGAATGGTGACAGTGTTCCCCATTGGGAATACTGATAGTGTTCCCCATTGGGAATGGTGATAGTGTTTCCATTGGGAATGGTGTCAGTGTCTCCCATTGGGAATGGTGACAGTGTTTCCATTGGGAATGGTGTCAGTGTCTCCCATTGGGAATGGTTACAGTGTTTCCATTGGCAATGGTAACAGTGTTCCCCATTTGGAATGGTGGCAGCGTTCACCATTGGGAATTGTGACAGTTTTCAACATTGGGAATGGTGACAGTGGCTCGCATTGGGAATGTTGTCACTGTTCGCCATTGGGAATGGTGATAGTGTTCCCCATTAGGAATGGCGACAGTGTCTCCCATTGGGAATGGTGAAAGTGTACCCCATTGGGAATGGTGAAAGTGTCTCGCATTGGAAATGGTGACAATGTTCTCCATTGGGAATGGTGACAGTTTTCCCCTTCGTGAATGGTGACAGTGTTCCGCATTGGGAAAGGTGACAGTTTTGCGCATTGGGAATGGTGACTGTGTCTCCCATTTGAAATGGTGACAATGTCTCCCATTGGGAATGGTGACAATGTTCCCCATTGGCAATGGTGACACTGTCTCCCATTAGGAATGGTGAGTGTTCCCCATTGGGAATGGTGACAGCGTCTCCCATTGGGAATGGTGACAGTCTCTCCCATTGGGAATGGTGAAAGTCTCTCCCATTGGGAATGGTGACAGTCTCTCCCATTCGGAATGGTGAGATTATTCCCCATTAGGAATGGTGGCAGTGTTCCCCATTGGGAATGGTGACAATGTCTCCCATTGTGAATGGTGCAATGATCCCCGTTGGAAATTCTGAAAGAGTCTCGCATTGGGAATGGTGACAATATTCTCCAATGGGAATGGTGACAGCGTCTCCCATTGAGAATGGTGACAGTGTTCCCCATTGGGAATGGTGACAATGTCTCCCATTGGGAATGGTGAGAGTGTTCCCCATTAGGAATGGTGGCAGTGTTCCCCATTGGGAATGGTGACAATGTTCTCCATTGGGAAGGGTGACAGTGTTCCCCATTGGGAATGGTGACAATCTCTCCCATTGGGAATGGTGAGAGTGTTCCTCATTAGGAATTGTGGCAGTGTTCCCCTTTGGGAATGGTGATAGTGTTCCGCATTGGGAAAGGTGACAGTGTTCCCCATTGGGAATGGTGACAATGTCTTCCATTGGGAATGGTGCAACGTCTCCCAAATGGGAATGGTGCAATATCCCCATTGGGAATGGTGACAGTGTTTACCACTGGGAATTGTGACAGTGTCTCCCTTGGGAATGTTTAAAGTGTTCCCCATTGGGAATGGTGACAGTGTTCCCCATTGGGAATGGTGACCATGTCTCCCATTGGAAACGGTGCAATGATCCCCATTGGAAATTCTGTAAGTGTCTCGCATTGGGAATGGTGACAATGTTCTCCAATGGGAATGGTGACAGTGTTCCGCATTGGGAATGGTGACAATGTCTCCCATTGGGAATGGTGAGATTTTTCCCCATTGGGAATGGTGACATTGTTCTCCATTGGGAATAGTGACAGTGCTCCGTTTTGGGAAAGGTGACAGTATTGCCCTTTGGGAATGTGACAGAGTCTCCCATTGGGAATGGTGAGATTGTTCCCCATTGGGAATGGTGACAATGTTCCCCATTGGGAATGGTGACAGGGTTCCCCATTGGGAATGGTGACAATCTCTCCCATTGGGAATGGTGACACTGTTCCCATTGGGAATGGTGACAGTGTTTCCATTGGGAATGGTGTCAGTGTCTCCCATTGGGGATGGTTACAGTGTTTCCATTGGCAATGGTAACAGTGTTCCCCATTTGGAATGGTGACAGCGTTCACCATTGGGAATTGTGACAGTTTTCAACATTGGGAATGGTGACAGTGGCTCGCATTGGGAAAGGTGACAGTATTGCCCTTTGGGAATGTGACAGAGTCTCCCATTGGGAATGGTGAGATTGTTCCCCATTGGGAATGGTGACAATGTTCCCCATTGGGAATGGTGACAGGGTTCCCCATTGGGAATGGTGACAATCTCTCCCATTGGGAATGGTGACACTGTTCCCATTGGGAATGGTGACAGTGTTTCCATTGGGAATGGTGTCAGTGTCTCCCATTGGGGATGGTTACAGTGTTTCCATTGGCAATGGTAACAGTGTTCCCCATTTGGAATGGTGACAGCGTTCACCATTGGGAATTGTGACAGTTTTCAACATTGGGAATGGTGACAGTGGCTCGCATTGGGAATGTTGTCACTGTTCCCCATTGGGAATGGTGATAGTGTTCCCCATTAGGAATGGCGACAGTGTCTCCCATTGGGAATGGTGAAAGTGTACCCCATTGGGAATGGTGAAAGTGTCTCGCATTGGGAATGGTGACAATGTTCTCCATTGGGGAAGGTGACAGTTTTCCCCTTCGTGAATGGTGACAGTGTTCCGCATTGGGAAAGGTGACAGTGTTGCGCATTGGGAATGGTGACTGTGTCTCCCATTTGAAATGATGACAATGTCTCCCATTGGGAATGGTGACAATGTTCCCCATTGGCAATGGTGACACTGTCTCCCATTAGGAATGGTGAGAGTGTTCCCCATTGGGAATGGTGACAGCGTCTCCCATTGGGAATGGTGACAATCTCTCCCATTCGGAATGGTGAGAGTATTCCCCATTAGGAATGGTGGCAGTGTTCCCCATTGGGAATGGTGATACTGTCTCCCATTGGGAATGGTGACAAAGTTCCCCATGGGAATGGTGATAATGTTCCCCATTGGGAATGGTGACAGTGTCTCCCACTGGGAATGGTGAAAGTGCTCACCATTGGGAATGGTGAGAGTGTTCCCCATTGGGAATGGTGACAATGTTCCCCATTGGGAATTGTGACACTTTCTCCCATTGGGAATGGTGACAATGTTCCCCATCGTGAATAATTACACTGTTCACCTTTGGGAATGGTGACAGTGTTCCCCATTGGGAATGGTGAACCGAGTTGCGGAGGAACTTCTTCACCCAGAGAGTGGTGAACCTGTGGAATTCTCTATCACAGAAAGTTGTTGAGGCAAATTCACTAAATATATTCAAAAAGGAGTTAGATGAGGTCCTTACTACTAGGGGGATCAAGGCGAGAAAGCAGGAATGGGGTACTGAAGTTGAATGTTCAGCCATGAACTCATTGAATGGCGGTGCAGGCTAGAAGGGCCGAATGGCCTACTCCTGCACCTATTTTCTATGTTTCTATGTGACACTGTCTCCTATTCGGAAAGGTTAAAGTATCCCCCATTGGGAATGGTGACAATGTTCCCCGTTGGGAATGGTGGCAGTGTCTCCCATTGGGAATGGTGACAATGTTCCACATTGGGAATGGTGACAGTGCTCCCCATTGGGAATGTTGAAAGTGTTCCCATTGGGAATGGTGACATAGTCTCCCATTGGGAATGGTGACAGTGGCTCCCTTTGGGAAAGGTGAGAGTGTTCCCCATTGGGAATGGTGAGAGTGTTTCCCATTGGGAATGGTGACATTGATCCCCATTGGGAATGGTGACAGTGTCTCCCATTGGGAATGGTGATAGTATTCCTCATTGGGAATGGTGACAGTTTTCGCCATCGGGAATGGTGACAGTGTTCCCCAATGGGAATGGTGACAGTGTTCCCCAATGGGAATGGTGACAGTGCTCCCCATTGGGAATGGTGACAGTGCTCCCCATTGGGAATGGTGACACTGTCTCCCATTCGGAAAGGTTAAAGTGTCCCCCATTGGGAATGGTGACAATGTTCCCCAGTGGGAATGGTGGCAGTGTCTCCCATTGGGAATGGTGACAATGTTCCACATTGGGAATGGTGACAGTGCTCCCCATTGGGAATGTTGAAAGTGTTCCCATTGGGAATGGTGACATAGTCTCCCATTGGGAATGGTGACAGTGGCTCCCTTTGGGAAAGGTGAGAGTGTTCCCCATTGGGAATGGTGAGAGTGTTTCCCATTGGGAATGGTGACATTGATCCCCATTGGGAATGGTGACAGTGTCTCCCATTGGGAATGGTGATAGTATTCCTCATTGGGAATGGTGACAGTTTTCGCCATCGGGAATGGTGACAGTGTTCCCCAATGGGAATGGTGACAGTGCTCCCCATTGGGAATGTTGAAAGTGTTCCCCATTGGGAATGGTGACATTGTCTCCCATTGGGAATGGTGACAGTGGCTCCCTTTGGGAATGGTGACAGTGTTCCCCATTGGGAATGGTGAGAGTGTTTCCCATTGGGAATGGTGACATTGATCCCCATTGGGAATGGTGACAGTGTCTCCCATTGGGAATGGTGACAGTATTCCTCATTGGGAATGGTGACAGTTTTCGCCATTGGGTATGGTGACAGTGTTCGCCATTGGGAATGGCGACAGTGTTCCCCAATGGGAATGGTGACAGTGCCCCATTGGGAATAGTGACAGTGTCTCCCATTGGGAATGGTGATACTGTCTCCCATTGGGAATGGTGACAGTGTCTCCCACTGGGAATGGTGAAAGTGCTCACCATTGGGAATGGTGACAATGTTCCACATTGGGAATAGTGACAGTGTCTCGCATTGGGAATGGTGACAGTGTTCCCCATTGGGAATGGTGACAGTTTCTCCCATTGGAAATGGTGACAATGTTCCCCATTTGGAATGGTGAGAATGTCTTCCATTGGGAATTGTGACAATGTTCCCTATTGGGAATGGTGATAGATTTCCCCATTGGGAATGGTGACAATGTTCCCCATTTGGAATGGTGAGAATGTCTCCCATTGGGAATTGTGACAATGTTCCCTATTGGGAATGGTGATAGATTTCCCCATTGGGAATGGTGACAATGTCTCCTATTGGGAATGGTGCAATGTTCCCAATTGGGAATGGTGACAGTGTCTCACATTGGGAATAGTGACAGTGTCTCACATTGGGAATGGTGATAGTGCTCCCCACTGGGAAAGGTGAAAATGTCTCCTATTGGGAATGGTGCAATGTTTCCCATTGGGAATGGTGACAGTGTTCCCCATTGGGAATGGTGATAGTCTCTCGCATTGGGAATGGTGACATGTTCTCCATTGGGAATGGTGACAGTGTCTCTCATTGGGAATGGTGACAGTGTTCCCCATTGGGAATGGTGATAGTGTCTCCCATTGGGAATGGTGACAGTGTTCCCCATTGGTAATGGTGAATGTGTCTCCCATTGGGAATGGTGATAGTGTCTCCCATTGGGAATGGTGAATGTGTCTCCCATTGGGAATGTTGACAATGTCTCCCATTGGGAATGGTGACAATGTTCCCCATTGGGAATGGTGACAGTGTCCCCCATTGGGAATAGTGACAGTGTCTCCCATTGGGAATGGTGACAGTGTCTCACATTGGGAATGGTGACAATGTCTCACATTGGGAATGGTGACAATGATCCCCATTGGGATTGGTGACAATATCTCCCATTAGGAATGGTGACAATGTTCCCCATTGTGAATGTTGAAAATGTTCCCAATTGAGAATGGTGATACAGTTCCCAATTGGGAATTGTGTCAATGTTACCTACTGGGAATGCTGACAGTGTTCCCCATTAGGAATGGTGACAGTGTCTCCCATTGGGAATGGTGACAATGTCTCACATTGGGAATGGTGACAATGATCCCCATTGGGATTGGTGACAATATCTCCCATTGGGAATGGTGACAATGTTCCCCATTGTGAATGTTGAAAATGTTCCCAATTGAGAATGGTGATACAGTTCTCAATTGGGAATTGTGTCAATATTCCCTACTGGGAATGGTGACAGTGTTCCCCATTGGGAATGGTGATAGTGTCTCACATTGGGAATGGTGAAAGTGTTCCCCATTGGTAATGGTGAATGTGTCTCCCATTGGGAATGGTGATAGTGTCTCCCATTGGGAATGGTGATAGTGTCTCCCATTGGGAATGGTGACAGTGTTCCCCATTGGGAATTGTGAAAGTGTCTCCCATTGGGAATGGTGAAATTGTCTCCCATTGGGAATGGTACAATGTTCCCCACTGGGAATGCTGACAGTGTTCCCCATTGGGAATGGTGACAGTGTTCCACATTGGGATTGGTGACAATATCTCCCATTGGGAATGATGACAGTGTTTCCAATTGGGAATAGTGATAGTGTTACCCATTGGGAATGGTGACAGTGTTCCCCATTGGGAATGATGAAAGTTTTCCCCATTGGGAATGGTGACAATGTCTCCCATTGGGAATGGTGACAGAGTTCCCCATTGGGAATATTGACAGTGTTCTCTATTGGGAATGATGAGAGTGTTCCCTATTGGGAATGCTGACAGTGTTCCCCATTGGGAATGGGGTCAGTGTCTCCCATTGGGAATGGTGACAATGTTCCCCATTGGGAATGGCTACAGTGTCTCCCATTGGGAATGGTGATACTGTTTCCCATTGGGAATGATGACAGTGTTCCCCATTGGGAATGGTGAGAGTGTTCCCCCTTGATAATAATGACAATGTTCCCCATTGGGAATGGTAACAGTGGCTCCCATTGGAAATGGTGACACTGTTCCACATTGGGAATGGTGATCGTGTCTTGCATTGGGAATGGTGACAGTGTTCCTCATTGGGAATGGTGAAAGTGTTCAGAATTGGGAATGTTGACAGTGTTCCCCATTGGGAATGGTGAGTGTGTTCCCCATTGGGAATGGTGACAGTGTTCCCCATTGGGAATGGTGACAGTGTCTCCCATTGGGAATGGTGACAATGTTCCCCATTGGGAATGGAGATAGAGTTCCCAATTGGGAATGGTGACAATGTCTCCTATTGGGAATGGTGCAATGTTCCCCATTGGGAATGGTGACAATGTTCCCCATTGTGAATGTTGAAAATGTTCCCAATTGGGAATGGTGATAGAGTTCCCAATTGGGAATTGTGTCAATGTTCCCTACTGGGAATGGTGATAGTGTCTCCCATTGGGAATGGTGAAAGTGTTCCCCATTGGTAATGGTGAATGTGTCTCCCATTGGGAATGGTGATAGTGTCTCCCATTGGGAATGGTGACAGTGTTCCCCATTGGGAATGCTGACAGTGTTCCCCATTGGGAATGGTGACAGTGTTCCCCATTGGGAATGGTGACAGTGTTCCACATTGGGATTGGTGACAATATCTCCCATTGGGAATGATGACAGTGTTTCCAACTGGGAATGGTGAGTGTGTTCCCCATTGGGAATGGTGACAGTGTTCCCCATTGGGAATGGTGACAGTGTCTCCCATTGGGAATGGTGACAATGTTCCCCATTGGGAATGGAGATAGAGTTCCCAATTGGGAATGGTGACAATGTCTCCTATTGGGAATGGTGCAATGTTCCCCATTGGGAATGGTGACAATGTTCCCCATTGTGAATGTTGAAAATGTTCCCAATTGGGAATGGTGATAGAGTTCCCAATTGGGAATTGTGTCAATGTTCCCTACTGGGAATGGTGATAGTGTCTCCCATTGGGAATGGTGAAAGTGTTCCCCATTGGTAATGGTGAATGTGTCTCCCATTGGGAATGGTGATAGTGTCTCCCATTGGGAATGGTGACAGTGTTCCCCATTGGGAATGCTGACAGTGTTCCCCATTGGGAATGGTGACAGTGTTCCACATTGGGATTGGTGACAATATCTCCCATTGGGAATGATGACAGTGTTTCCAACTGGGAATGGTGATAGTGTTCCCCATTGGGAATGGTGACAGTGTTCCCCATTGGGAATGGTGAAAGTTTTCCCCATTGGGAATGGTGACAATGTCTCCCATTGGGAATGGTGACAGAGTTCCCCATTGGGAATATTGACAGTGTTCTCTATTGGGAATGGTGAGAGTATTCCCTATTGGGAATGCTGACAGTGTTCCCCATTGGGAATGGAGTCAGTGTCTCCCATTGGGAATGGTGACAATGTTCCTCATTGGGAATGGCGACAGTGTCTCCCATTGGGAATGGTGATACTGTTTCCCATTGGGAATGATGACAGTGTTCCCCATTGGGAATGGTGAGAGTGTTCCCCCTTGGTAATGGTGACAATGTTCCCCATTGGGAATGGTGACAGTGGCTTCCATTGGAAATGGTGACACTGTTCCACATTGGGAATGGTGATAGTGTCTTGCATTGGGAATGGTGACAGTGTTCCCCATTGGGAATGGTGACAATGTTTCCCATTGGGAATGGTGACAGTGTTCCCCAATGGGAATGGTGATAATGCTCCCCATTGGGAATGGTGATAATGTTCCCCATTGGGAATGGTGATAATGTTCCCCATTGGGAATGGCGACAGTGTTCGCCATTGAGAATGGTGACAGTGTTCCTCATTGGGAATGGTGAAAGTGTTCAGAATTGGGAATGTTGACAGTGTTCCCCATTGGGAATGCTGAAATTGTTCACCATTGGGAATGGCGACAGTGTCACCCATTGGGAATGATGACAGTGTCTCTCATTGGGAATGGTGAAAATGTCTCCCATTGGGAATGGTGACAGAGTTCCGCATTGGGAATATTGAAAGTGTTCTGTATTGGGAATGGTGAGAGTGTTCCCTATTGGGAATGCTGACAGTTTTCCTCATTGGGAATGGAATCAGTGTCTCCCATTGGGAATGGTGACAATGTTTCCCATCGGGAATGGTGACAGTGTTCCCCATTGGGAATGGTGAGAGTGTTGCCCCTTTGTAATGGTGACAATGTTCCCATTCGGAATGGTGACAGTGGCTCCCATTGGAAATGGTAACACTGTTCCCCATTGGGAATGGTGAGAGTGTTTCCCATTGGGAATGGTGACAGTGTCTCCCATTGGGAATGGTGACAATGTTCCCCATTGGGAATGGCGACAGTGTTCCCCAATGGGAATGGTGACAGTGTCTCCCATTGGGAATAGTGACAGTGTCTCCCATTGGGAATGGTGATACTGTCTCCCATTGGGAATGGTGACAGTGTTCCCCATTGGGAATGGTGATAGTGTCTCGCATTGGGAATGGTGACATTGTTCCTCATTGGGAAGGGTGACAGTGTTACCCATTGGGAATGGTGAGAGTGTTTCCCATTGGGAATGGTGACAGTGTCTCCCATTGGGAATGGTGACAATGTTCCCCATTGGGAATGGCGACAGTGTTCCCCAATGGGAATGGTGACAGTGTCTCCCATTGGGAATAGTGACAGTGTCTCCCATTGGGAATGGTGATACTGTCTCCCATTGGGAATGGTGACAGTGTTCCCCATTGGGAATGGTGACAGTGTTCCACATTGGGTATGTTGACAGTGTCTCCCATTGGAAATAATGACACTGTTCCCCATTGGGAATGGTGACAGTGTTCCGTATTGGGAATGGTGATAGTGTCTCGCATTGGGAATGGTGACAGTGTTTCCCATTGGGAACGGTGACAGTGTTCTCCATTGGGAATGGTGACAGTGGCTCCCATTGGAAATGGTGACACTGTTCCCCATTGGGAATGGTGAGAGTGTTCCCCATTGGGAATGGTGACAGAGTTCCACATTGGGAATGGTGATAGTGTCTCGCATTGGGAATGGTGACAGTGTTCCCCATTGGGAATGGTGACAGTATTTCCCATTGGGAATGGTGAGTGTTCCCCATTGGGAATGGTGACAGTGTCTCGTATTGGGAATGGTGACAGTTTTCCCAATTAGGAATGGAGATAATGTTCCCAGTTGGGAATGGTGACAGTGTCTCCCATTGGGAATGGTGACAGTGTTCCCATTGGGAATGTAAACAGTATTCCTCATTGGGAATGCTGATAATGTTCCCCTTTTTGAATGGTGAAAGTGTCTCCATTTGGAAATGGTGACAATGTTCCCCATTGGGACTGGTGACAATGTTCCCTGTTGGGAATGTTGAAAATTTTCCCCATTCTGAATGGCGACAGATATACCAATTGGGAATGGTGACAGTGTTCCCATTGGGAATGGTAACAATATCACCCATTGGGAATGGTACAATGTTCCAAATTGTTAATGGTGACAGTGTCACCCATTGGGAATTGTGACAGCGTTCCCCATAGGAAATGATGACAATGTCTCCCATTGGGAATGATGAGAGTGTTCCCCATTGGGAATGGTGAGAGTATTCCCCATTGGGACTGGTGACAATGTTCACTATTGGGAATGGTGATACTTTCTCCCATTGGGAATGGTGACAATGTTCCCCATTGGGAATAGTTACACTGTTCAACTTTTTGAATGGTGACAGTGTTCCCCATTGGGAATGGTGACAGTGCTCCCCATTGGGAATGGTGAAAGTGTTCCCCATTGGGAATGGTGACATTGTCTCGCATTGGGAATGGTGACAGTGGCTCCCATTGGGAATGGTGACACTGTCTCCCATTGGGAATGGTGACAGTATTCCCCATTGGGAATGGTGAAAGTGTTCCCCATTGGGAATGGTGAGAGTTTTTCCAATTTGGAATGTTGACAATGTTCCCCATTAGGAATGGTGACTGTGTTTCCCATTGGGAATGGTGACAGTGTTCCCCATTGGGAATGGCGACAGTGTTCGTCTTTGGGAATGGCGACAGTGTTCCCCAATGGGAATGGTGACAGTGTCTCCCATTAGGAATAGTGACAGTGTTTCCCATTGGGAATGGTGATACGGTCTCCCATTGGGAATGGTGACAGTGTTCCCCATTGGGAATGGTGAAAGTGCTCCACATTGGGAATGGTGATAGTATCTCGCATTGGGAATGGTACAATGTTCCAAATTGTTAATGGTGACAGTGTCACCCATTGGGAATTGTGACAGCGTTCCCCATAGGAAATGATGACAATGTCTCCCATTGGGAATGATGAGAGTGTTCCCCATTGGGAATGGTGAGAGTATTCCCCATTGGGAATATTGACAGTGTTCTCTATTGGGAATGGTGATACTGTTTCCCATTGGGAATGGTGACAGTGTTCACCATTGGGAATGGTGCCAGTGTTCCCCATTGGTAATGGTGACAATGTTCCCCATTGGGAATGGTGACAGTGGCTCCCATTGGAAATGGTGACAATGTTCCCCATTGGGAATGGTGAAAGTGTTCCCCATTGGGAATGGTGATAGTGTCTCGCATTGGGAATGGTGACAGTGTTCCCCATTGGGAATGGCGACAGTGTCTCCCATTGGGAATGGTGACAGTGTTTCCCATTGGGAATGGTGACAGTGTTCCCCATTGGGAATGGTGACAGTGTCTCGTGTTGGGAATGGTGACAGTTTTCCCGATTGGGAAGGAAATAATGTTCCCCATTGGGAATGGTGACAGTGTCTCCCATTGGGAATGGTGACAGTGTTCCCATTGGGAATGTAAACAGTGTTCCTCATTGGGAATGCTGATAGTGTTCCCCATTTTGAATGGTGAAAGTGTCTCCCTTTGGGAATGGTAACAATGTTCCCCATTGGGACTGGTGACAATGTTCCCTGTAACGAATGTTGATAATTTTCCCCATTGTGAATGGCGACAGATATCCCAATTGTTAATGGTGACAGTGTCACCCATCGGGAATGGTGAGAGTGTTCCCCATTGGGACTGGTGACAATGTTCACTATTGGGAATGGTGATACTTTCTCCCATTGATAATGGTGACAATGTTCCCCATTGGGAATAGTTACACTGTTCAACTTTTTGAATGGTGACAGTGTTCCCCATTGGGAATGGTGACAGTGCTCCCCATTGGGAATGGTGAAAGTGTTCCCCATTGGGAATGGTGACATTGTCTCGCATTGGGAATGGTGACAGTGGCTCCCATTGGGAATGCTGACACTGTCTCCCATTGGGAATGGTGACAGTATTCCCCATTGGGAATGGTGAAAGTGTTCCCCATTGGGAATGGTGAGAGTTTTTCCAATTTGGAATGTTGACAATGTTCCCCATTAGGAATGGTGACTGTGTTTCCCATTGGGAATGGTGACAGTGTTCCCCATTGGGAATGGCGACAGTGTTCGTCTTTGGGAATGGCGACAGTGTTCCCCAATGGGAATGGTGACAGTGTCTCCCATTAGGAATAGTGACAGTGTCTCCCATTGGGAATGGTGACAGTTCCCCATTGGGAATATTGACAGTGTTCTCTATTGGGAATGGTGATACTGTTTCCCATTGGGAATGGTGAGAGTGTTCCCCATTGGGAATGGTGCCAGTGTTCCCCATTGGGAATGGTGATAGTGTCTCGCATTGGGAATGGTGACAGTGTTCCCGATTGGGAATGGTAATAATGTTCCCCATTGGGAATGGTGACAGTGTCTCCCATTGGGAATGGTGACAGTTTTCCCATTGGTAATGTAAACAGTGTTCCCCATTGGGAAGGGTGACACTGTCTCCCATTGGGAAAGGTGAAAGTGTCCCCATTGGGAATGGTGACAATGTTCCCCATTGGAAATGGTGACAGTGCTCCCATTGGAATGGTGAAAGTGTTCCCCATTGGGAATGGTGACAGTGTTTCCAATTTGGAATGTTGACAATGTTCCCCATTGTGAATGGTGACTGTGTCTCCCATTGGGAATGGTGACTGTGTCTCCCATTGGGAATGGTGACTGTGTCTCCCATTGGGAATGGTGACAGTGTTCCTCATTGGGAATGGTGACAGTGTTCGCCATTGGGAATGGTGACAGTGTCTCCCATTGGGAATGGTGACAATGTTCCCCATTGGGAATGGTGACAGGGTTCCCCATTGGGAATGGTGACAATCTCTCCCATTGGGAATGGTGACACTGTTCCCATTGGGAATGGTGACAGTGTTTCCATTGGGAATGGTGTCAGTGTCTCCCATTGGGGATGGTTACATTGTTTCCATTGGCAATGGTAACAGTGTTCCCCATTTGGAATGGTGACAGCGTTCACCGTTGGGAATTGTGACAGTTTTCAACATTGGGAATGGTGACAGTGGCTCGCATTGGGAATGTTGTCACTGTTCCCCATTGGGAATGGTGATAGTGTTCCCCATTGGGAATGGCGACAGTGTCTCCCATTGGGAATGGTGAAAGTGTACCCCATTGGGAATGGTGAAAGTGTCTCGCATTGGGAATGGTGACAATGTTCTCCATTGGGGAAGGTGACAGTTTTCCCCTTCGTGAATGGTGACAGTGTTCCGCATTGGGAAAGGTGACAGTGTTGCGCATTGGGAATGGTGACTGTGTCTCCCATTTGAAAGGGTGACAATATCTCCCATTGGGAATGGTGACAGTGTCTCGTATTGGGAATGGTGACAGTGTTCCCGATTGGGAATGGTAATAATGTTCCCCATTGGGAATGGTGACAGTGTCTCCCATTGGGAATGGTGACAGTTTTCCCATTGGTAATGTAAACAGTGTTCCCCATTGGGAAGGGTGACACTGTCTCCCATTGGGAAAGGTGAAAGTGTCCCCATTGGGAATGGTGACAATGTTCCCCATTGGAAATGGTGACAGTGCTCCCATTGGGAATGGTGAAAGTGTTCCCCATTGGGAATGGTGACAGTGTTTCCAATTTGGAATGTTGACAATGTTCCCCATTGTGAATGGTGACTGTGTCTCCCATTGGGAATGGTGACAGTGTTCCTCATTGGGAATGGTGACAGTGTTCGCCATTGGGAATGGTGACAGTGTCTCCCATTGGGAATGGTGACAATGTTCCCCATTGGGAATGGCGACAGTGTTCATCTTTGGGAATGGCGACAGTGTTCCCCAATGTGAATGGTGACAGCGTCTCCCATTGGGAATAGTGACAGTGTCTCACATTGGGAATACTGATACTGTCTCCCATTGATACTGGTGACAGAGTTCCCCATTGGGAATGGTGATAATGTTCCCCATTAGGAATAGTGACAGTGTCTCCCATTGGGATTTGTGCGAGCGTTCACCATTGGGAATGGTGAAAGTGTTCCACATTGGGAATGGTGACAGTGTTCCCCATTGGGAATGGTGACAATGTCTCCCATTGGGAATGGTGACAATGTTCCCCATTGGGAATGGGGACAATGTCTCCCATTGGGAATGATGACAATATTCCACATTGGGAATGGTTAAAGTGTCTCCCATTGGGAATGGTGACAGTTTTCCCCACAGGGGAAGGTGACAATGTCTCCTATTGGGAATGATGCAATGTTCCCAATTAGGAATGGTGAAACTGTTCCCCTTTGGGAATGGTGATAGGAATGGTGACCGTGTTCTCCATTGGGAATGGTGAGAGTGTCTCCCATTGGGAATGATGACAGTGTTCTTCATTGGGAATGGTGACAGTTTCTCCCATTGGGAATGGTGATAATGTCTCACATTGGGAATGGTAATCGTGTTCCTCATTAGGAATGGCGAAAGTGTCTCCCATTGGGAATGGTGACAGTGTCTCCCATTAGGAATGGTGAGAGTGTTCCCCATTGGGAATGGTGAAAGTGTACCCATTTGGGAATGGTGACAGTTTTCCCCATTGGGAATGGTGACAGTGTCTCCCATTAGGAATGGTGCGGGTGTTCCCCATTAGGAATGGTGACAATGTCTCACATTGGGAACGGTGCAATGATCCCCATTGGAAATTCTGAAAGTGTCTCGCTTTGGGAATGGTGACAATGTTCTCCAATGGGAATGGTGACATTGTTCCCCATTGGGAATGGTCACAATGTCTCCCATTGGGAATTGTGACAGCGTTCCCCATAGGAAATGATGACAATGTCTCCCATTGGGAATGATGAGAGTGTTCCCCATTGGGAATGGTGAGAGTATTCCCCATTGGGAATATTGACAGTGTTCTCTATTGGGAATGGTGATACTGTTTCCCATTGGGAATGGTGACAGTGTTCACCATTGGGAATGGTGCCAGTGTTCCCCATTGGTAATGGTGACAATGTTCCCCATTGGGAATGGTGACAGTGGCTCCCATTGGAAATGGTGACAATGTTCCCCATTGGGAATGGTGAAAGTGTTCCCCATTGGGAATGGTGATAGTGTCTCGCATTGGGAATGGTGACAGTGTTCCCCATTGGGAATGGCGACAGTGTCTCCCATTGGGAATGGTGACAGTGTTTCCCATTGGGAATGGTGACAGTGTTCCCCATTGGGAATGGTGACAGTGTCTCGTGTTGGGAATGGTGACAGTTTTCCCGATTGGGAAGGAAATAATGTTCCCCATTGGGAATGGTGACAGTGTCTCCCATTGGGAATGGTGACAGTGTTCCCATTGGGAATGTAAACAGTGTTCCTCATTGGGAATGCTGATAGTGTTCCCCATTTTGAATGGTGAAAGTGTCTCCCTTTGGGAATGGTAACAATGTTCCCCATTGGGACTGGTGACAATGTTCCCTGTAACGAATGTTGATAATTTTCCCCATTGTGAATGGCGACAGATATCCCAATTGTTAATGGTGACAGTGTCACCCATCGGGAATGGTGAGAGTGTTCCCCATTGGGACTGGTGACAATGTTCACTATTGGGAATGGTGATACTTTCTCCCATTGATAATGGTGACAATGTTCCCCATTGGGAATAGTTACACTGTTCAACTTTTTGAATGGTGACAGTGTTCCCCATTGGGAATGGTGACAGTGCTCCCCATTGGGAATGGTGAAAGTGTTCCCCATTGGGAATGGTGACATTGTCTCGCATTGGGAATGGTGACAGTGGCTCCCATTGGGAATGGTGACACTGTCTCCCATTGGGAATGGTGACAGTATTCCCCATTGGGAATGGTGAAAGTGTTCCCCATTGGGAATGGTGAGAGTTTTTCCAATTTGGAATGTTGACAATGTTCCCCATTAGGAATGGTGACTGTGTTTCCCATTGGGAATGGTGACAGTGTTCCCCATTGGGAATGGCGACAGTGTTCGTCTTTGGGAATGGCGACAGTGTTCCCCAATGGGAATGGTGACAGTGTCTCCCATTAGGAATAGTGACAGTGTCTCCCATTGGGAATGGTGACAGTTCCCCATTGGGAATATTGACAGTGTTCTCTATTGGGAATGGTGATACTGTTTCCCATTGGGAATGGTGAGAGTGTTCCCCATTGGGAATGGTGCCAGTGTTCCCCATTGGGAATGGTGATAGTGTCTCGCATTGGGAATGGTGACAGTGTTCCCGATTGGGAATGGTAATAATGTTCCCCATTGGGAATGGTGACAGTGTCTCCCATTGGGAATGGTGACAGTTTTCCCATTGGTAATGTAAACAGTGTTCCCCATTGGGAAGGGTGACACTGTCTCCCATTGGGAAAGGTGAAAGTGTCCCCATTGGGAATGGTGACAATGTTCCCCATTGGAAATGGTGACAGTGCTCCCATTGGAATGGTGAAAGTGTTCCCCATTGGGAATGGTGACAGTGTTTCCAATTTGGAATGTTGACAATGTTCCCCATTGTGAATGGTGACTGTGTCTCCCATTGGGAATGGTGACTGTGTCTCCCATTGGGAATGGTGACTGTGTCTCCCATTGGGAATGGTGACAGTGTTCCTCATTGGGAATGGTGACAGTGTTCGCCATTGGGAATGGTGACAGTGTCTCCCATTGGGAATGGTGACAATGTTCCCCATTGGGAATGGTGACAGGGTTCCCCATTGGGAATGGTGACAATCTCTCCCATTGGGAATGGTGACACTGTTCCCATTGGGAATGGTGACAGTGTTTCCATTGGGAATGGTGTCAGTGTCTCCCATTGGGGATGGTTACATTGTTTCCATTGGCAATGGTAACAGTGTTCCCCATTTGGAATGGTGACAGCGTTCACCGTTGGGAATTGTGACAGTTTTCAACATTGGGAATGGTGACAGTGGCTCGCATTGGGAATGTTGTCACTGTTCCCCATTGGGAATGGTGATAGTGTTCCCCATTGGGAATGGCGACAGTGTCTCCCATTGGGAATGGTGAAAGTGTACCCCATTGGGAATGGTGAAAGTGTCTCGCATTGGGAATGGTGACAATGTTCTCCATTGGGGAAGGTGACAGTTTTCCCCTTCGTGAATGGTGACAGTGTTCCGCATTGGGAAAGGTGACAGTGTTGCGCATTGGGAATGGTGACTGTGTCTCCCATTTGAAAGGGTGACAATATCTCCCATTGGGAATGGTGACAGTGTCTCGTATTGGGAATGGTGACAGTGTTCCCGATTGGGAATGGTAATAATGTTCCCCATTGGGAATGGTGACAGTGTCTCCCATTGGGAATGGTGACAGTTTTCCCATTGGTAATGTAAACAGTGTTCCCCATTGGGAAGGGTGACACTGTCTCCCATTGGGAAAGGTGAAAGTGTCCCCATTGGGAATGGTGACAATGTTCCCCATTGGAAATGGTGACAGTGCTCCCATTGGGAATGGTGAAAGTGTTCCCCATTGGGAATGGTGACAGTGTTTCCAATTTGGAATGTTGACAATGTTCCCCATTGTGAATGGTGACTGTGTCTCCCATTGGGAATGGTGACAGTGTTCCTCATTGGGAATGGTGACAGTGTTCGCCATTGGGAATGGTGACAGTGTCTCCCATTGGGAATGGTGACAATGTTCCCCATTGGGAATGGCGACAGTGTTCATCTTTGGGAATGGCGACAGTGTTCCCCAATGTGAATGGTGACAGCGTCTCCCATTGGGAATAGTGACAGTGTCTCACATTGGGAATACTGATACTGTCTCCCATTGATACTGGTGACAGAGTTCCCCATTGGGAATGGTGATAATGTTCCCCATTAGGAATAGTGACAGTGTCTCCCATTGGGATTTGTGCGAGCGTTCACCATTGGGAATGGTGAAAGTGTTCCACATTGGGAATGGTGACAGTGTTCCCCATTGGGAATGGTGACAATGTCTCCCATTGGGAATGGTGACAATGTTCCCCATTGGGAATGGGGACAATGTCTCCCATTGGGAATGATGACAATATTCCACATTGGGAATGGTTAAAGTGTCTCCCATTGGGAATGGTGACAGTTTTCCCCACAGGGGAAGGTGACAATGTCTCCTATTGGGAATGATGCAATGTTCCCAATTAGGAATGGTGAAACTGTTCCCCTTTGGGAATGGTGATAGGAATGGTGACCGTGTTCTCCATTGGGAATGGTGAGAGTGTCTCCCATTGGGAATGATGACAGTGTTCTTCATTGGGAATGGTGACAGTTTCTCCCATTGGGAATGGTGATAATGTCTCACATTGGGAATGGTAATCGTGTTCCTCATTAGGAATGGCGAAAGTGTCTCCCATTGGGAATGGTGACAGTGTCTCCCATTAGGAATGGTGAGAGTGTTCCCCATTGGGAATGGTGAAAGTGTACCCATTTGGGAATGGTGACAGTTTTCCCCATTGGGAATGGTGACAGTGTCTCCCATTAGGAATGGTGCGGGTGTTCCCCATTAGGAATGGTGACAATGTCTCACATTGGGAACGGTGCAATGATCCCCATTGGAAATTCTGAAAGTGTCTCGCTTTGGGAATGGTGACAATGTTCTCCAATGGGAATGGTGACATTGTTCCCCATTGGGAATGGTCACAATGTCTCCCATTTAGAATGGTGACAGTGTTCCCCATTGGGAATGGTGATAATCTCTCCCATTGGGAATGGTGAGAGTGTTCCGCTTTGTGAATGGTGGAAGTGCTCCCCTTTGGTAAAGGTGACAGTGTTCCGCATTGGGTAAGGTGACAGTGTTGCCCTTTGGGAATGTGACAGTGTCTCCCATTGGGAATGGTGACAGTGTTCCCCATTGGGATTGGTGACAATGTCTTCCATTGGGAATGGTGCAACGTCTACCAAATGGGAATGGTGACAATAACCCCATTGGGAATGGTGACAGTGTTTACCACTGGGAATGGTGACAGTGTCTCCCTTGGGAATGTTTAGCGTGTTCCCCATTAGGAATGGTGACAGTGATCCCCATTGCGAATGGTGACAGTGTTCCCCATTTGGAATGGTGACAGCGTGCACCATTGAGAATTGTGACAGTGTTCCCCATTGGGAATGGTGACAGTGGCTCGCATTGGGAATGGTGTCAGTGTTCCCCATTGGGTATGGTGATAATGTTCCCCATTAGGAATGGCAACAGTGTCTCCCATTGGGAATGGTGACAGTGTTCCCCATTGGGAATACTGATAGTGTTCCCCATTGGGAATGGTGATAGTGTTTCCATTGGGAATGGTGTCAGTGTCTCCCATTGGGAATGGTGACAGTGTTTCCATTGGGAATGGTGTCAGTGTCTCCCATTGGGAATGGTTACAGTGTTTCCATTGGCAATGGTAACAGTGTTCCCCATTTGGAATGGTGGCAGCGTTCACCATTGGGAATTGTGACAGTTTTCAACATTGGGAATGGTGACAGTGGCTCGCATTGGGAATGTTGTCACTGTTCGCCATTGGGAATGGTGATAGTGTTCCCCATTAGGAATGGCGACAGTGTCTCCCATTGGGAATGGTGAAAGTGTACCCCATTGGGAATGGTGAAAGTGTCTCGCATTGGAAATGGTGACAATGTTCTCCATTGGGAATGGTGACAGTTTTCCCCTTCGTGAATGGTGACAGTGTTCCGCATTGGGAAAGGTGACAGTTTTGCGCATTGGGAATGGTGACTGTGTCTCCCATTTGAAATGGTGACAATGTCTCCCATTGGGAATGGTGACAATGTTCCCCATTGGCAATGGTGACACTGTCTCCCATTAGGAATGGTGAGTGTTCCCCATTGGGAATGGTGACAGCGTCTCCCATTGGGAATGGTGACAGTCTCTCCCATTGGGAATGGTGAAAGTCTCTCCCATTGGGAATGGTGACAGTCTCTCCCATTCGGAATGGTGAGATTATTCCCCATTAGGAATGGTGGCAGTGTTCCCCATTGGGAATGGTGACAATGTCTCCCATTGTGAATGGTGCAATGATCCCCGTTGGAAATTCTGAAAGAGTCTCGCATTGGGAATGGTGACAATATTCTCCAATGGGAATGGTGACAGCGTCTCCCATTGAGAATGGTGACAGTGTTCCCCATTGGGAATGGTGACAATGTCTCCCATTGGGAATGGTGAGAGTGTTCCCCATTAGGAATGGTGGCAGTGTTCCCCATTGGGAATGGTGACAATGTTCTCCATTGGGAAGGGTGACAGTGTTCCCCATTGGGAATGGTGACAATCTCTCCCATTGGGAATGGTGAGAGTGTTCCTCATTAGGAATTGTGGCAGTGTTCCCCTTTGGGAATGGTGATAGTGTTCCGCATTGGGAAAGGTGACAGTGTTCCCCATTGGGAATGGTGACAATGTCTTCCATTGGGAATGGTGCAACGTCTCCCAAATGGGAATGGTGCAATATCCCCATTGGGAATGGTGACAGTGTTTACCACTGGGAATTGTGACAGTGTCTCCCTTGGGAATGTTTAAAGTGTTCCCCATTGGGAATGGTGACAGTGTTCCCCATTGGGAATGGTGACCATGTCTCCCATTGGAAACGGTGCAATGATCCCCATTGGAAATTCTGTAAGTGTCTCGCATTGGGAATGGTGACAATGTTCTCCAATGGGAATGGTGACAGTGTTCCGCATTGGGAATGGTGACAATGTCTCCCATTGGGAATGGTGAGATTTTTCCCCATTGGGAATGGTGACATTGTTCTCCATTGGGAATAGTGACAGTGCTCCGCTTTGGGAAAGGTGACAGTATTGCCCTTTGGGAATGTGACAGAGTCTCCCATTGGGAATGGTGAGATTGTTCCCCATTGGGAATGGTGACAATGTTCCCCATTGGGAATGGTGACAGGGTTCCCCATTGGGAATGGTGACAATCTCTCCCATTGGGAATGGTGACACTGTTCCCATTGGGAATGGTGACAGTGTTTCCATTGGGAATGGTGTCAGTGTCTCCCATTGGGGATGGTTACAGTGTTTCCATTGGCAATGGTAACAGTGTTCCCCATTTGGAATGGTGACAGCGTTCACCATTGGGAATTGTGACAGTTTTCAACATTGGGAATGGTGACAGTGGCTCGCATTGGGAAAGGTGACAGTATTGCCCTTTGGGAATGTGACAGAGTCTCCCATTGGGAATGGTGAGATTGTTCCCCATTGGGAATGGTGACAATGTTCCCCATTGGGAATGGTGACAGGGTTCCCCATTGGGAATGGTGACAATCTCTCCCATTGGGAATGGTGACACTGTTCCCATTGGGAATGGTGACAGTGTTTCCATTGGGAATGGTGTCAGTGTCTCCCATTGGGGATGGTTACAGTGTTTCCATTGGCAATGGTAACAGTGTTCCCCATTTGGAATGGTGACAGCGTTCACCATTGGGAATTGTGACAGTTTTCAACATTGGGAATGGTGACAGTGGCTCGCATTGGGAATGTTGTCACTGTTCCCCATTGGGAATGGTGATAGTGTTCCCCATTAGGAATGGCGACAGTGTCTCCCATTGGGAATGGTGAAAGTGTACCCCATTGGGAATGGTGAAAGTGTCTCGCATTGGGAATGGTGACAATGTTCTCCATTGGGGAAGGTGACAGTTTTCCCCTTCGTGAATGGTGACAGTGTTCCGCATTGGGAAAGGTGACAGTGTTGCGCATTGGGAATGGTGACTGTGTCTCCCATTTGAAATGATGACAATGTCTCCCATTGGGAATGGTGACAATGTTCCCCATTGGCAATGGTGACACTGTCTCCCATTAGGAATGGTGAGAGTGTTCCCCATTGGGAATGGTGACAGCGTCTCCCATTGGGAATGGTGACAATCTCTCCCATTCGGAATGGTGAGAGTATTCCCCATTAGGAATGGTGGCAGTGTTCCCCATTGGGAATGGTGACAATGTCTCCCATTGTGAATGGTGCAATGATCCCCATTGGAAATTCTGAAAGAGTCTCGCATTGGGAATGGTGACAATATTCTCCAATGGGAATGGTGACAGCGTCTCCCATTGAGAATGGTGACAGTGTTCCCCATTGGGAATGGTGACAATGTCTCCCATTGGGAATGGTGAGAGTGTTCCCCATTAGGAATGGTGGCAGTGTTCCCCATTGGGAATGGTGACAATGTTCCCCATTGGGAATAGTGACAATCTCTCCCATTGGGAATGGTGAGAGTGTTCCTCATTAGGAATTGTGGCAGTGTTCCCCTTTGGGAATGGTGATAGTGTTCCGCATTGGGAAAGGTGACAGTGTTCCCCATTGGGAATGGTGACAATGTCTTCCATTGGGAATGGTGCAACGTGTCCCAAATGGGAATGGTGCAATATCCCCATTGGGAATGGTGACAGTGTTTACCACTGGGAATGGTGACAGTGTCTCCCTTGGGAATGTTTAAAGTGTTCCCCATTGGGAATGGTGACAGTGTTCCCCATTGGGAATGGTGACCATGTCTCCCATTGGAAACGGTGCAATGATCCCCATTGGAAATTCTGTAAGTGTCTCGCATTGGGAATGGTGACAATGTTCGCCAATGGGAATGGTGACAGTGTTCCGCATTGGGAATGGTGACAATGTCTCCCATTGGGAATGGTGAGATTTTTCCCCATTGGGAATGGTGACTGTGTCTCCCATTTGAAATGGTGACAATGTCTCCCATTGGGAATGGTGACAATGTTCCCCATTGGCAATGGTGACACTGTCTCCCATTAGGAATGGTGAGTGTTCCCCATTGGGAATGGTGACAGCGTCTCCCATTGGGAATGGTGACAGTCTCTCCCATTGGGAATGGTGAAAGTCTCTCCCATTGGGAATGGTGACAGTCTCTCCCATTCGGAATGGTGAGATTATTCCCCATTAGGAATGGTGGCAGTGTTCCCCATTGGGAATGGTGACAATGTCTCCCATTGTGAATGGTGCAATGATCCCCGTTGGAAATTCTGAAAGAGTCTCGCATTGGGAATGGTGACAATATTCTCCAATGGGAATGGTGACAGCGTCTCCCATTGAGAATGGTGACAGTGTTCCCCATTGGGAATGGTGACAATGTCTCCCATTGGGAATGGTGAGAGTGTTCCCCATTAGGAATGGTGGCAGTGTTCCCCATTGGGAATGGTGACAATGTTCTCCATTGGGAAGGGTGACAGTGTTCCCCATTGGGAATGGTGACAATCTCTCCCATTGGGAATGGTGAGAGTGTTCCTCATTAGGAATTGTGGCAGTGTTCCCCTTTGGGAATGGTGATAGTGTTCCGCATTGGGAAAGGTGACAGTGTTCCCCATTGGGAATGGTGACAATGTCTTCCATTGGGAATGGTGCAACGTCTCCCAAATGGGAATGGTGCAATATCCCCATTGGGAATGGTGACAGTGTTTACCACTGGGAATTGTGACAGTGTCTCCCTTGGGAATGTTTAAAGTGTTCCCCATTGGGAATGGTGACAGTGTTCCCCATTGGGAATGGTGACCATGTCTCCCATTGGAAACGGTGCAATGATCCCCATTGGAAATTCTGTAAGTGTCTCGCATTGGGAATGGTGACAATGTTCTCCAATGGGAATGGTGACAGTGTTCCGCATTGGGAATGGTGACAATGTCTCCCATTGGGAATGGTGAGATTTTTCCCCATTGGGAATGGTGACATTGTTCTCCATTGGGAATAGTGACAGTGCTCCGCTTTGGGAAAGGTGACAGTATTGCCCTTTGGGAATGTGACAGAGTCTCCCATTGGGAATGGTGAGATTGTTCCCCATTGGGAATGGTGACAATGTTCCCCATTGGGAATGGTGACAGGGTTCCCCATTGGGAATGGTGACAATCTCTCCCATTGGGAATGGTGACACTGTTCCCATTGGGAATGGTGACAGTGTTTCCATTGGGAATGGTGTCAGTGTCTCCCATTGGGGATGGTTACAGTGTTTCCATTGGCAATGGTAACAGTGTTCCCCATTTGGAATGGTGACAGCGTTCACCATTGGGAATTGTGACAGTTTTCAACATTGGGAATGGTGACAGTGGCTCGCATTGGGAAAGGTGACAGTATTGCCCTTTGGGAATGTGACAGAGTCTCCCATTGGGAATGGTGAGATTGTTCCCCATTGGGAATGGTGACAATGTTCCCCATTGGGAATGGTGACAGGGTTCCCCATTGGGAATGGTGACAATCTCTCCCATTGGGAATGGTGACACTGTTCCCATTGGGAATGGTGACAGTGTTTCCATTGGGAATGGTGTCAGTGTCTCCCATTGGGGATGGTTACAGTGTTTCCATTGGCAATGGTAACAGTGTTCCCCATTTGGAATGGTGACAGCGTTCACCATTGGGAATTGTGACAGTTTTCAACATTGGGAATGGTGACAGTGGCTCGCATTGGGAATGTTGTCACTGTTCCCCATTGGGAATGGTGATAGTGTTCCCCATTAGGAATGGCGACAGTGTCTCCCATTGGGAATGGTGAAAGTGTACCCCATTGGGAATGGTGAAAGTGTCTCGCATTGGGAATGGTGACAATGTTCTCCATTGGGGAAGGTGACAGTTTTCCCCTTCGTGAATGGTGACAGTGTTCCGCATTGGGAAAGGTGACAGTGTTGCGCATTGGGAATGGTGACTGTGTCTCCCATTTGAAATGATGACAATGTCTCCCATTGGGAATGGTGACAATGTTCCCCATTGGCAATGGTGACACTGTCTCCCATTAGGAATGGTGAGAGTGTTCCCCATTGGGAATGGTGACAGCGTCTCCCATTGGGAATGGTGACAATCTCTCCCATTCGGAATGGTGAGAGTATTCCCCATTAGGAATGGTGGCAGTGTTCCCCATTGGGAATGGTGACAATGTCTCCCATTGTGAATGGTGCAATGATCCCCATTGGAAATTCTGAAAGAGTCTCGCATTGGGAATGGTGACAATATTCTCCAATGGGAATGGTGACAGCGTCTCCCATTGAGAATGGTGACAGTGTTCCCCATTGGGAATGGTGACAATGTCTCCCATTGGGAATGGTGAGAGTGTTCCCCATTAGGAATGGTGGCAGTGTTCCCCATTGGGAATGGTGACAATGTTCCCCATTGGGAATAGTGACAATCTCTCCCATTGGGAATGGTGAGAGTGTTCCTCATTAGGAATTGTGGCAGTGTTCCCCTTTGGGAATGGTGATAGTGTTCCGCATTGGGAAAGGTGACAGTGTTCCCCATTGGGAATGGTGACAATGTCTTCCATTGGGAATGGTGCAACGTGTCCCAAATGGGAATGGTGCAATATCCCCATTGGGAATGGTGACAGTGTTTACCACTGGGAATGGTGACAGTGTCTCCCTTGGGAATGTTTAAAGTGTTCCCCATTGGGAATGGTGACAGTGTTCCCCATTGGGAATGGTGACCATGTCTCCCATTGGAAACGGTGCAATGATCCCCATTGGAAATTCTGTAAGTGTCTCGCATTGGGAATGGTGACAATGTTCGCCAATGGGAATGGTGACAGTGTTCCGCATTGGGAATGGTGACAATGTCTCCCATTGGGAATGGTGAGATTTTTCCCCATTGGGAATGGTGACATTGTTCTCCATTGGGAATAGTGACAGTGTTCCGCTTTGGGAAAGGTGACAGTATTGCCCTTTGGGAATGTGACAGAGTCTCCCATTGGGAATGGTGAGATTGTTCCCCATTGGGAATGGTGACAATGTTCCCCATTGGGAATGGTGACAGGGTTCCCCATTGGGAATGGTGACAATGTTCCCCATTGGGAATAGTGACAATCTCTCCCATTGGGAATGGTGAGAGTGTTCCTCATTAGGAATTGTGGCAGTGTTCCCCTTTGGGAATGGTGATAGTGTTCCGCATTGGGAAAGGTGACAGTGTTCCCCATTGGGAATGGTGACAATGTCTTCCATTGGGAATGGTGCAACGTGTCCCAAATGGGAATGGTGCAATATCCCCATTGGGAATGGTGACAGTGTTTACCACTGGGAATGGTGACAGTGTCTCCCTTGGGAATGTTTAAAGTGTTCCCCATTGGGAATGGTGACAGTGTTCCCCATTGGGAATGGTGACCATGTCTCCCATTGGAAACGGTGCAATGATCCCCATTGGAAATTCTGTAAGTGTCTCGCATTGGGAATGGTGACAATGTTCGCCAATGGGAATGGTGACAGTGTTCCGCATTGGGAATGGTGACAATGTCTCCCATTGGGAATGGTGAGATTTTTCCCCATTGGGAATGGTGACATTGTTCTCCATTGGGAATAGTGACAGTGTTCCGCTTTGGGAAAGGTGACAGTATTGCCCTTTGGGAATGTGACAGAGTCTCCCATTGGGAATGGTGAGATTGTTCCCCATTGGGAATGGTGACAATGTTCCCCATTGGGAATGGTGACAGGGTTCCCCATTGGGAATGGTGACAGGGTTCCCCATTGGGAATGGTGACAATCTCTCCCATTGGGAATGGTGACACTGTTCCCATTGGGAATGGTGACAGTGTTCCTCAATGGGAATGGTGACAGTGTTCCCCATTGGGAATGGTGACAGTGATCCCCATTCGGAATGGTTAAAGTGTCACCCATTGGGAATGGTGACAGTGTTCCCCACCGGGAAAGGTGACAATGTCTCCTATTGGGAATCATGCAATGTTTCCCATTGGGAATGGTGAAAGTGTTCCCCATTGGGAATGGTGATAGTGTCTCGCGTTAGGAATGGTGACAGTGTTCTCCATTGGGAATTGTGAGAGTGTCTCCCATTGGGAATGGTGACAGTGTTCCTCATTGGGAATGGTGACAGTGTTCCCCATTAGGAATGGTGATAGTTTCTCCCATTAGGAATGGCGACAGTATCTCCCATTGGGAATGGTGACAGTGTTCCCCATTAGGAATGGTGATAGTTTCTCCCATTAGGAATGGCGACAGTGTCTCCCATTGGGAATGGTGACAGTGTTCCCCATTTGGAATGGTGAAAATGTCTCCCAATGGGAATGGTGACAGAGTTCCTCATTGGGAATATTGACATTGTTCTCCATTGGGAATGGTGACAGTGTTCCCCATTGGGAATGCTGATAGTGTTCCCCATTGGGAATGGTGACAGTGTTTCCATTGGGAATGGTGACAGTGTTTCCATTGGGAATGCTGATAGCGCTCCCCATTGGGAATGGTGACAGTGTTTCCATTGGGAATGGTGACAGTGTTTCCATTGGGAATGGTGTCAGTGTCTCCCATTGGGAATGGTGACAGTGTTTCCATTGGGAATGCTGATAGCGCTCCCCATTGGGAATGGTGACAGTGTTTCCATTGGGAATGGTGACAGTGTTTCCATTGGGAATGGTGTCAGTGTCTCCCATTGGGAATGGTGACAGTGTTTCCATTGGGAATGGTGTCAGTGTCTCCCATTGGGGATGGTTACAGTGTTTCCATTGGCAATGGTAACAGTGTTCCCCATTTGGAATGGTGACAGCGTTCACCATTGGGAATTGTGAGTTTTCAACATTGGGAATGGTGACAGTAGCTAGCATTGGGAATGTTGTCACTGTTCCCCATTGGGAATGGTGATAGTGTTCCCCATTAGGAATGGCGACAATGTCTCCCATTGGGAATGGTGAAAGTGTACCCCATTGGGAATGGTGAAAGTGTACCCCATTGGGAATGGTGAAAGTGTCTCGCATTGGGAATGGTGACAATGTTCTCCATTGGGGAAGGTGACAGTTTTTCCCTTCGTGAATGGTGACAGTGTTCCGCATTGGGAAAGGTGACAGTGTTGCGCATTGGGAATGGTGACTGTGTCTTCCATTTGAAATGGTGACAATGTCTCCTATTGGGAATGGTGACAATGTTCCCCATTGGCAATGGTGACACTGTCTCCCATTAGAAATGGTGAGAGTGTTCCCCATTGGGAATGGTGACAGCGTCTCCCATTGGGAATGGTGACAGTCTCTCCCATTCGGAATGGTGAGTGTATTCCCCATTAGGAATGGTGGCAGTGTTCCCCATTGGGAATGGTGACAATGTCTCCCATTGTGAATGGTGCAATGATCCCCATTGGAAATTCTGAAAGAGTCTCGCATTGGGAATGGTGACAATATTCTCCAATGGGAATGGTGACAGCGTCTCCCATTGAGAATGGTGACAGTGTTCCCCATTGGGAATGGTGACAATGTCTCCCATTGGGAATGGTGACAATGTCTCCCATTGGGAATGGTGAGACTGTTCCCCATTAGGAATGGTGGCAGTGTTCCAAATTGGGAATGGTGACAATGTTCCCCATTGGGAATGGTGACAATCTCTCCCATTGGGAATGGTGAGAGTGTTCCTCATTAGGAATTGTGGCAGTGTTCCCCTTTGGGAATGGTGATAGTGTTCCGCATTGGGAAAGGTGACAGTGTTCCCCATTGGGAATGGTGACAATGTCTTCCATTGGGAATGGTGCAACGTCTCCCAAATGGGAATGGTGCAATATCGCCATTGGGAATGGTGACAGTGTTTACCACTGGGAATGGTGACAGTGTCTCCCTTGGGAATGTTTAAAGTGTTCCCCATTGGGAATGGTGACAGTGTTCCCCATTGGGAATGGTGACCATGTCTCCCATTGGGAATGGTGCAATGTTCCCAATTGGGGATGGTGGGAGTGTTCCCCATTAGGAATGGCGACAGTGTCTCCCATTGGGAAGCGTGAAAGTGTCTCGCATTGGAAATGGTGACAATGTTCTCCATTGGGAATGGTGACAGTTTTCCCCTTCGTGAATGGTGACAGTGTTCCGCATTGGGAAAGGTGACAGTTTTGCGCATTGGGAATGGTGACTGTGTCTCCCATTTGAAATGGTGACAATGTCTCCCATTGGGAATGGTGACAATGTTCCCATTGGCAATGGTGACACTGTCGCCCATTAGGAATGGTGAGAGTGTTCCCCATTGGGAATGTTGACAGCGTCTCCCATTGGGAATGGTGAGAGTATTCCCCATTAGGAATGGTGGCAGTGTTCCCCATTGGGAATGGTGACAATGTCTCCCATTGTGAATGGTGCAATGATCCCCATTGGAAATTCTGAAAGAGTCTCGCATTGGGAATGGTGACAATATTCTCCAATGGGAATGGTGACAGCGTCTCCCATTGAAAATGGTGACAGTGTTCCCCATTGGGAATGGTGACAATGTCTCCCATTGGGAATGGTGAGAGTGTTCCCCATTAGGAATGGTGGCAGTGTTTCCCATTGGGAATGGTGACAATGTTTTCCATTGGGAAGGGTGACAGTGTTCCCCATTGGGAATGGTGACAATCTCTCCCATTGGGAATGGTGAGAGTGTTCCTCATTAGGAATTGTGGCAGTGTTCCCCTTTGGGAATGGTGATAGTGTTCCGCATTGGGAAAGGTGACAGTGTTCCCCATTGGGAATGGTGACAATGTCTTCCATTGGGAATGGTGCAACGTCTCCCAAATGGGAATGGTGCAATATCCCCATTGGGAATGGTGACAGTGTCTCCCTTGGGAATGTTTAAAGTGTTCCCCATTAGGAATGGTGACAGTGTTCCCCATTGGGAATGGTGACCATGTCTCCCATTGGAAACGGTGCAATGATCCCCATTGGAAATTCTGAAAGAGTCTCGCATTGGGAATGGTGGGACAATGTTCTCCAATGGGAATGGTGACAGTGTTCCGCATTGGGAATGGTGACAATGTCTCCCATTGGGAATGGTGAGATTTTTCCCCATTGGGAATGGTGACATTGTTCTCCATTGGGAATAGTGACAGTGTTCCGCTTTGGGAAAGGTGACAGTATTGCTCTTTGGGAATGTGACAGTGTCTCCCATTGAGAATGGTGAGATTGTTCCCCATTGGGAATGGTGACAATGTTCCTCATTGGGAATGGTGACAGGGTTCCCCATTGGGAATGGTGACAATCTCTCCCATTGGGAATGGTGACACTGTTCCCATTGGGGATGGTTACAGTGTTTCCATTGGCAATGGTAACAGTGTTCCCCATTTGGAATGGTGACAGCGTTCACCATTGGGAATTGTGACAGTTTTCAACATTGGAAATGGTGACAGTGGCTCGCTTTGGGAATGTTATCACTGTTCCCCATTGGGAATGGTGATAGTGTTCCCCATTAGGAATGGCGACAGTGTCTCCCATTGGGAATGGTGAAAGTGTACCCCATTGGGAATGGTGAAAGTGTACCCCATTGGAAATGGTGACAATGTTCTCCATTGGGAATGGTGACAGTTTTCCCCTTCGTGAATGGTGACAGTATTCCGCATTGGGAAAGGTGACAGTGTTGCGCATTGGGAATGGTGACTGTGTCTCCCATTTGAAATGGTGACAATGTCTCCCATTGGGAATGGTGACAATGTTCCCCATTGGCAATGGTGACACTGTCTCCCATTAGGAATGGTGAGAGTGTTCCCCATTGGGAATGGTGACAGCGTCTCCCATTGGGAATGGTGACAGTCTCTCCCATTCGGAATGGTGAGAGTATTCCCCATTAGGAATGGTAGCAGTGTTCCCCATTGGGAATTGTGACAATGTTCCCCATTGGGAATGGTGACAATGTCTTCCATTGGGAATGGTGCAACGTCTCCCAAATGGGAATGGTGCAATATCCCCATTGGGAATGGTGACAGTGTTTACCACTGGGAATTGTGACAGTGTCTCCCTTGGGAATGTTTAAAGTGTTCCCCATTGGGAATGGTGACAGTGTTCCCCATTGGGAATGGTGACCATGTCTCCCATTGGAAACGGTGCAATGATCCACATTGGAAATTCTGTAAGTGTCTCGCATTGGGAATGGTGACAATGTTCTCCAATGGGAATAGTGACAGTGTTCCGCTTTGGGAAAGGTGACAGTATTGCCCTTTGGGAATGTGACAGTGTCTCCCATTGGGAATGGTGAGATTGTTCCCCATTGGGAATGGTGACAATGTTCTCCATTGGGAATGGTGATAGTGTTCCCCATTGGGAATGGTGACAATCTCTCCCATTGGGAATGGTGACACTGTTCCCATTGGGAATGGTGACAGTGTTCCTCAATGGGAATGGTGACAGTGTTCCCCATTGGGAATGGTGAGTGTCTCTCATTGGGAATGGTGACAAGGTCTCCCATTGGGAATGGTGACAATGTTCCCCATTTGGAATGGGGACAATGTCTCTCATTGGGAATGGTGATAGAGTTCCCCATTGGGAATGGTGTCAATGTCTCCTATTGGGAATGGTGCAATGTTCCCCATTGGGAATGGTGACAGTGTCTCTCTTTGGGAATCGTGACAGTGTCTCCCATTGCGAATGGTGACAGTGATCCCCAGCGGGAAAGGTGACAATGTCTCCTATTGGGAATGATGCAATGTTTCCCATTGGGAATGGTGAAAGTGTTCCCCATTGGGAATGGTGATAGTGTCTCGCGTTAGGAATGGTGACAGTGTTCTCCATTGGGAATGGTGAGAGTGTCTCCCATTGGGAATGGTGACAGTGTTCCTCATTGGGAATGGTGACAATGTTCCCCATTAGGAATGGTGATAGTTTCTCCCATTAGGAATGGCGACAGTGTCTCCCATTGGGAATGGTGACAATGTTCCCCATTGGGTACAGTGACAGTGTTCCCCATTGGGAATGGTGTGAGTGTTCCCCCTTGGGAATGAAGGTAGTCTCTCCCATTGGGAATGGTGACAGTGTTCCGATTGAGAATGGTGACTGTGTTCCTCAATGGAATGGTGAAAGTTTCTCCCATTGGGAATCGTGACAATGTCTCCCTTTGGGAATGTTGACAATGTTCCCCATTGGGAATGGTGAAAGTGTCTCCCATTGGGAATGGTGACAGTGTACCCCCTTGGGAATGGTGAAAGTGTTACCCATTGGGAATTGTGACAGTATTCTCCATTAGGAATGATGACAATATCTCCCGTTGGGAATGGTGACAGTGTTCCCCATTGGGAATGGTGACAGTGTTCCCCATTGGGAATGGTGACAGTGTTCCCCATTGGGACTGGTTACAGCTTCTCCCATTGGGAATGGTCACAATGTCTCCCATTGGAAATGGTGACAGTGTTCCCCATTTGGAATGGTGACAGCGTTCACCATTGGGAATTGTGACAGTGTTCCCCATTGGGAATGGTGACAGTGGCTCGCATTGGGAATGGTGTCACTGTTCCCCATTTCGAAAGGTGATAGTGTTCCCCATTGGGAATGGTGACAATGTCTCCCATTGGGAATGGTGGTAGTGTTCCCATTGGGAATGGTGACAGTGTTCACCATTGGGAATGGTGACAGTGTTCACCATTGGGAATGGTGACAATGTTCCACATTGGGAATGGTGAAAGTGTTCCCCATTGGGAATGTGACAATATTCCCCATTCGGAATGGTGACAGTGTTTCCCATTGGGAATGGTGACAATGTCTCCCATTGGGAATGGTGAAAGTGTACCCCATTAGGAATGCTGACAGAGTCACGCATTGAGAATGGTGACAATGTTCCCTATTGGGACTGGTGACAATGTTCCCTATTGGGAATGGTGACAGTGTACGCCATTGTGAATATTGACAGTGTTCTCTATTGGGAATGGTGACAGTGTTCCCCATTGGGAATGCTGACAGTGTTCCCCATTGGGAATGGTGTCAGTGTTCTCCATTAGGAATGATGACAATATCTCCCATTAGGAATGGTGACAGTGTTGCCCATTGGGAATGTTGACAATTGTCCACATTGGGAAGGGTGATAATGTTCTGCATTGGGAATGGCGACAGTGTCTGGCATTGGGAATGGCGACAGTGTCTCCCATTGGGAATGGTGACAGCGTCATCCATGAGGAATGTTGACAATGTCTCCCATTGGGAATGGTGACAGTGTTCCCCATTGGGAATGTTGACAATATTCCCCATTGGAAATGGTGATAATGTTCTGCATTGGAAATGGCGACAGTGTCTCCCAATTGGGAATGGTGACAATGTTCCCCATTGGGAAAGGTGATAGTATTCCCCATTGGGAATGGTGTGAGTGTTCCCCATTGGGAATGGTGGCAGTGTTCCCCATTGGGAATGGTGGCATTGTTCCCCATTGGGAATGGTGACAGTGTTCCCCATTGGGAATGTTGTCAATATTCCCCATTGGGAATGGTGATAATGATCCGCATTGGGAATGGCGACAGTGTCTCCCAATTGGGAATGGTGACGATGTTCCCCATTGGGAACGGCGACAGTGTTCCCCATTGGGAATGGTGTGAGTGTTCCCCCTTGGGAATGGAGGTAGTCTCTCCCATTGGGAATGGTGACAGTGTTCCGATTGAGAATGGTGACTGTGTTCCTCAATGGAATGGTGAAAGTTTCTCCCATTGGGAATCGTGACAATGTCTCCCTTTGGGAATGTTGACAATGTTCCCCATTGGGAATGGTGAAAGTGTCTCCCATTGGGAATGGTGACAGTATTCTCCATTAGGAATGATGACAATATCTCCCGTTGGGAATGGTGACAGTGTTCCCCATTGGGAATGGTGACAATGTTCCCCATTGGGACTGGTTACAGCTTCTCCCATTGGGAATGGTCACAATGTCTCCCATTGGAAATGGTGAGTGTTCCCCATTGGGAATGGTGACAGTGGCTCGCATTGGGAATGGTGTCACTGTTCCCCATTTCGAAAGGTGATAGTGTTCCCCATTGGGAATGGTGAAAATGTCTCCCATTGGGAATGGTGGTAGTGTTCCCATTGGGAATGGTGACAGTGTTCACCATTGGGAATGGTGACAATGTTCCACATTGGGAATGGTGAAAGTGTTCCCCATTGGGAATGTGACAATATTCCCCATTCGGAATGGTGACAGTGTTCACCATTGGGAATGGTGACAATGTTCCACATTGGGAATGGTGAAAGTGTACCCCATTAGGAATGCTGAGAGAGTCACCCATTGAGAATGGTGACAATGTTCCCCATTGGGACTGGTGACAATGTTCCCTATTGGGAATGGTGACAGTGTACGCCATTGTGAATATTGACAGTGTTCTCTATTGGGAATGGTGACAGTGTTCCCCATTGGGAATGCTGACAGTGTTCCCCATTGGGAATGGTGTCAGTGTTCTCCATTAGGAATGATGACAATATCTCCCATTAGGAATGGTGACAGTGTTGCCCATTGGGAATGTTGACAATTGTCCACATTGGGAAGGGTGATAATGTTCTGCATTGGGAATGGCGACAGTGTCTCCCATTGGGAATGGTGACGGTGTTCCCCATTGGGAACGGTGACAGTGTTCCCCATTGGGAATGGTGTGAGTGTTCCCCATTGGGAATGGTGATAATGTTCTGCATTGGGAATGGCGACAGTGTCTCCCAATTGGGAATGGTGACAGTGTTCCCCATTGGGAATGGTGATAGTGTTCCCCGTTGGGAATGGTGTGAGTATTCCCCATTGGGAATGGAGACAGTCTCTCCTATTGGGAATGGTGACACTGTTCCGATTGAGAATGGTGACTGTGTTCCTCAATGGAATGGTGAAAGTGTCTCCCATTGGGAATCGTGACAATGTCTCCCTTTGGGAATGTTGACAATGTTCCCCATTGGGAATGGTGAAAGTGTCTCCCATTGGGAATGGTGACAGTGGACCCCCTTGGGAATGGTGAAAGTGTTACCCATTGGGAATTGTGACAGTATTCTCCTTTAGGAATGATGACAATATCTCCCGTTGGGAATGGTGACAGTGTTCCCCATTGGGAATGGTGACGGTGTTCCCCATTGGTAATGGTGACAGCTTCTCCCATTGGGAATGGTGACACTGTCTCGCATTGGAAATGGTGACAATGTTCCCCATTTGAAATGGTGACAGCTTTCACCATTGGGAATTATGACAGTGTTCCCCATTGGGAGTGGTGACAGTGGCTCACATTGGGAATGGTGTCACTGTTCCCCATTTCGAATGGTGATAGTGTTCCCCATTGGGAATGGTGACAATGTCTCCCATTGGGAAAGGTGGTAGTGTCCCCATTGGAAATGTTGAGAGTGTTCACCATTTGGAATGATGATAATGTTCCCCATTGGGAATGGTGAAAGTGTTCCCCATTGGGAATGTGACAATATTCCCCATTCGGAATGGTGGCAGTGTTCCCCATTGGGAATGGTGAAAGTGTACCCTATTAGGAATGCTGACAGAGTCACCCATTAGGAATGGTGACAATGTTCCCCATTGGGACTGGTGACAATGTTCCCTATTGGGAATGGTGACAGTGTACACCATTTTGAATATTGACAGTGTTCTCCATTGGGAATGGTGACAGTGTTCCCCATTGGGAATGCTGACAGTGTTCCCCATTGAGAATGGTGTCAGTGTCTTCCATTGGGAATGGTGACAGTGTCTCCCATTGGGAATGGTGGTAGTGTTCCCATTGGGAATGGTGACAATGTTCCACATTGGGAATGGTGACAGTGTTCCCCATTGGGAATGTGACAATATTCCCCATTCGGAATGGTGACAGTGTTCCCCATTGGGAATGGTGACAATGTCTCCCATTGGGAATGGTGAAAGTGTACCCCATTAGGAATGCTGACAGAGTCACCCATTGAGAATGGTGACAATGTTCCCCATTGGGACTGGTGACAATGTTCCCTATTGGGAATGGTGACAGTGTACGCCATTGTGAATATTGACAGTGTTCTCTATTGGGAATGGTGAGTGTTCCCCATTGGGAATGCTGACAGTGTTCCCCATTGGGAATGGTGTCAGTGTTCTCCATTAGGAATGATGACAATATCTCCCATTAGGAATGGTGACAGTGTTCCCCATTGGGAATGGTGACGGTGTTCCCCATTGGGAATGGTGACAGCTTCTCCCATTGGGAATGGTGACACTGTCTCGCATTGGAAATGGTGACAATGTTCCCCATTTGAAATGGTGACAGCGTTCACCATTGGGAATTATGACAGTGTTCCCCATTGGGAGTGGTGACAGTGGCTCACATTGGGAATGGTGTCACTGTTCCCCATTTCGAATGGTGATAGTGTTCCCCATTGGGAATGGTGACAATGTCTCCCATTGGGAAAGGTGGTAGTGTCCCCATTGGAAATGTTGACAGTGTTCACCATTTGGAATGATGATAATGTTCCCCATTGGGAATGGTGAAAGTGTTCCCCATTGGGAATGTGACAATATTCCCCATTCGGAATGGTGGCAGTGTTCCCCATTGGGAATGGTGAAAGTGTACCCTATTAGGAATGCTGACAGAGTCACCCATTAGGAATGGTGACAATGTTCCCCATTGGGACTGGTGACAATGTTCCCTATTGGGAATGGTGACAGTGTACACCATTTTGAATATTGACAGTGTTCTCTATTGGGAATGGTGACAGTGTTCCCCATTGGGAATGCTGACAGTGTTCACCATTGAGAATGGTGTCAGTGTCTTCCATTGGGAATGGTGACAGTGTCTCCTATTGGGAATGGTGGTAGTGTTCCCATTGGGAATGGTGACAGTGTTCACCATTGGGAATGGTGAAAGTGTTCCCCATTGGGAATGTGACAATATTCCCCATTCGGAATGGTGACAGTGTTCCCCATTGGGAATGGTGACAATGTCTCCCATTGGGAATGGTGAAAGTGTACCCCATTAGGAATGCTGACAGAGTCACCCATTGAGAATGGTGACAATGTTCCCCATTGGGACTGGTGACAATGTTCCCTATTGGGAATGGTGACAGTGTACGCCATTGTGAATATTGACAGTGTTCTCTATTGGGAATGGTGACAGTGTTCCCCATTGGGAATGCTGACAGTGTTCCCCATTGGGAATGGTGTCAGTGTTCTCCATTGGGAATGATGACAATATCTCCCATTAGAAATGGTGACAGTGTTGCCCATTGGGAATGTTGACAATTGTCCACATTGGGAAGGGTGATAATGTTCTGAATTGGGAATGGCGACAGTGTCTCCCATTGGGAATGGTGACAGTGTCATCCATGAGGAATGTTGACAATGTCTCCCATTGGGAATGGTGACAATATTCCCCATTGGGAATGGTGATAATGTTATGCATTGGGAATGGCGACAGTGTCTCCCAATTGGGAATGGTGACAATGTTCCCCATTGGGAACGGTGACAGTGTTCCCCATTGGGTACAGTGACAGTGTTCCCCATTGGGAATGGTGTGAGTGTTCCCCATTGGGAATGGAGACAGTCTCTCCTATTGGGAATGGTGACACTGTTCCGATTGAGAATGGTGACTGTGTTCCTCAATGGAATGGTGAAAGTGTCTCCCATTAGGAATTGTGACGATGTCTCCCTTTGGGAATGTTGACAATGTTCCCCATTGGGAATGGTGAAAGTGTCTCCCATTGGGAATGGTGACAGTGTACCCCCTTGGGAATGGTGAAAGTGTTACCCATTGGGAATTGTGACAGTATTCTCCTTTAGGAATGATGACAATATCTCCCGTTGGGAATGGTGACAGTGTTCCCCATTGGGAATGGTGACGGTGTTCCCCATTGGTAATGGTGACAGCTTCTCCCATTGGGAATGGTGACACTGTCACGCATTGGAAATGGTGACAATGTTCCCCATTTGAAATGGTGACAGCGTTCACCATTGGGAATTATGACAGTGTTCCCCATTGGGAGTGGTGACAGTGGCTCACATTGGGAATGGTGTCACTGTTCCCCATTTCGAATGGTGATAGTGTTCCCCATTGGGAATGGTGACAATGTCTCCCATTGGGAAAGGTGGTAGTGTCCCCATTGGAAATGTTGAGAGTGTTCACCATTTGGAATGATGATAATGTTCCCCATTGGGAATGGTGAAAGTGTTCCCCATTGGGAATGTGACAATATTCCCCATTCGGAATGGTGGCAGTGTTCCCCATTGGGAATGGTGAAAGTGTACCCTATTAGGAATGCTGACAGAGTCACCCATTAGGAATGGTGACAATGTTCCCCATTGGGACTGGTGACAATGTTCCCTATTGGGAATGGTGACAGTGTACACCATTTTGAATATTGACAGTGTTCTCTATTGGGAATGGTGACAGTGTTCTCCATTGGGAATGCTGACAGTGTTCCCCATTGAGAATGGTGTCAGTGTCTTCCATTGGGAATGGTGACAGTGTTTCCATTGGGAATGGTGACAGTGTTCCTCATTGGGAATGGTGACAGTGTTCCCTATTGGGAATGGTGAGTGTTTCCCTTTGGGAATGCTGACAGTGTTCACCAATAGGAATGGTGACAGTGTTCCCTATTCTGAATGGTGAGTGTTTCCCTTTGGGAATGCTGACAGTGTTCACCATTGGGAATGGTGACAGTGTCTCCCATTGGGAATGGTGAAAGTGTCTCACATTGGGAATGGTGACAATGTTCCCCCTTGGGAATGATGAAAGTGTTCCTCATTGGGAATGGTGACAGTGTACTCCATTAGGAATGATGACAATATCTCCCATTGGGAATGGTGACAGTGTTGCCCATTGGGAATGTTGACAATTGTCCACATTGGGAAGGGTGATAATGTTCTGCATTGGGAATGGCGACAGTGTCTCCCATTGGGGATGGTGACAGTGTCATCCATGAGGAATGTTGACAATGTCTCCCATTGGGAATCGAGAGAGTATTCCCCATTGGGAATGGTGATAATGTTCCGCATTGGGAATGGCGACAGTGTCTCCCAATTGGGAATGGTGACAATGTCTCCCATTGGGAATGGTGACAGTGGTCCCCATTGGGAATGGTGATAGTGTTCCCCATTGGGAATGGTGTGAGTGTTCCCCATTGGGAATGGAGACAGTCTCTCCTATTGGGAATGGTGACAGTGTTCCGATTGAGAATGGTGACTGTGTTCCTCAATGGAATGGTGAAAGTGTCTCCCATTGGGAATCGTGACAATGTCTCCCTTTGGGAATGTTGACAATGTTCCCCATTGGGAATGGTGAAAGTGTCTCCCATTGGGAATGGTGACAGTGTACCCCCTTGGGAATGGTGAAAGTGTTACCAATTGGGAATTGTGACAGTATTCTCCTTTAGGAATGATGACAATATCTCCCGTTGTGAATGGTGACAGTGTTCCCCATTGGGAATGGTGACAGTGTTCCCCATTGGTTATGGTGACAGCTTCTCCCATTGGTAATGGTGACACTGTCTCCCATTGGAAATAGTGACAATGTTCCCCATTTGAAATGGTGACAGCGTTCCTCATTGGGAATTGTGACAGTGTTCTCCATTAGGAATGATGACAATATCTCACATTGGGAATGGTGACAGTGTTGCCAATTGGGAATGTTGACAATTGTCCACATTGGGAAGGGTGATAATGTTCTGCATTGGAATGGCGACAGTGTCTCCCATTGGGAATGGTGACAGTGTACTCCATTAGGAATGATGACAATATCTCCCATTGGGAATGGTGACAGTGTTGCCCATTGGGAATGTTGACAATTGTCCACATTGGGAAGGGTGATAATGTTCTGCATTGGGAATGGCGACAGTGTCTCCCATTGGGGATGGTGACAGTGTCAATCATGAGGAATGTTGACAATGTCTCCCATTGGGAATCGAGAGAGTATTCCCCATTGGGAATGGTGATAATGTTCCGCATTGGGAATGGCGAGTGTCTCCCAATTGGGAATGGTGACAATGTTCCCCATTGGGAACGGTGATAGTGTTCCCCATTGGGAATGGTGTGAGTGTTCCCCATTGGGAATGGTGTGAGTGTTCCCCATTGGGAATGGAGACAGTCTCTCCTATTGGGAATGGTGACAGTGTTCCGATTGAGAATGATGACTGTGTTCCTCAATGGAATGGTGAAAGTGTCTCCCATTGGGAATCATGACAATGTCTCCCTTTGGGAATGTTGACAATGTTCCCCATTGGGAATGGTGAAAGTGTCTCCCATTGGGAATGGTGACAGTGTACCCCCTTGGGAATGGTGAAAGTGTTACCAATTGGGAATTGTGACAGTATTCTCCTTTAGGAATTATGACAATATCTCCCGTTGTGAATGGTGACAGTGTTCCCCATTGGGAATGGTGACAGTGTTCCCCATTGGTAATGGTGACAGCTTCTCCCATTGGTAATGGTGACACTGTCTCCCATTGGAAATAGTGACAATGTTCCCCATTTGAAATGGTGACAGCGTTCACCATTGGGAATTGTGACAGTGTTCCCCATTGGGAATGGTGACAGTGGCTCGCATTGGGAATGGTGTCACTGTTCCCCATTGGGAATGATGAGAGTGTTCCCCATTGGGAATGGTGAAAGTGTTCCCCATTGGGAATGTGACAATATTCCCCATTCGGAATGGTGGCAGTGTTCCCCATTGGGAATGGTGACAATGTTCCCCATTGGGACTGGTGACAATGTCCCCTATTGGGAATGGTGACAGTGTATGCCATTGTGAATATTGACAGTGTTCTCTATTGGGAATGGTGACAGTTTGCCGATTGAGAATGGTGACTGTGTTCCTCAATGGAATAGTGAAAGTGTCTCCCATTGGGAATCGTGACAATGTCTCCCTTTGGGAATGTTGACAATGCTCCCCATTGGGAATGTTGAAAGTGTCTCCCATTGGGAATGGTGACAATGTTCCCCCTTGGGAATGGTGAAAGTGTTACCCATTGGGAATTGTGAGAGTGTTTCCCATTAGGAATGGTGGCAGTGTTCCCCATTGGGAATGGTGGCAGTGTTCCCCATTGGGAATTGTGACAGTGTTCTCCATTAGGAATGATGACAATATCTCTCCTTTGCAATGGTGACAGTGTTCCACATTGGGAATGTTGACAATATTCCCCATTGGGAAGGGTGATAATGTTCCGCATTCGGAATGGCGACATTGTCTCCCATTGGGAATGGTGACAGTTTCATCCATAAGGAATGGTGACAGTGTTCCCCATTGGGAATGGTGACAATGATCTCCATTGGGAATGGTGACAGTGTTTCCCATTGGGAATGGTGACAATCCGTCCCATTGGGAATCGAGAGAGTATTCCCCATTAGGAATGGTGGCAGTGTTCCCCTTTGGGAATGGTGACAGTGTTCCCCATTGGGAAAGGTGACAATGTCTCCCATAGGGAATTGTGAGAGTGTTCCCCATTAGGAATGGTGGCAGTGTTCCCCATTGGGAATGGTGTGAGTGTTCACCATTGGGAATGGAGACAGTCTCTCCTATTGGGAATGGTGACAGTGTTCCGATTGAGAATGGTGACTGTGTTCCTCAATGGAATGGTGAAAGTGTCTCCCATTGGGAATCGTGACGATGTCTCCCTTTGGGAATGTTGACAATGTTCCCCATTGGGAATGGTAAAAGTGTCTCCCATTGGGAATGGTGACAGTGTACCCCCTTGGGAATGGTGAAAGTGTTACCAATTGGGAATTGTGACAGTATTCTCCTTTAGGAATAATGACAATATCTCCCGTTGTGAATGGTGACAGTGTTCCCCATTGGGAATGGTGACAGTGTTCCCCATTGGTAATGGTGACAGCTTCTCCCATTGGTAATGGTGACACTGTCTCCCATTGGAAATAGTGACAATGTTCCCCATTTGAAATGGTGACAGCGTTCACCATTGGGAATTGTGACAGTGTTCCCCATTGGGAATGGTGACAGTGGCTCGCATTGGGAATGGTGTCACTGTTCCCCATTGGGAATGATGAGAGTGTTCCCCATTGGGAATGGTGAAAGTGTTCCCCATTGGGAATGTGACAATATTCCCCATTCGGAATGGTGGCAGTGTTCCCCATTGGGAATGGTGACAATGTTCCCCATTGGGACTGGTGACAATGTCCCCTATTGGGAATGGTGACAGTGTATGCCATTGTGAATATTGACAGTGTTCTCTATTGGGAATGGTGACAGTGTTCCGATTGAGAATTGTGACTGTGTTCCTCAATGGAATGGTGAAAGTGTCTCCCATTGGGAATCGTGACGATGTCTCCCTTTGGGAATGTTGACAATGCTCCCCATTGGGAATGTTGAAAGTGTTACCCATTGGGAATTGTGAGAGTGTTCTCCATTAGGAATGATGATAATATCTCCCGTTTGCAATGGTGACAGTGTTCCACATTGGGAATGTTGACAATATTCCCCATTGGGAAGGGTGATGATGTTCTGCATTCGGAATGGCGACATTGTCTCCCATTGGGAAAGGTGACAGTTTCATCCATAAGAAATGGTGAAAGTGTTCCCCATTGGGAATGGTGACAGCTTCTCCCATTGGGAATGGTGACAAGGATCGCCATTGGGAATGGTGACAGTGTTTCCCATTGGGAATGGTGACAATCGCTCCCATTGGGAATCGAGAGAGTATTCCCCATTAGGAATGGTGGCAGTGTTCCCCTTTGGGAATGGTGACAGTGTTCCCCATTGGGAAAGGTGACAATGTCTCCCATAGGGAATGGTGAAAGTGTTCCTCATTAGGAATGGTGGCAGTGTTCCCCATTGGGAATGGTGACAATGATCTCCATTGCGAATGGTGACATTGTTTCCCATTGGAATGGTGACAATCTCACCCATTGGGAATGGAGAGAGTGTTCCCCATTGGGAATGTTGACAATTGTCCACATTGGGAAGGGTGATAATGTTTTGCATTGGAATGGCGACAGTGTCTCCCAATTGGGAATGGTGACAATGTTCCCCATTGGGAACGGTGACAGTGTTCCCCATTGGGAATGGTGATAGTGTTCCCCATTGGGAATGGTGTGAGTGTTCCCCATTGGGAATGGAGACAGTCTCTCCGATTGGGAATGGTGACACTGTTCCGATTGAGAATGGTGACTGTGTTCCTCAATGGAATGGTGAAAGTGTCTCCCATTGGGTATCGTGACAATGTCTCCCTTTGGGAATGTTGACAATGTTCCCCATTGGGAATGGTGAAAGTGTCTCCCATTGGGAATGGTGACAATGTTCCCCCTTGATAATGGTGAAAGTCTTACCCATTGGGAATTTTGAGAGTGTTCCCCATTAGGAATGGTGGCAGTGTTCCCCTTTGGGAATGGTGGCAGTATTCCCCATTGGGAATTGTGACAGTGTTCTCCATTCGGAATGATGACAATATCTCCCGTTGGGAATGGTGACAGTGTTCCACATTGGGAATGTTGACAATATTCCCCAGTGGGTAGGGTGATAATGTTCCACATTCGGAATGGCGACATTGTCTCCCATTGGGAATGGTGACAGTTTCATCCATAAGGAATGGCGACTGTGTTCCCCATTGGGAATGGTGACAGCTTCTCCCATTGGGAATGGTGACACTGTCTCCCATTGGAAATGGTGAGAGTGTTCCACATTAGGAATGGTGACAGCGTTCACCATTGGGAATTGTGACAGTGTTCCCCATTGGGAATGGTGACAGTGGCTCGCATTGGGAATGGTGTCACTGTTCCCCATTGGGAATGGTGATAATGTTCCCCATTAGGAATGGCGACAGTGTCTCCCATTGGGAATGGTGACAGTGTTGCCCATTAGGAATGGTGACTGCGTCTCCCATTTGGAATGGTGACAGCGTCTCCCATTGGGAATGGTGACAATGTTCCCCATTGGCAATGGTGACACTTTCTCCCATTAGGAATGGTGAGAGTGTTCCCCATTAGGAATGGTGGCAGTGTTCCCCATTGGGAATGGTGACAGTGTTCCCCATTGGGAAAGGTGACAGTGTTGCCATTTGGGAATGTGACAGTGTCTCCCATTGGGAATGGTGAAAGAGTCTCGCATTGGGAATGGTGGTAGTGTTCCACCTTGGGAATGATGAAAGTGTTCCCCATTGGGAATTGTGACAGTGTTCTCCATTAGGAATGATGACAATATTTCCCATTGGGAATGGTGACAGTGTTGCCCATTGGGAATGTTGACAATTGTCCACATTGGGAAGGGTGATAATGTTCTGCATTGGAATGGCGAGAGTGTCTCCCATTGGGAATGTTGACAGTATCATCCATGAGGAATGGTGACAAAGTTTCCTATTGGGAATGGTGACAGTGTTCCCCATTGGGAATGTTGACAATATTCCCCATTGGGAATGGTGATAATGTTCCGCATTGGGAATGGCGACAGTGTCTCCCAATTGGGAATGGTGACAATGTTCCCCATTGGGAATGGTGATAGTGTTCCCCATTGGGAATGGTGAGAGTGTTCCCCATTGGGAATGGAGACAGTCTCTCCGATTGGGAATAGTGACAGTGTTCTGATTGAGAATGGTGACTGTGTTCCTCAATGGAATGGTGAAAGTGTCTCCCATTGGGAATCGTGACAATGTCTCCCTTTGGGAATGTTGACAATGTTCCCCATTGGGAATGGTGAAAGTGTCTCCCATTGGGAATGGTGACAATGTTCCCCCTTGGGAATGGTGAAAGTGTTACCCATTGGGAATTGTGACAGTGTTCTCCATTCGGAATGATGACAATATCTCCCGTTGGGAATGGTGACAGTGTTCCACATTGGGAATGTTGACAATATTCCCCAGTGGGAAGGGTGATGATGTTCCGCATTCGGAATGGCGACATTGTCTCCCATTGGGAATGGTGACAGTTTCATCCATAAGGAATGGTGACTGTGTTCCCCATTGGGAATGGTGACAGCTTCTCCCATTGGGAATGGTGACACTGTCTCCCATTGGAAATGGTGACAGTGTTCCCTATTAGGAATGGTGACAGTGTTCCGCATTGGGAAAGGCGACAGTGTTCCCCATTGGGAATGGTGACAGTGGCTCGCATTGGGAATGGTGTCACTGTTCCCCATTGGGAATGGTGATAATGTTCCCCATTAGGAATGGCGACAGTGTCTCCCATTGGGAATGGTGACAGTGTTGCCCATTAGGAATGGTGACTGCGTCTCCCATTTGGAATGGTGACAATGTCTCCCATTGGGAATGGTGACAATGTTCCCCATTGGCAATGGTGACACTGTCTCCCATTAGGAATGGTGGCAGTATTCCCCATTGGGAATGGTGACAATGTTCTCCATTGGGAATGGTGACAGTGTTTCCCATTGGGAATGGTGACAATCTCTCCCATTGGGAATGGAGAGAGTGTTCCCCATTAGGAATGGTGGCAGTGTTCCCCTTTGTGAATGGTGACAGTGTTCCGCATTGGGAAAGGCGACAGTGTTGCCATTTGGGAATGTGACAGTGTCTCCCATTGGGAATGGTGACAATCTCTCCCATTGGGAATGGTGACAATGTCTCCCATTGGGAATGGTGAAAGTGTACCCCATTAGGAATGCTGACAAGAGTCACATATTGGGAATGGTGACAATGTTCCCCATTGGGACTGCTAACAATGTTCCCTATTGGGAATGGTGACAGTGTTCCCCATTGTGAATATTGACAGTGTTCTCTATTGGGAATGGTGAAAGTGTTCCCCATTGGGAATGCTGACAGTGTTCCCCATTGTGAATGGTGTCAGTGTCTCCCATTGGGAATGGTGACAGTGTTTCCATTGGGAATGGTGACAGTGTTCCTCAGTGGGAATGGTGACAGTGTTCCCCCTTGGGAATGATGAAAGTGTTCCCCCTTGGGAATGCTGACAGTGTTCACCATTGGGAATGGTGACAATGTTCCCCATTGGGACTGGTGACAATGTTCCCTATTGGAAATGGTGACAGTGTTCCCCATTGTGAATATTGACAGTGTTCTCTATTGGGAATGGTGAAAGTGTTCGCCATTGGGAATGCTGACAGTGTTCCCCCTTGGGAATGCTGACAGTGTTCACCATTGGGAACGGTGACAGTGTCTCCCATTGGGAATTGTGAGAGTGTTCCCCATTAGGAATGGTGGCAGTGTTCCCCTTTGGGAATGGTGGCAGTGTTCCCCATTGGGAATTGTGACAATGTTCCCCATTGGGAAGGGTGATAATGTTCCGCATTGGGAACGGCCACATTGTCTCCCATTGGGAATGGTGACAGTTTCATCCATAAGGAATGGTGACAGTGTTCCCCATTGGAAATAGTGACAGTGTTCCCCATTGGGAATGGTGACAGCTTCTCCCATTGGGAATGGTGACACTGTCTCTCATTGGAAATGGTGACAGTGTTCCGCATTTGGAATGGTGACACTGTCTCTCATTGGAAATGGTGACAGTGTTCCGCATTTGGAATGGTGACAGCGTTCACCATTGGGAATTGTGACAGTGTTCCCCATTGGTAATAGTGACAGTGGCTCGCATTGGGAATGGTGTCACTGTTCCCATTGGGAATGGTGATAATGTTCCCCATTAGGAATGGCGACAGTTTCTCCCATTGGGAATGGTGACAATGTACCCCACTGGGAATGGTGAAAGTGTACCACATTGGGAATGGTGATTGTTTTCCCCATTGGGAATGGTGAAAGTGTCTCGCATTGGGAATGGTGACAATGTTCTCCATTGGGAATGGTGACAGTGTTCTCCTTCGGGAATGGTGACAGTGTTGCCCATTGGGAATGGTGACTGCGTCTCCCATTTGGAATGGTGACAATGTCTCCCATTGGGAATGGTGACAATGTTCCCCATTGGCAATGGTGACACTGTCTCCCATTAGGAATGGTGACAGTGTTCTCCATTGGGAATGGTGACAGCGTCTCCCATTGAGAATGGTGACAGTGTTCCCCATTGGGAATGGTAACAATGTCTCCCATTGGGAATGGTGACACTGTCTCCCATTGGAAATGGTGACAATGTTCCCCATTGGCAATAGTGGCACTGTCTCCCATTAGGAATGGTGACAGTGTTCTCCATTGGGAATGGTGACAGTGTTTTCCATTGGGAATGGTGACAGCGTCTCCCATTGAGAATGGTGACAGTGTTCCCCATTGGGAATGGTAACAATGTCTCCCATTGGGAATGGTGAGAGTGTTCCCCATTAGGAATGGTGGCAGTGTTCCCCATTGGGAATGGTGACAATGATCTCCATTGGGGTGATAATGTTCCGCATTGGAAATGGCCACATTGTCTCCCATTGGGAATGGTGACAGTTTCATCCATAAGGAATGGTGACAGTGTTCCCCATTGGGAATGGTGACAGCTTCTCCCATTGGGAATGGTGACAGCTTCTGCCATTGGGAATGGTGACACTGTCTCTCATTGGAAATGGTGACAGTGTTCCGCATTTGGAATGGTGACAGCGTTCACCATTGGGAATTGTGACAGTGTTCCCCATTGGGAATAGTGACAGTGGCTCGCATTGGGAATGGTGTCACTGTTCCCATTGGGAATGGTGATAATGTTCCCCATTAGGAATGGCGACAGTGTCTTCCATTGGGAATGGTGACAATGTACCCCACTGGGAATGGTGAAAGTGTCTCGCATTGGGAATGGTGACAATGTTCTCCATTGGGAATGGTGACAGTGTTCCGCTTCGGGAATGGTGACAGTATTCCGCATTGGGTAAGGTGACAGTGTTGCCCATTGGGAAAGGTGACTGCGTCTCCCATTTGGAATGGTGACAGTGTTCCCCATTGGGAATGGTAACAATATCTCCCATTGGGAATGGTGAAAGTGTCTCGCATTGGGAATGGTGACAATGTTCTCCATTGGTAATGGTGACAGTGTTCCGCTTCGGGAATGGTGACAGTATTCCGCATTGGGTAAGGTGACAGTGTTGCCCATTGGGAAAGGTGACTGCGTCTCCCATTTGGAATGGTGACAATGTCTCCCATTGGGAATGGTGACAATGTTCCCCATTGGCAATGGTGACACTGTCTCCCATTAGGAATGGTGACAGTGTTCTCCATTGGGAATGGTGACAATCTCTCCCATTGGGAATGGAGAGAGTGTTCCCCATTAGGAATGGTGGCAGTGTTCCCCTTTGGGAATGGTGGCAGTGTTCCCCATTGGGAAAGGTGACAGTGTTGCCATTTGGGAATGTGACAGTGTCTCCCATTGGGAATGGTAAAAGTGTCTCGCATTGGGAATGGTGACAGTGTTCCCCCTTGGGAATGATGAAAGTGTTCCCCATTGGGAATTGTGACGGTGTTCTCCATTAGGAATGATGACAATATCTCCCATTGGGAATGGTGACAGTGTTCCCCATTGGGAATGTTGACAATATTCCCCATTGGGAATGGTGATCATGTTCCGCATTGGGAATGGCGACAGTGTCTCCCAATTGGGAATGGTGACAATGTTCCCCATTGGGAACGGTGACAGTGTTCCCCGTTGGGAATGGTGATAGTGTTCCCCATTGGGAATGATGTGAGTGTTCCCCATTGGGAATGGAGACAGTCTCTCCGATTGGGAATGGTGACAGTGTTCCGATTGAGAATGGTGACTGTGTTCCTCAATGGAACGGTGAAAGTGCCTCCCATTGGGAATCGTGACAATGTCTCCCTTTGGGAATGTTGACAATGTTCCCCATTGGGAATGCTGACAATGTTCCCCCTTGGGAATGGTGAAAGTGTTACCCATTGGGAATTTTGAGAGTGTTCCCCATTGGGAATTGTGACAGTGTTCTCCATTCGGAATGATGACAATAACTCCCGTTGGGAATGGTGACAGTGTTCCACATTGGGAATGTTGACAATATTCCCCAGTGGGAAGGGTGATAATGTTCCGCATTCGGAATGGCGACATTGTCTCCCATTGGGAATGGTGACAGTTTCATCCATAAGGAATGGTGACTGTGTTCCCCATTGGGAATGGTGACAGCTTCTCCCATTGGGAATGGTGACACTGTCTCCCTTTGGAAATGGTGACAGTGTTCCCCATTAGGAATGGTGACAGTGTTCACCATTGGGAATGGTGACAGTGTCTCCCATTGGGAATTGTGAGAGTGTTCCCCATTAGGAATGGTGGCAGTGTTCCCCCTTGGGAATGATGAAAGTGTTCCCCATTGGGAATTGTGACGGTGTTCTCCATTAGGAATGATGACAATATCTCCCATTGGGAATGGTGACAGTGTTCCCCATTGGGAATGTTGACAATATTCCCCATTGGGAATGGTGATCATGTTCCGCATTGGGAATGGTGACAGTGTTCCCCGTTGGGAATGGTGATAGTGTTCCCCATTGGGAATGATGTGAGTGTTCCCCATTGGGAATGGAGACAGTCTCTCCGATTGGGAATGGTGACAGTGTTCCGATTGAGAATGGTGACTGTGTTCCTCAATGGAACGGTGAAAGTGCCTCCCATTGGGAATTTTGAGAGTGTTCCCCATTGGGAATGGTGGCAGTGTTCCCCTTTGGGAATGGTGGCAGTGTTCCCCATTGGGAATTGTGACAGTGTTCTCCATTCGGAATGATGACAATAACTCCCGTTGGGAATGGTGACAGTGTTCCACATTGGGAATGTTGACAATATTCCCCAGTGGGAAGGGTGATAATGTTCCGCATTCGGAATGGCGACATTGTCTCCCATTGGGAATGGTGACAGTTTCATCCATAAGGAATGGTGACTGTGTTCCCCATTGGGAATGGTGACAGCTTCTCCCATTGGGAATGGTGACACTGTCTCCCATTAGGAATGGTGACAGTGTTCTCCATTGGGAATGGTGACAGCGTCTCCCATTGAGAATGGTGACAGTGTTCCCCATTGGGAATGGTAACAATGTCTCCCATTGGGAATGGTGACACTGTCTCTCATTGGAAATGGTGACAATGTACCCCACTGGGAATGGTGAAAGTGTACCACATTGGGAATGGTGATAGTGTTCCCCATTGGGAATGGTGAAAGTGTCTCACATTGGGAATGGTGACAATGTTCTCCATTGGGAATGGTGACAGTGTTCCCCTTCGGGAATGGTGACAGTATTCTGCATTGGGTAAGGTGACAGTGTTGCCCATTGGGAATGGTGACTGTGTGTCCCATTTGGAATGGTGACAATGTCTCCCATTGGGAATGGTGACAATGTTCCCCATTGGCAATGGTGACACTGTCTCCCATTAGGAATGGTGACAGTGTTCTCCATTAGGAATGGTGACAGTGTTCACCATTGGGAATGGTGACAGTGTCTCCCATTGGGAATTGTGAGAGTGTTCCCCATTAGGAATGGTGGCAGTGTTCCCCTTTGGGAATGGTGGCAGAGTTCCCCTTTGGGAATTGTGACAGTGTTCTCCATTAGGAATGATGACAATATCTCCCGTTGGGAATGGTGACAGTGTACCACATTGGGAATAGTGACAGTGTTCCCCATTGGGAATGGTGACAGCTTCTGCCATTGGGAATGGTGACACCGTCTCTCATTGGAAATGGTGACAGTGTTCCGCATTTGGAATGGTGACAGCGTTCACCATTGGGAATTGTGACAGTGTTCCCCATTGGGAAGGGTGATAATGTTCCGCATTGGGAATGGCCACATTGTCTCCCATTGGGAATGGTGAGTTTCATCCGTAAGGAATGGTGACAGTGTTCCCCATTGGAAATAGTGACAGTGTTCCCCATTGGGAATGGTGACAGCTTCTCCCATTGGGAATGGTGACACTGTCTCTCATTGGAAATGGTGACAGTGTTCCGCATTTGGAATGGTGACAGCGTTCACCATTGGGAATTGTGACAGTGTTCCCCATTGGGAATAGTGACAGTGGCTCGCATTGGGAATGGTGTCACTGTTCCCATTGGGAATGGTGATAATGTTCCCCATTAGGAATGGCGACAGTGTCTCCCATTGGGAATGGTGACAATGTACCCCACTGGGAATGGTGAAAGTGTACCACATTGGGAATGGTGATTGTGTTCCCCATTGGGAATGGTGAAAGTGTCTCGCATTGGGAATGGTGACAATGTTCTCCATTGGGAATGGTGACAGTGTTCCCCTTCGGGAATGGTGACAGTATTCCGCATTGGGTAAGGTGACAGTGTTGCCCATTGGGAATGGTGACTGTGTCTCCCATTTGGAATGGTGACAATGTCTCCCATTGGGAATGGTGACAATGTTCCCCATTGGCAATGGTGACACTGTCTCCCATTAGGAATGGTGACAGTGTTCTCCATTGGGAATGGTGACAGCGTCTCCCATTGAGAATGGTGACAGTGTTCCCCATTGGGAATGGTAACAATGTCTCCCATTGGGAATGGTCACACTGTCTCTCATTGGAAATGGTGACAATGTACCCCACTGGGAATGGTGAAAGTGTACCACATTGGGAATGGTGATAGTGTTCCCCATTGGGAATGGTGAAAGTGTCTCGCATTGGGAATGGTGACAATGTTCTCCATTGGGAATGGTGACAGTGTTCCCTTTCGGGAATGGTGACAGTATTCTGCATTGGGTAAGGTGACAGTGTTGCCCATTGGGAATGGTGACTGTGTCTCCCATTTGGAATGGTGACAATGTCTCCCATTGGGAATGGTGACAATGTTCCCCATTGGCAATGGTGACACTGTCTCCCATTAGGAATGGTGACAGTGTTCTCCATTGGGAATGGTGACAGCGTCTCCCATTGAGAATGGTGACAGTGTTCCCCATTGGGAATGGTAACAATGTCTCCCATTGGGAATGGTCACACTGTCTCTCATTGGAAATGGTGACAATGTACCCCACTGGGAATGGTGAAAGTGTACCACATTGGGAATGGTGATAGTGTTCCCCATTGGGAATGGTGAAAGTGTCTAGCATTGGGAATGGTGACAATGTTCTCCATTGGGAATGGTGACAGTGTTGCCCATTGGGAATGTTGACAATTGTCCACATTGGGAAGGGTGATAATGTTCTGCATTGGAATGGCGAGAGTGTCTCCCATTGGGAATGTTGACAGTATCATCCATGAGGAATGGTGACAAAGTTTCCTATTGGGAATGGTGACAGTGTTCCCCATTGGGAATGTTGACAATATTCCCCATTGGGAATGGTGATAATGTTCCGCATTGGGAATGGCGACAGTGTCTCCCAATTGGGAATGGTGACAATGTTCCCCATTGGGAATGGTGATAGTGTTCCCCATTGGGAATGGTGAGAGTGTTCCCCATTGGGAATGGAGACAGTCTCTCCGATTGGGAATAGTGACAGTGTTCCGATTGAGAATGGTGACTGTGTTCCTCAATGGAATGGTGAAAGTGTCTCCCATTGGGAATCGTGACAATGTCTCCCTTTGGGAATGTTGACAATGTTCCCCATTGGGAATGGTGAAAGTGTCTCCCATTGGGAATGGTGACAATGTTCCCCCTTGGGAATGGTGAAAGTGTTACCCATTGGGAATTTTGAGAGTGTTCCCCATTAGGAATGGTGGCAGTGTTCACCTTTGGGAATGGTGGCAGTGTTCCCCATTGGGAATTGTGACAGTGTTCTCCATTCGGAATGATGACAATATCTCCCGTTGGGAATGGTGACAGTGTTCCACATTGGGAATGTTGACAATATTCCCCAGTGGGAAGGGTGATGATGTTCCGCATTCGGAATGGCGACATTGTCTCCCATTGGGAATGGTGACAGTTTCATCCATAAGGAATGGTGACTGTGTTACCCATTGGGAATGGTGACAGCTTCTCCCATTGGGAATGGTGACACTGTCTCCCATTGGAAATGGTGACAGTGTTCCCTATTAGGAATGGTGACAGTGTTCCGCATTGGGAAAGGCGACAGTGTTCCCCATTGGGAATGGTGACAGTGGCTCGCATTGGGAATGGTGTCACTGTTCCCCATTGGGAATGGTGATAATGTTCCCCATTAGGAATGGCGACAGTGTCTCCCATTGGGAATGGTGACAGTGTTGCCCATTAGGAATGGTGACTGCGTCTCCCATTTGGAATGGTGACAATGTCTCCCATTGGGAATGGTGACAATGTTCCCCATTGGCAATGGTGACACTGTCTCCCATTAGGAATGGTGGCAGTATTCCCCATTGGGAATGGTGACAATGTTCTCCATTGGGAATGGTGACAGTGTTTCCCATTGGGAATGGTGACAATCTCTCCCATTGGGAATGGAGAGAGTGTTCCCCATTGGGAATGGTGAAAGTGTACCCCATTAGGAATGCTGACAAGAGTCACATATTGGGAATGGTGACAATGTTCCCCATTGGGACTGCTAACAATGTTCCCTATTGGGAATGGTGACAGTGTTCCCCATTGTGAATATTGACAGTGTTCTCTATTGGGAATGGTGAAAGTGTTCCCCATTGGGAATGCTGACAGTGTTCCCCATTGTGAATGGTGTCAGTGTCTCCCATTGGGAATGGTGACAGTGTTTCCATTGGGAATGGTGACAGTGTTCCTCAGTGGGAATGGTGACAGTGTTCCCCCTTGGGAATGATGAAAGTGTTCCCCCTTGGGAATGCTGACAGTGTTCACCATTGGGAATGGTGACAATGTTCCCCATTGGGACTGGTGACAATGTTCCCTATTGGAAATGGTGACAGTGTTCCCCATTGTGAATATTGACAGTGTTCTCTATTGGGAATGGTGAAAGTGTTCGCCATTGGGAATGCTGACAGTGTTCCCCCTTGGGAATGCTGACAGTGTTCACCATTGGGAACGGTGACAGTGTCTCCCATTGGGAATTGTGAGAGTGTTCCCCATTAGGAATGGTGGCAGTGTTCCCCTTTGGGAATGGTGGCAGTGTTCCCCATTGGGAATTGTGACAATGTTCCCCATTGGGAAGGGTGATAATGTTCCGCATTGGGAATGGCCACATTGTCTCCCATTGGGAATGGTGACAGTTTCATCCATAAGGAATGGTGACAGTGTTCCCCATTGGAAATAGTGACAGTGTTCCCCATTGGGAATGGTGACAGCTTCTCCCATTGGGAATGGTGACACTGTCTCTCATTGGAAATGGTGACAGTGTTCCGCATTTGGAATGGTGACACTGTCTCTCATTGGAAATGGTGACAGTGTTCCGCATTTGGAATGGTGACAGCGTTCACCATTGGGAATTGTGACAGTGTTCCCCATTGGTAATAGTGACAGTGGCTCGCATTGGGAATGGTGTCATTGTTCCCATTGGGAATGGTGATAATGTTCCCCATTAGGAATGGCGACAGTGTCTCCCATTGGGAATGGTGACAGCTTCTCCCATTGGGAATGGTGACACTGTCTCCCATTGGAAATGGTGACAGTGTTCCCTATTAGGAATGGTGACAGTGTTCCGCATTGGGAAAGGCGACAGTGTTCCCCATTGGGAATGGTGACAGTGGCTCGCATTGGGAATGGTGTCACTGTTCCCCATTGGGAATGGTGATAATGTTCCCCATTAGGAATGGCGACAGTGTCTCCCATTGGGAATGGTGACAGTGTTGCCCATTAGGAATGGTGACTGCGTCTCCCATTTGGAATGGTGACAATGTCTCCCATTGGGAATGGTGACAATGTTCCCCATTGGCAATGGTGACACTGTCTCCCATTAGGAATGGTGGCAGTATTCCCCATTGGGAATGGTGACAATGTTCTCCATTGGGAATGGTGACAGTGTTTCCCATTGGGAATGGTGACAATCTCTCCCATTGGGAATGGAGAGAGTGTTCCCCATTGGGAATGGTGAAAGTGTACCCCATTAGGAATGCTGACAAGAGTCACATATTGGGAATGGTGACAATGTTCCCCATTGGGACTGCTAACAATGTTCCCTATTGGGAATGGTGACAGTGTTCCCCATTGTGAATATTGACAGTGTTCTCTATTGGGAATGGTGAAAGTGTTCCCCATTGGGAATGCTGACAGTGTTCCCCATTGTGAATGGTGTCAGTGTCTCCCATTGGGAATGGTGACAGTGTTTCCATTGGGAATGGTGACAGTGTTCCTCAGTGGGAATGGTGACAGTGTTCCCCCTTGGGAATGATGAAAGTGTTCCCCCTTGGGAATGCTGACAGTGTTCACCATTGGGAATGGTGACAATGTTCCCCATTGGGACTGGTGACAATGTTCCCTATTGGAAATGGTGACAGTGTTCCCCATTGTGAATATTGACAGTGTTCTCTATTGGGAATGGTGAAAGTGTTCGCCATTGGGAATGCTGACAGTGTTCCCCCTTGGGAATGCTGACAGTGTTCACCATTGGGAACGGTGACAGTGTCTCCCATTGGGAATTGTGAGAGTGTTCCCCATTAGGAATGGTGGCAGTGTTCCCCTTTGGGAATGGTGGCAGTGTTCCCCATTGGGAATTGTGACAATGTTCCCCATTGGGAAGGGTGATAATGTTCCGCATTGGGAATGGCCACATTGTCTCCCATTGGGAATGGTGACAGTTTCATCCATAAGGAATGGTGACAGTGTTCCCCATTGGAAATAGTGACAGTGTTCCCCATTGGGAATGGTGACAGCTTCTCCCATTGGGAATGGTGACACTGTCTCTCATTGGAAATGGTGACAGTGTTCCGCATTTGGAATGGTGACACTGTCTCTCATTGGAAATGGTGACAGTGTTCCGCATTTGGAATGGTGACAGCGTTCACCATTGGGAATTGTGACAGTGTTCCCCATTGGTAATAGTGACAGTGGCTCGCATTGGGAATGGTGTCACTGTTCCCATTGGGAATGGTGATAATGTTCCCCATTAGGAATGGCGACAGTGTCTCCCATTGGGAATGGTGACAATGTACCCCACTGGGAATGGTGAAAGTGTACCACATTGGGAATGGTGATTGTTTTCCCCATTGGGAATGGTGAAAGTGTCTCGCATTGGGAATGGTGACAATGTTCTCCATTGGGAATGGTGACAGTGTTCCCCTTCGGGAATGGTGACAGTGTTGCCCATTGGGAATGGTGACTGCGTCTCCCATTTGGAATGGTGACAATGTCTCCCATTGGGAATGGTGACAATGTTCCCCATTGGCAATGGTGACACTGTCTCCCATTAGGAATGGTGACAGTGTTCTCCATTGGGAATGGTGACAGCGTCTCCCATTGAGAATGGTGACAGTGTTCCCCATTGGGAATGGTAACAATGTCTCCCATTGGGAATGGTGACACTGTCTCCCATTGGAAATGGTGACAATGTTCCCCATTGGCAATAGTGGCACTGTCTCCCATTAGGAATGGTGACAGTGTTCTCCATTGGGAATGGTGACAGTGTTTTCCATTGGGAATGGTGACAGCGTCTCCCATTGAGAATGGTGACAGTGTTCCCCATTGGGAATGGTAACAATGTCTCCCATTGGGAATGGTGAGAGTGTTCCCCATTAGGAATGGTGGCAGTGTTCCCCATTGGGAATGGTGACAATGATCTCCATTGGGGTGATAATGTTCCGCATTGGAAATGGCCACATTGTCTCCCATTGGGAATGGTGACAGTTTCATCCATAAGGAATGGTGACAGTGTTCCCCATTGGGAATGGTGACAGCTTCTGCCATTGGGAATGGTGACACTGTCTCTCATTGGAAATGGTGACAGTGTTCCGCATTTGGAATGGTGACAGCGTTCACCATTGGGAATTGTGACAGTGTTCCCCATTGGGAATAGTGACAGTGGCTCGCATTGGGAATGGTGTCACTGTTCCCATTGGGAATGGTGATAATGTTCCCCATTAGGAATGGCGACAGTGTCTTCCATTGGGAATGGTGACAATGTACCCCACTGGGAATGGTGAAAGTGTCTCGCATTGGGAATGGTGACAATGTTCTCCATTGGGAATGGTGACAGTGTTCCGCTTCGGGAATGGTGACAGTATTCCGCATTGGGTAAGGTGACAGTGTTGCCCATTGGGAAAGGTGACTGCGTCTCCCATTTGGAATGGTGACAGTGTTCCCCATTGGGAATGGTAACAATATCTCCCATTGGGAATGGTGAAAGTGTCTCGCATTGGGAATGGTGACAATGTTCTCCATTGGTAATGGTGACAGTGTTCCGCTTCGGGAATGGTGACAGTATTCCGCATTGGGTAAGGTGACAGTGTTGCCCATTGGGAAAGGTGACTGCGTCTCCCATTTGGAATGGTGACAATGTCTCCCATTGGGAATGGTGACAATGTTCCCCATTGGCAATGGTGACACTGTCTCCCATTAGGAATGGTGACAGTGTTCTCCATTGGGAATGGTGACAATCTCTCCCATTGGGAATGGAGAGAGTGTTCCCCATTAGGAATGGTGGCAGTGTTCCCCTTTGGGAATGGTGACAGTGTTCCCCATTGGGAAAGGTGACAGTGTTGCCATTTGGGAATGTGACAGTGTCTCCCATTGGGAATGGTAAAAGTGTCTCGCATTGGGAATGGTGACAGTGTTCCCCCTTGGGAATGATGAAAGTGTTCCCCATTGGGAATTGTGACGGTGTTCTCCATTAGGAATGATGACAATATCTCCCATTGGGAATGGTGACAGTGTTCCCCATTGGGAATGTTGACAATATTCCCCATTGGGAATGGTGATCATGTTCCGCATTGGGAATGGCGACAGTGTCTCCCAATTGGGAATGGTGACAATGTTCCCCATTGGGAACGGTGACAGTGTTCCCCGTTGGGAATGGTGATAGTGTTCCCCATTGGGAATGATGTGAGTGTTCCCCATTGGGAATGGAGACAGTCTCTCCGATTGGGAATGGTGACAGTGTTCCGATTGAGAATGGTGACTGTGTTCCTCAATGGAACGGTGAAAGTGCCTCCCATTGGGAATCGTGACAATGTCTCCCTTTGGGAATGTTGACAATGTTCCCCATTGGGAATGGTGACAATGTTCCCCCTTGGGAATGGTGAAAGTGTTACCCATTGGGAATTTTGAGAGTGTTCCCCATTGGGAATTGTGACAGTGTTCTCCATTCGGAATGATGACAATAACTCCCGTTGGGAATGGTGACAGTGTTCCACATTGGGAATGTTGACAATATTCCCCAGTGGGAAGGGTGATAATGTTCCGCATTCGGAATGGCGACATTGTCTCCCATTGGGAATGGTGACAGTTTCATCCATAAGGAATGGTGACTGTGTTCCCCATTGGGAATGGTGACAGCTTCTCCCATTGGGAATGGTGACACTGTCTCCCTTTGGAAATGGTGACAGTGTTCCCCATTAGGAATGGTGACAGTGTTCACCATTGGGAATGGTGACAGTGTCTCCCATTGGGAATTGTGAGAGTGTTCCCCATTAGGAATGGTGGCAGTGTTCCCCCTTGGGAATGATGAAAGTGTTCCCCATTGGGAATTGTGACGGTGTTCTCCATTAGGAATGATGACAATATCTCCCATTGGGAATGGTGACAGTGTTCCCCATTGGGAATGTTGACAATATTCCCCATTGGGAATGGTGATCATGTTCCGCATTGGGAATGGTGACAGTGTTCCCCGTTGGGAATGGTGATAGTGTTCCCCATTGGGAATGATGTGAGTGTTCCCCATTGGGAATGGAGACAGTCTCTCCGATTGGGAATGGTGACAGTGTTCCGATTGAGAATGGTGACTGTGTTCCTCAATGGAACGGTGAAAGTGCCTCCCATTGGGAATTTTGAGAGTGTTCCCCATTAGGAATGGTGGCAGTGTTCCCCTTTGGGAATGGTGGCAGTGTTCCCCATTGGGAATTGTGACAGTGTTCTCCATTCGGAATGATGACAATAACTCCCGTTGGGAATGGTGACAGTGTTCCACATTGGGAATGTTGACAATATTCCCCAGTGGGAAGGGTGATAATGTTCCGCATTCGGAATGGCGACATTGTCTCCCATTGGGAATGGTGACAGTTTCATCCATAAGGAATGGTGACTGTGTTCCCCATTGGGAATGGTGACAGCTTCTCCCATTGGGAATGGTGACACTGTCTCCCATTAGGAATGGTGACAGTGTTCTCCATTGGGAATGGTGACAGCGTCTCCCATTGAGAATGGTGACAGTGTTCCCCATTGGGAATGGTAACAATGTCTCCCATTGGGAATGGTGACACTGTCTCTCATTGGTAATGGTGACAATGTACCCCACTGGGAATGGTGAAAGTGTACCACATTGGGAATGGTGATAGTGTTCCCCATTGGGAATGGTGAAAGTGTCTCACATTGGGAATGGTGACAATGTTCTCCATTGGGAATGGTGACAGTGTTCCCCTTCGGGAATGGTGACAGTATCCTGCATTGGGTAAGGTGACAGTGTTGCCCATTGGGAATGGTGACTGTGTGTCCCATTGGCAATGGTGACACTGTCTCCCATTAGGAATGGTGACAGTGTTCTCCATTAGGAATGGTGACAGTGTTCACCATTGGGAATGGTGACAGTGTCTCCCATTGGGAATTGTGAGAGTGTTCCCCATTAGGAATGGTGGCAGTGTTCCCCTTTGGGAATGGTGGCAGAGTTCCCCTTTGGGAATTGTGACAGTGTTCTCCATTAGGAATGATGACAATATCTCCCGTTGGGAATGGTGACAGTGTACCACATTGGGAATAGTGACAGTGTTCCCCATTGGGAATGGTGACAGCTTCTGCCATTGGGAATGGTGACACCGTCTCTCATTGGAAATGGTGACAGTGTTCCGCATTTGGAATGGTGACAGCGTTCACCATTGGGAATTGTGACAGTGTTCCCCATTGGGAAGGGTGATAATGTTCCGCATTGGGAATGGCCACATTGTCTCCCATTGGGAATGGTGAGTTTCATCCGTAAGGAATGGTGACAGTGTTCCCCATTGGAAATAGTGACAGTGTTCCCCATTGGGAATGGTGACAGCTTCTCCCATTGGGAATGGTGACACTGTCTCTCATTGGAAATGGTGACAGTGTTCCGCATTTGGAATGGTGACAGCGTTCACCATTGGGAATTGTGACAGTGTTCCCCATTGGGAATAGTGACAGTGGCTCGCATTGGGAATGGTGTCACTGTTCCCATTGGGAATGGTGATAATGTTCCCCATTAGGAATGGCGACAGTGTCTCCCATTGGGAATGGTGACAATGTACCCCACTGGGAATGGTGAAAGTGTACCACATTGGGAATGGTGATTGTGTTCCCCATTGGGAATGGTGAAAGTGTCTCGCATTGGGAATGGTGACAATGTTCTCCATTGGGAATGGTGACAGTGTTCCCCTTCGGGAATGGTGACAGTATTCCGCATTGGGTAAGGTGACAGTGTTGCCCATTGGGAATGGTGACTGTGTCTCCCATTTGGAATGGTGACAATGTCTCCCATTGGGAATGGTGACAATGTTCCCCATTGGCAATGGTGACACTGTCTCCCATTAGGAATGGTGACAGTGTTCTCCATTGGGAATGGTGACAGCGTCTCCCATTGAGAATGGTGACAGTGTTCCCCATTGGGAATGGTAACAATGTCTCCCATTGGGAATGGTCACACTGTCTCTCATTGGAAATGGTGACAATGTACCCCACTGGGAATGGTGAAAGTGTACCACATTGGGAATGGTGATAGTGTTCCCCATTGGGAATGGTGAAAGTGTCTCGCATTGGGAATGGTGACAATGTTCTCCATTGGGAATGGTGACAGTGTTCCCCTTCGGGAATGGTGACAGTATTCTGCATTGGGTAAGGTGACAGTGTTGCCCATTGGGAATGGTGGCTGCGTCTCCCATTTGGAATGGTGACAATGTCTCCCATTGGGAATGGTGACAATGTTCCCCATTGGCAATGGTGGCACTGTCTCCCATTAGGAATGGTGACAGTGTTCTCCATTGGGAATGGTGACAGCGTCTCCCATTGAGAATGGTGACAGTGTTCCCCATTGGGAATGGTAACAATGTCTCCCATTGGGAATGGTGAGAGTGTTCCCCATTAGGAATGGTGGCAGTGTTCCCCATTGGGAATGGTGACAATGATCTCCATTGGGAAGGGTGATAATGTTCTGCATTGGGAATGGCCACATTGTCTCCCATTGGGAATGGTGACAGTTTCATCCATAAGGAATGGTGACAGTGTTCCCCATTGGGAATAGTGACAGTGTTCCCCATTGGGAATGGTGACAACTTCTGCCATTGGGAATGGTGACACTGTCTCTCATTGGAAATGGTGACAGTGTTCCGCATTTGGAATGGTGACAGCGTTCACCATTGGGAATTGTGACAGTGTTCCCCATTGGGAATAGTGACAGTGGCTCGCATTGGGAATGGTGTCACTGTTCCCATTGGGAATGGTGATAATGTTCCCCATTAGGAATGGCGACAGTGTCTCCCATTGGGAATGGTGACAATGTACCCCACTGGGAATGGTGAAAGTGTCTCGCATTGGGAATGGTGACAATGTTCTCCATTGGGAATGGTGACAGTGTTCCGCTTCGGGAATGGTGACAGTATTCCGCATTGGGTAAGGTGACAGTGTTGCCCATTGGGAATGGTGACTGCGTCTCCCATTTGGAATGGTGACAATGTCTCCCATTGAGAATGGTGAAAATGTTCCCCATTGGCAATGGTGACACTGTCTCCCATTAGGAATGGTGACAGTGTTCTCCATTGGGAATGCTGACAATCTCTCCCATTGGGAATGGAGAGAGTGTTCCCCATTAGGAATGTTGGCAGTGTTCCCCTTTGGGAATGGGGACAGTGTTCCCCATTGGGAAAGGTGACAGTGTTGCCATTTGGGAATGTGACAGTGTCTCCCATTGGGAATGGTAAAAGTGTCTCGCATTGGGAATGGTGACAGTGTTCCCCCTTGGGAATGATGAAAGTGTTCCCCATTGGGAATTGTGACGGTGTTCTCCATTAGGAATGATGACAATATCTCCCATTGGGAATGGTGACAGTGTTCCCCATTGGGAATGTTGACAATATTCCCCATTGGGAATGGTGATCATGTTCCGCATTGGGAATGGCGACAGTGTCTCCCAATTGGGAACGGTGACAGTGTTCCCCGTTGGGAATGGTGATAGTGTTCCCCATTGGGAATGATGTGAGTGTTCCCCATTGGGAATGGAGACAGTCTCTCCGATTGGGAATGGTGACAGTGTTCCGATTGAGAATGGTGACTGTGTTCCTCAATGGAACGGTGAAAGTGTCTCCCATTGGGAATCGTGACAATGTCTCCCTTTGGGAATGTTGACAATGTTCCCCATTGGGAATGGTGAAAGTGTCTCCCATTGGGAATGGTGACAATGTTCCCCCTTGGGAATGGTGAAAGTGTTACCCATTGGGAATTTTGAGAGTGTTCCCCATTAGGAATGGTGGCAGTGTTCCCCTTTGGGAATGGTGGCAGTGTTCCCCATTGGGAATTGTGACAGTGTTCTCCATTCGGAATGATGACAATAACTCCCGTTGGGAATGGTGACAGTGTTCCACATTGGGAATGTTGACAATATTCCCCAGTGGGAAGGGTGATAATGTTCCGCATTCGGAATGGCGACATTGTCTCCCATTGGGAATGGTGACAGTTTCATCCATAAGGAATGGTGACTGTGTTCCCCATTGGGAATGGTGACAGCTTCTCCCATTGGGAATGGTGACACTGTCTCTCATTGGAAATGGTGACAGTGTTCCGCATTTGGAATGGTGACAGCGTTCACCATTGGGAATTGTGACAGTGTTCCCCATTGGGAATAGTGACAGTGGCTCGCATTGGGAATGGTGTCACTGTTCCCATTGGGAATGGTGATAATGTTCCCCATTAGGAATGGCGACAGTGTCTCCCATTGGGAATGGTGACAATGTACCCCACTGGGAATGGTGAAAGTGTACCACATTGGGAATGGTGATTGTTTTCCCCATTGGGAATGGTGAAAGTGTCTCGCATTGGGAATGGTGACAATGTTCTCCATTGGGAATGGTGACAGTGTTCCCCTTCGGGAATGGTGACAGTAGTCCGCATTGGGTAAGGTGACAGTGTTGCCCATTGGGAATGGTGACTGCGTCTCCCATTTGGAATGGTGACAATGTCTCCCATTGGGAATGGTGACAATGTTCCCCATTGGCAATGGTGACACTGTCTCCCATTAGGAATGGTGACAGTGTTCTCCATTGGGAATGGTGACAGCGTCTCCCATTGAGAATGGTGACAGTGTTCCCCATTGGGAATGGTAACAATGTCTCCCATTGGGAATGGTGACACTGTCTCCCATTGGAAATGGTGACAATGTACCCCACTGGGAATGGTGAAAGTGTACCACATTGGGAATGGTGATAGTGTTCCCCATTGGGAATGGTGAAAGTGTCTCGCATTGGGAATGGTGACAATGTTCTCCATTGGGAATGGTGACAGTGTTCCCCATTGGGAATAGTGACAGTGTTCCCCATTGGGAATGGTGACAGCTTCTGCCATTGGGAATGGTGACACTGTCTCTCATTGGAAATGGTGACAGTGTTCCGCATTTGGAATGGTGACAGCGTTCACCATTGGGAATTGTGACAGTGTTCCCCATTGGGAATAGTGACAGTGGCTCGCATTGGGAATGGTGTCACTGTTCCCATTGGGAATGGTAATAATGTTCCCCATTAGGAATGGCAACAGTGTCTTCCATTGGGAATGGTGACAATGTACCCCACTGGGAATGGTGAAAGTGTCTCGCATTGGGAATGGTGACAATGTTCTCCATTGGGAATGGTGACAGTGTTCCGCTTCGGGAATGGTGACAGTATTCCGCATTGGGTAAGGTGACAGTGTTGCCCATTGGGAAAGGTGACTGCGTCTCCCATTTGGAATGGTGACAATGTCTCCCATTGGGAATGGTGACAATGTTCTCCATTGGCAATGGTGACACTGTCTCCCATTAGGAATGGTGACAGTGTTCTCCATAGGGAATGGTGACAATCTCTCCCATTGGGAATGGAGAGAGTGTTCCCCATTAGGAATGGTGGCAGTGTTCCCCTTTGGGAATGGTGACAGTGTTCCCCATTGGGAAAGGTGACAGTGTTGCCATTTGGGAATGTGACAGTGTCTCCCATTGGGAATGGTAAAAGTGTCTCGCATTGGGAATGGTGACAGTGTTCCCCCTTGGGAATGATGAAAGTGTTCCCCATTGGGAATTGTGACGGTGTTCTCCATTAGGAATGATGACAATATCTCCCATTGGGAATGGTGACAGTGTTCCCCATTGGGAATGTTGACAATATTCCCCATTGGGAATGGTGATCATGTTCCGCATTGGGAATGGCGACAGTGTCTCCCAATTGGGAATGGTGACAATGTTCCCCATTGGGAACGGTGACAGTGTTCCCCGTTGGGAATGGTGATAGTGTTCCCCATTGGGAATGATGTGAGTGTTCCCCATTGGGAATGGAGACAGTCTCTCCGATTGGGAATGGTGACAGTGTTCCGATTGAGAATGGTGACTGTGTTCCTCAATGGAACGGTGAAAGTGCCTCCCATTGGGAATCGTGACAATGTCTCCCTTTGGGAATGTTGACAATGTTCCCCATTGGGAATGGTGACAATGTTCCCCCTTGGGAATGGTGAAAGTGTTACCCATTGGGAATTTTGAGAGTGTTCCCCATTAGGAATGGTGGCAGTGTTCCCCTTTGGGAATGGTGGCAGTGTTCCCCATTGGGAATTGTGACAGTGTTCTCCATTCGGAATGATGGCAATAACTCCCGTTGGGAATGGTGACAGTGTTCCACATTGGGAATGTTGACAATATTCCCCAGTGGGAAGGGTGATAATGTTCCGCATTCGGAATGGCGACATTGTCTCCCATTGGGAATGGTGACAGTTTCATCCATAAGGAATGGTGACTGTGTTCCGCATTGGGAATGGTGACAGCTTCTCCCATTGGGAATGGTGACACTGTCTCCCTTTGGAAATGGTGACAGTGTTCCCCATTAGGAATGGTGACAGTGTTCCCCATTGGGAATGTTGACAATATTCCCCATTGGGAATGGTGATCATGTTCCGCATTGGGAATGGCGACAGTGTCTCCCAATTGGGAATGGTGACAATGTTCCCCATTGGGAACGGTGACAGTGTTCCCCGTTGGGAATGGTGATAGTGTTCCCCATTGGGAATGATGTGAGTGTTCCCCATTGGGAATGGAGACAGTCTCTCCGATTGGGAATGGTGACAGTGTTCCGATTGAGAATGGTGACTGTGTTCCTCAATGGAACGGTGAAAGTGCCTCCCATTGGGAATCGTGACAATGTCTCCCTTTGGGAATGTTGACAATGTTCCCCATTGGGAATGGTGACAATGTTCCCCCTTGGGAATGGTGAAAGTGTTACCCATTGGGAATTTTGAGAGTGTTCCCCATTGGGAATTGTGACAGTGTTCTCCATTCGGAATGATGACAATAACTCCCGTTGGGAATGGTGACAGTGTTCCACATTGGGAATGTTGACAATATTCCCCAGTGGGAAGGGTGATAATGTTCCGCATTCGGAATGGCGACATTGTCTCCCATTGGGAATGGTGACAGTTTCATCCATAAGGAATGGTGACTGTGTTCCCCATTGGGAATGGTGACAGCTTCTCCCATTGGGAATGGTGACACTGTCTCCCTTTGGAAATGGTGACAGTGTTCCCCATTAGGAATGGTGACAGTGTTCACCATTGGGAATGGTGACAGTGTCTCCCATTGGGAATTGTGAGAGTGTTCCCCATTAGGAATGGTGGCAGTGTTCCCCCTTGGGAATGATGAAAGTGTTCCCCATTGGGAATTGTGACGGTGTTCTCCATTAGGAATGATGACAATATCTCCCATTGGGAATGGTGACAGTGTTCCCCATTGGGAATGTTGACAATATTCCCCATTGGGAATGGTGATCATGTTCCGCATTGGGAATGGTGACAGTGTTCCCCGTTGGGAATGGTGATAGTGTTCCCCATTGGGAATGATGTGAGTGTTCCCCATTGGGAATGGAGACAGTCTCTCCGATTGGGAATGGTGACAGTGTTCCGATTGAGAATGGTGACTGTGTTCCTCAATGGAACGGTGAAAGTGTCTCCCATTGGGAATCGTGACAATGTCTCCCTTTGGGAATGTTGACAATGTTCCCCATTGGGAATGGTGAAAGTGTCTCCCATTGGGAATGGTGACAATGTTCCCCCTTGGGAATGGTGAAAGTGTTACCCATTGGGAATTTTGAGAGTGTTCCCCATTAGGAATGGTGGCAGTGTTCCCCTTTGGGAATGGTGGCAGTGTTCCCCATTGGGAATTGTGACAGTGTTCTCCATTCGGAATGATGACAATAACTCCCGTTGGGAATGGTGACAGTGTTCCACATTGGGAATGTTGACAATATTCCCCAGTGGGAAGGGTGATAATGTTCCGCATTCGGAATGGCGACATTGTCTCCCATTGGGAATGGTGACAGTTTCATCCATAAGGAATGGTGACTGTGTTCCCCATTGGGAATGGTGACAGCTTCTCCCATTGGGAATGGTGACACTGTCTCTCATTGGAAATGGTGACAGTGTTCCGCATTTGGAATGGTGACAGCGTTCACCATTGGGAATTGTGACAGTGTTCCCCATTGGGAATAGTGACAGTGGCTCGCATTGGGAATGGTGTCACTGTTCCCATTGGGAATGGTGATAATGTTCCCCATTAGGAATGGCGACAGTGTCTCCCATTGGGAATGGTGACAATGTACCCCACTGGGAATGGTGAAAGTGTACCACATTGGGAATGGTGATTGTTTTCCCCATTGGGAATGGTGAAAGTGTCTCGCATTGGGAATGGTGACAATGTTCTCCATTGGGAATGGTGACAGTGTTCCCCTTCGGGAATGGTGACAGTAGTCCGCATTGGGTAAGGTGACAGTGTTGCCCATTGGGAATGGTGACTGCGTCTCCCATTTGGAATGGTGACAATGTCTCCCATTGGGAATGGTGACAATGTTCCCCATTGGCAATGGTGACACTGTCTCCCATTAGGAATGGTGACAGTGTTCTCCATTGGGAATGGTGACAGCGTCTCCCATTGAGAATGGTGACAGTGTTCCCCATTGGGAATGGTAACAATGTCTCCCATTGGGAATGGTGACACTGTCTCCCATTGGAAATGGTGACAATGTACCCCACTGGGAATGGTGAAAGTGTACCACATTGGGAATGGTGATAGTGTTCCCCATTGGGAATGGTGAAAGTGTCTCGCATTGGGAATGGTGACAATGTTCTCCATTGGGAATGGTGACAGTGTTCCCCATTGGGAATAGTGACAGTGTTCCCCATTGGGAATGGTGACAGCTTCTGCCATTGGGAATGGTGACACTGTCTCTCATTGGAAATGGTGACAGTGTTCCGCATTTGGAATGGTGACAGCGTTCACCATTGGGAATTGTGACAGTGTTCCCCATTGGGAATAGTGACAGTGGCTCGCATTGGGAATGGTGTCACTGTTCCCATTGGGAATGGTAATAATGTTCCCCATTAGGAATGGCAACAGTGTCTTCCATTGGGAATGGTGACAATGTACCCCACTGGGAATGGTGAAAGTGTCTCGCATTGGGAATGGTGACAATGTTCTCCATTGGGAATGGTGACAGTGTTCCGCTTCGGGAATGGTGACAGTATTCCGCATTGGGTAAGGTGACAGTGTTGCCCATTGGGAAAGGTGACTGCGTCTCCCATTTGGAATGGTGACAATGTCTCCCATTGGGAATGGTGACAATGTTCTCCATTGGCAATGGTGACACTGTCTCCCATTAGGAATGGTGACAGTGTTCTCCATAGGGAATGGTGACAATCTCTCCCATTGGGAATGGAGAGAGTGTTCCCCATTAGGAATGGTGGCAGTGTTCCCCTTTGGGAATGGTGACAGTGTTCCCCATTGGGAAAGGTGACAGTGTTGCCATTTGGGAATGTGACAGTGTCTCCCATTGGGAATGGTAAAAGTGTCTCGCATTGGGAATGGTGACAGTGTTCCCCCTTGGGAATGATGAAAGTGTTCCCCATTGGGAATTGTGACGGTGTTCTCCATTAGGAATGATGACAATATCTCCCATTGGGAATGGTGACAGTGTTCCCCATTGGGAATGTTGACAATATTCCCCATTGGGAATGGTGATCATGTTCCGCATTGGGAATGGCGACAGTGTCTCCCAATTGGGAATGGTGACAATGTTCCCCATTGGGAACGGTGACAGTGTTCCCCGTTGGGAATGGTGATAGTGTTCCCCATTGGGAATGATGTGAGTGTTCCCCATTGGGAATGGAGACAGTCTCTCCGATTGGGAATGGTGACAGTGTTCCGATTGAGAATGGTGACTGTGTTCCTCAATGGAACGGTGAAAGTGCCTCCCATTGGGAATCGTGACAATGTCTCCCTTTGGGAATGTTGACAATGTTCCCCATTGGGAATGGTGACAATGTTCCCCCTTGGGAATGGTGAAAGTGTTACCCATTGGGAATTTTGAGAGTGTTCCCCATTAGGAATGGTGGCAGTGTTCCCCTTTGGGAATGGTGGCAGTGTTCCCCATTGGGAATTGTGACAGTGTTCTCCATTCGGAATGATGGCAATAACTCCCGTTGGGAATGGTGACAGTGTTCCACATTGGGAATGTTGACAATATTCCCCAGTGGGAAGGGTGATAATGTTCCGCATTCGGAATGGCGACATTGTCTCCCATTGGGAATGGTGACAGTTTCATCCATAAGGAATGGTGACTGTGTTCCGCATTGGGAATGGTGACAGCTTCTCCCATTGGGAATGGTGACACTGTCTCCCTTTGGAAATGGTGACAGTGTTCCCCATTAGGAATGGTGACAGTGTTCCCCATTGGGAATGTTGACAATATTCCCCATTGGGAATGGTGATCATGTTCCGCATTGGGAATGGCGACAGTGTCTCCCAATTGGGAATGGTGACAATGTTCCCCATTGGGAACGGTGACAGTGTTCCCCGTTGGGAATGGTGATAGTGTTCCCCATTGGGAATGATGTGAGTGTTCCCCATTGGGAATGGAGACAGTCTCTCCGATTGGGAATGGTGACAGTGTTCCGATTGAGAATGGTGACTGTGTTCCTCAATGGAACGGTGAAAGTGCCTCCCATTGGGAATCGTGACAATGTCTCCCTTTGGGAATGTTGACAATGTTCCCCATTGGGAATGGTGACAATGTTCCCCCTTGGGAATGGTGAAAGTGTTACCCATTGGGAATTTTGAGAGTGTTCCCCATTGGGAATTGTGACAGTGTTCTCCATTCGGAATGATGACAATAACTCCCGTTGGGAATGGTGACAGTGTTCCACATTGGGAATGTTGACAATATTCCCCAGTGGGAAGGGTGATAATGTTCCGCATTCGGAATGGCGACATTGTCTCCCATTGGGAATGGTGACAGTTTCATCCATAAGGAATGGTGACTGTGTTCCCCATTGGGAATGGTGACAGCTTCTCCCATTGGGAATGGTGACACTGTCTCCCTTTGGAAATGGTGACAGTGTTCCCCATTAGGAATGGTGACAGTGTTCACCATTGGGAATGGTGACAGTGTCTCCCATTGGGAATTGTGAGAGTGTTCCCCATTAGGAATGGTGGCAGTGTTCCCCCTTGGGAATGATGAAAGTGTTCCCCATTGGGAATTGTGACGGTGTTCTCCATTAGGAATGATGACAATATCTCCCATTGGGAATGGTGACAGTGTTCCCCATTGGGAATGTTGACAATATTCCCCATTGGGAATGGTGATCATGTTCCGCATTGGGAATGGTGACAGTGTTCCCCGTTGGGAATGGTGATAGTGTTCCCCATTGGGAATGATGTGAGTGTTCCCCATTGGGAATGGAGACAGTCTCTCCGATTGGGAATGGTGACAGTGTTCCGATTGAGAATGGTGACTGTGTTCCTCAATGGAACGGTGAAAGTGTCTCCCATTGGGAATCGTGACAATGTCTCCCTTTGGGAATGTTGACAATGTTCCCCATTGGGAATGGTGAAAGTGTCTCCCATTGGGAATGGTGACAATGTTCCCCCTTGGGAATGGTGAAAGTGTTACCCATTGGGAATTTTGAGAGTGTTCCCCATTAGGAATGGTGGCAGTGTTCCCCTTTGGGAATGGTGGCAGTGTTCCCCATTGGGAATTGTGACAGTGTTCTCCATTCGGAATGATGACAATAACTCCCGTTGGGAATGGTGACAGTGTTCCACATTGGGAATGTTGACAATATTCCCCAGTGGGAAGGGTGATAATGTTCCGCATTCGGAATGGCGACATTGTCTCCCATTGGGAATGGTGACAGTTTCATCCATAAGGAATGGTGACTGTGTTCCCCATTGGGAATGGTGACAGCTTCTCCCATTGGGAATGGTGACACTGTCTCTCATTGGAAATGGTGACAGTGTTCCGCATTTGGAATGGTGACAGCGTTCACCATTGGGAATTGTGACAGTGTTCCCCATTGGGAATAGTGACAGTGGCTCGCATTGGGAATGGTGTCACTGTTCCCATTGGGAATGGTGATAATGTTCCCCATTAGGAATGGCGACAGTGTCTCCCATTGGGAATGGTGACAATGTACCCCACTGGGAATGGTGAAAGTGTACCACATTGGGAATGGTGATTGTTTTCCCCATTGGGAATGGTGAAAGTGTCTCGCATTGGGAATGGTGACAATGTTCTCCATTGGGAATGGTGACAGTGTTCCCCTTCGGGAATGGTGACAGTAGTCCGCATTGGGTAAGGTGACAGTGTTGCCCATTGGGAATGGTGACTGCGTCTCCCATTTGGAATGGTGACAATGTCTCCCATTGGGAATGGTGACAATGTTCCCCATTGGCAATGGTGACACTGTCTCCCATTAGGAATGGTGACAGTGTTCTCCATTGGGAATGGTGACAGCGTCTCCCATTGAGAATGGTGACAGTGTTCCCCATTGGGAATGGTAACAATGTCTCCCATTGGGAATGGTGACACTGTCTCCCATTGGAAATGGTGACAATGTACCCCACTGGGAATGGTGAAAGTGTACCACATTGGGAATGGTGATAGTGTTCCCCATTGGGAATGGTGAAAGTGTCTCGCATTGGGAATGGTGACAATGTTCTCCATTGGGAATGGTGACAGTGTTCCCCATTGGGAATAGTGACAGTGTTCCCCATTGGGAATGGTGACAGCTTCTGCCATTGGGAATGGTGACACTGTCTCTCATTGGAAATGGTGACAGTGTTCCGCATTTGGAATGGTGACAGCGTTCACCATTGGGAATTGTGACAGTGTTCCCCATTGGGAATAGTGACAGTGGCTCGCATTGGGAATGGTGTCACTGTTCCCATTGGGAATGGTAATAATGTTCCCCATTAGGAATGGCAACAGTGTCTTCCATTGGGAATGGTGACAATGTACCCCACTGGGAATGGTGAAAGTGTCTCGCATTGGGAATGGTGACAATGTTCTCCATTGGGAATGGTGACAGTGTTCCGCTTCGGGAATGGTGACAGTATTCCGCATTGGGTAAGGTGACAGTGTTGCCCATTGGGAAAGGTGACTGCGTCTCCCATTTGGAATGGTGACAATGTCTCCCATTGGGAATGGTGACAATGTTCTCCATTGGCAATGGTGACACTGTCTCCCATTAGGAATGGTGACAGTGTTCTCCATAGGGAATGGTGACAATCTCTCCCATTGGGAATGGAGAGAGTGTTCCCCATTAGGAATGGTGGCAGTGTTCCCCTTTGGGAATGGTGACAGTGTTCCCCATTGGGAAAGGTGACAGTGTTGCCATTTGGGAATGTGACAGTGTCTCCCATTGGGAATGGTAAAAGTGTCTCGCATTGGGAATGGTGACAGTGTTCCCCCTTGGGAATGATGAAAGTGTTCCCCATTGGGAATTGTGACGGTGTTCTCCATTAGGAATGATGACAATATCTCCCATTGGGAATGGTGACAGTGTTCCCCATTGGGAATGTTGACAATATTCCCCATTGGGAATGGTGATCATGTTCCGCATTGGGAATGGCGACAGTGTCTCCCAATTGGGAATGGTGACAATGTTCCCCATTGGGAACGGTGACAGTGTTCCCCGTTGGGAATGGTGATAGTGTTCCCCATTGGGAATGATGTGAGTGTTCCCCATTGGGAATGGAGACAGTCTCTCCGATTGGGAATGGTGACAGTGTTCCGATTGAGAATGGTGACTGTGTTCCTCAATGGAACGGTGAAAGTGCCTCCCATTGGGAATCGTGACAATGTCTCCCTTTGGGAATGTTGACAATGTTCCCCATTGGGAATGGTGACAATGTTCCCCCTTGGGAATGGTGAAAGTGTTACCCATTGGGAATTTTGAGAGTGTTCCCCATTAGGAATGGTGGCAGTGTTCCCCTTTGGGAATGGTGGCAGTGTTCCCCATTGGGAATTGTGACAGTGTTCTCCATTCGGAATGATGGCAATAACTCCCGTTGGGAATGGTGACAGTGTTCCACATTGGGAATGTTGACAATATTCCCCAGTGGGAAGGGTGATAATGTTCCGCATTCGGAATGGCGACATTGTCTCCCATTGGGAATGGTGACAGTTTCATCCATAAGGAATGGTGACTGTGTTCCGCATTGGGAATGGTGACAGCTTCTCCCATTGGGAATGGTGACACTGTCTCCCTTTGGAAATGGTGACAGTGTTCCCCATTAGGAATGGTGACAGTGTTCACCATTGGGAATGGTGACAGTGTCTCCCATTGGGAATTGTGAGAGTGTTCCCCATTAGGAATGGTGGCAGTGTTCCCCTTTGGGAATGGTGGCAGTGTTCCCCTTTGGGAATTGTGACAGTGTTCTCCATTAGGAATGATGACAATATCTCCCGTTGGGAATGGTGACAGTGTACCACATTGGGAATAGTGACAGTGTTCCCCATTGGGAATGGTGACAGCTTCTGCCATTGGGAATGGTGACACCGTCTCTCATTGGAAATGGTGACAGTGTTCCGCATTTGGAATGGTGACAGCGTTCACCATTGGGAATTGTGACAGTGTTCCCCATTGGGAAGGGTGATAATGTTCCGCATTGGGAATGGCCACATTGTCTCCAATTGGGAATGGTGAGTTTCATCCGTAAGGAATGGTGACAGTGTTCCCCATTGGAAATAGTGACAGTGTTCCCCATTGGGAATGGTGACAGCTTCTCCCATTGGGAATGGTGACACTGTCTCTCATTGGAAATGGTGACAGTGTTCCGCATTTGGAATGGTGACAGCGTTCACCATTGGGAATTGTGACAGTGTTCCCCATTGGGAATAGTGACAGTGTTCCCCATTGGGAATGGTGTCACTGTTCCCATTGGGAATGGTGATAATGTTCCCCATTAGGAATGGCGACAGTGTCTCCCATTGGGAATGGTGACAATGTACCCCACTGGGAATGGTGAAAGTGTACCACATTGGGAATGGTGATTGTGTTCCCCATTGGGAATGGTGAAAGTGTCTCGCATTGGGAATGGTGACAATGTTCTCCATTGGGAATGGTGACAGTGTTCCCCTTCGGGAATGGTGACAGTATTCCGCATTGGGTAAGGTGACAGTGTTGCCCATTGGGAATGGTGACTGTGTCTCCCATTTGGAATGGTGACAATGTCTCCCATTGGGAATGGTGACAATGTTCCCCATTGGCAATGGTGACACTGTCTCCCATTAGGAATGGTGACAGTGTTCTCCATTGGGAATGGTGACAGCGTCTCCCATTGAGAATGGTGACAGTGTTCCCCATTGGGAATGGTAACAATGTCTCCCATTGGGAATGGTCACACTGTCTCTCATTGGAAATGGTGACAATGTACCCCACTGGGAATGGTGAAAGTGTACCACATTGGGAATGGTGATAGTGTTCCCCATTGGGAATGGTGAAAGTGTCTCGCATTGGGAATGGTGACAATGTTCTCCATTGGGAATGGTGACAGTGTTCCCTTTCGGGAATGGTGACAGTATTCTGCATTGGGTAAGGTGACAGTGTTGCCCATTAAGAATGGTGACTGTGTCTCCCATTTGGAATGGTGACAATGTCTCCCATTGGGAATGGTGACAATGTTCCCCATTGGCAATGGTGACACTGTCTCCCATTAGGAATGGTGACAGTGTTCTCCATTGGGAATGGTGACAGCGTCTCCCATTGAGAATGGTGACAGTGTTCCCCATTGGGAATGGTAACAATGTCTCCCATTGGGAATGGTGACACTGTCTCTCATTGGAAATGGTGACAATGTACCCCACTGGGAATGGTGAAAGTGTACCACATTGGGAATGGTGATAGTGTTCCCCATTGGGAATGGTGAAAGTGTCTCGCATTGGGAATGGTGACAATGTTCTCCATTGGGAATGGTGACAGTGTTCCCCTTCGGGAATGGTGACAGTATTCTGCATTGGGTAAGGTGACAGTGTTGCCCATTGGGAATGGTGGCTGCGTCTCCCATTTGGAATGGTGACAATGTCTCCCATTGGGAATGGTGACAATGTTCCCCATTGGCAATGGTGGCACTGTCTCCCATTAGGAATGGTGACAGTGTTCTCCATTGGGAATGGTGACAGCGTCTCCCATTGAGAATGGTGACAGTGTTCCCCATTGGGAATGGTAACAATGTCTCCCATTGGGAATGGTGAGAGTGTTCCCCATTAGGAATGGTGGCAGTGTTCCCCATTGGGAATGGTGACAATGATCTCCATTGGGAAGGGTGATAATGTTCCGCATTGGGAATGGCCACATTGTCTCCCATTGGGAATGGTGACAGTTTCATCCATAAGGAATGGTGACAGTGTTCCCCATTGGGAATAGTGACAGTGTTCCCCATTGGGAATGGTGACAGCTTCTGCCATTGGGAATGGTGACAGTGTTCCCCATTGGGAATAGTGACAGTGGCTCGCATTGGGAATGGTGTCACTGTTCCCATTGGGAATGGTGATAATGTTCCCCATTAGGAATGGTGACAGTGTCTCCCATTGGGAATGGTGACAATGTACCCCACTGGGAATGGTGAAAGTGTCTTGCATTGGGAATGGTGACAATGTTCTCCATTGGGAATGGTGACAGTGTTCCGCTTCGGGAATGGTGACAGTATTCCGCATTGGGTAAGGTGACAGTGTTGCCCATTGGGAATGGTGACTGCGTCTCCCATTTGGAATGGTGACAATGTCTCCCATTGGGAATGGTGAAAATGTTCCCCATTGGCAATGGAGAGAGTGTTCCCCATTAGGAATGGTGGCAGTGTTCCCCTTTGGGAATGGTGACAGTGTTCCCCATTGGGAAAGGTGACAGTGTTGCCATTTGGGAATGTGACAGTGTCTCCCATTGGGAATGGTAAAAGTGTCTCGCATTGGGAATGGTGACAGTGTTCCCCCTTGGGAATGATGAAAGTGTTCCCCATTGGGAATTGTGACGGTGTTCTCCATTAGGAATGATGACAATATCTCCCATTGGGAATGGTGACAGTGTTCCCCATTGGGAATGTTGACAATATTCCCCATTGGGAATGGTGATCATGTTCCGCATTGGGAATGGCGACAGTGTCTCCCAATTGGGAACGGTGACAGTGTTCCCCGTTGGGAATGGTGATAGTGTTCCCCATTGGGAATGATGTGAGTGTTCCCCATTGGGAATGGAGACAGTCTCTCCGATTGGGAATGGTGACAGTGTTCCGATTGAGAATAGTGACTGTGTTCCTCAATGGAACGGTGAAAGTGTCTCCCATTGGGAATCGTGACAATGTCTCCCTTTGGGAATGTTGACAATGTTCCCCATTGGGAATGGTGAAAGTGTCTCCCATTGGGAATGGTGACAATGTTCCCCCTTGGGAATGTTGAAAGTGTTACCCATTGGGAATTTTGAGAGTGTTCCCCATTAGGAATGGTGGCAGTGTTCCCCTTTGGGAATGGTGGCAGTGTTCCCCATTGGGAATTGTGACAGTGTTCTCCATTCGGAATGATGACAATAACTCCCGTTGGGAATGGTGACAGTGTTCCACAATGGGAATGTTGACAATATTCCCCAGTGGGAAGGGTGATAATGTTCCGCATTCGGAATGGCGACATTGTCTCCCATTGGGAATGGTGACAGTTTCATCCATAAGGAATGGTGACTGTGTTCCCCATTGGGAATGGTGACAGCTTCTCCCATTGGGAATGGTGACACTGTCTCTCATTGGAAATGGTGACAGTGTTCCGCATTTGGAATGGTGACAGCGTTCACCATTGGGAATTGTGACAGTGTTCCCCATTGGGAATAGTGACAGTGGCTCGCATTGGGAATGGTGTCACTGTTCCCATTGGGAATGGTGATAATGTTCCCCATTAGGAATGGCGACAGTGTCTCCCATTGGGAATGGTGACAATGTACCCCACTGCGAATGGTGAAAGTGTACCACATTGGGAATGGTGATTGTTTTCCCCATTGGGAATGGTGAAAGTGTCTCGCATTGGGAATGGTGACAATGTTCTCCATTGGAAATGGTGACAGTGTTCCCCTTCGGGAATGGTGACAGTAGTCCGCATTGGGTAAGGTGACAGTGTTGCCCATTGGGAATGGTGACTGCGTCTCCCATTTGGAATGGTGACAATGTCTCCCATTGGGAATGGTGACAATGTTCCCCATTGGCAATGGTGACACTGTCTCCCATTAGGAATGGTGACAGTGTTCTCCATTGGGAATGGTGACAGCGTCTCCCATTGAGAATGGTGACAGTGTTCCCCATTGGGAATGGTAACAATGTCTCCCATTGGGAATGGTGACACTGTCTCCCATTGGAAATGGTGAAAATGTACCCCACTGGGAATGGTGAAAGTGTACCACATTGGGAATGGTGATAGTGTTCCCCATTGGGAATGGTGAAAGTGTCTCGCATTGGGAATGGTGACAATGTTCTCCATTGGGAATGGTGACAGTGTTCCCCTTTGGGAATGGTGACAGTATTCCGCATTGGGTAAGGTGACAGTGTTGCCCATTGGGAATGGTGACTGCGTCTCCCATTTGGAATGGTGACAATGTCTCCCATTGGGAATGGTGACAATGTTCCCCATTGGCAATGGTGGCACTGTCTCCCATTAGGAATGGTGACAGTGTTCTCCATTGGGAATGGTGACAGTGTTTTCCATTGGGAATGGTGACAGCGTCTCCCATTGAGAATGGTGACAGTGTTCCCCATTGGGAATGGTAACAATGTCTCCCATTGGGAATGGTGAGAGTGTTCCCCATTAGGAATGGTGGCAGTGTTCCCCATTGGGAATGGTGACAATGATCTCCATTGGGAAGGGTGATAATGTTCCGCATTGGGAATGGCCACATTGTCTCCCATTGGGAATGGTGACAGTTTCATCCATAAGGAATGGTGACAGTGTTCCCCATTGGGAATAGTGACAGTGTTCCCCATTGGGAATGGTGACAGCTTCTGCCATTGGGAATGGTGACACTGTCTCTCATTGGAAATGGTGACAGTGTTCCGCATTTGGAATGGTGACAGCGTTCACCATTGGGAATTGTGACAGTGTTCCCCATTGGGAATAGTGACAGTGGCTCGCATTGGGAATGGTGTCACTGTTCCCATTGGGAATGGTAATAATGTTCCCCATTAGGAATGGCGACAGTGTCTTCCATTGGGAATGGTGACAATGTACCCCACTGGGAATGGTGAAAGTGTCTCGCATTGGGAATGGTGACAATGTTCTCCATTGGGAATGGTGACAGTGTTCCGCTTCGGGAATGGTGACAGTATTCCGCATTGGGTAAGGTGACAGTGTTGCCCATTGAGAAAGGTGACTGCGTCTCCCATTTGGAATGGTGACAATGTCTCCCATTGGGAATGGTGACAATGTTCTCCATTGGCAATGGTGACACTGTCTCCCATTAGGAATGGTGACAGTGTTCTCCATAGGGAATGGTGACAATCTCTCCCATTGGGAATGGAGAGAGTGTTCCCCATTAGGAATGGTGGCAGTGTTCCCCTTTGGGAATGGTGACAGTGTTCCCCATTGGGAAAGGTGACAGTGTTGCCATTTCGGAATGTGACAGTGTCTCCCATTGGGAATGGTAAAAGTGTCTCGCATTGGGAATGGTGACAGTGTTCCCCCTTGGGAATGATGAAAGTGTTCCCCATTGGGAATTGTGACGGTGTTCTCCATTAGGAATGATGACAATATCTCCCATTGGGAATGGTGACAGTGTTCCCCATTGGGAATGTTGACAATATTCCCCATTGGGAATGGTGATCATGTTCCGCATTGGGAATGGCGACAGTGTCTCCCAATTGGGAACGGTGACAGTGTTCCCCGTTGGGAATGGTGATAGTGTTCCCCATTGGGAATGATGTGAGTGTTCCCCATTGGGAATGGAGACAGTCTCTCCGATTGGGAATGGTGACAGTGTTCCGATTGAGAATAGTGACTGTGTTCCTCAATGGAACGGTGAAAGTGTCTCCCATTGGGAATCGTGACAATGTCTCCCTTTGGGAATGTTGACAATGTTCCCCATTGGGAATGGTGAAAGTGTCTCCCATTGGGAATGGTGACAATGTTCCCCCTTGGGAATGTTGAAAGTGTTACCCATTGGGAATTTTGAGAGTGTTCCCCATTAGGAATGGTGGCAGTGTTCCCCTTTGGGAATGGTGGCAGTGTTCCCCATTGGGAATTGTGACAGTGTTCTCCATTCGGAATGATGACAATAACTCCCGTTGGGAATGGTGACAGTGTTCCACAATGGGAATGTTGACAATATTCCCCAGTGGGAAGGGTGATAATGTTCCGCATTCGGAATGGCGACATTGTCTCCCATTGGGAATGGTGACAGTTTCATCCATAAGGAATGGTGACTGTGTTCCCCATTGGGAATGGTGACAGCTTCTCCCATTGGGAATGGTGACACTGTCTCTCATTGGAAATGGTGACAGTGTTCCGCATTTGGAATGGTGACAGCGTTCACCATTGGGAATTGTGACAGTGTTCCCCATTGGGAATAGTGACAGTGGCTCGCATTGGGAATGGTGTCACTGTTCCCATTGGGAATGGTGATAATGTTCCCCATTAGGAATGGCGACAGTGTCTCCCATTGGGAATGGTGACAATGTACCCCACTGGGAATGGTGAAAGTGTACCACATTGGGAATGGTGATTGTTTTCCCCATTGGGAATGGTGAAAGTGTCTCGCATTGGGAATGGTGACAATGTTCTCCATTGGAAATGGTGACAGTGTTCCCCTTCGGGAATGGTGACAGTAGTCCGCATTGGGTAAGGTGACAGTGTTGCCCATTGGGAATGGTGACTGCGTCTCCCATTTGGAATGGTGACAATGTCTCCCATTGGGAATGGTGACAATGTTCCCCATTGGCAATGGTGACACTGTCTCCCATTAGGAATGGTGACAGTGTTCTCCATTGGGAATGGTGACAGCGTCTCCCATTGAGAATGGTGACAGTGTTCCCCATTGGGAATGGTAACAATGTCTCCCATTGGGAATGGTGACAATGTTCCCCATTGGGAACGGTGACAGTGTTCCCCGTTGGGAATGGTGATAGTGTTCCCCATTGGGAATGATGTGAGTGTTCCCCATTGGGAATGGAGACAGTCTCTCCGATTGGGAATGGTGACAGTGTTCCGATTGAGAATGGTGACTGTGTTCCTCAATGGAACGGTGAAAGTGCCTCCCATTGGGAATCGTGACAATGTCTCCCTTTGGGAATGTTGACAATGTTCCCCATTGGGAATGGTGACAATGTTCCCCCTTGGGAATGGTGAAAGTGTTACCCATTGGGAATTTTGAGAGTGTTCCCCATTAGGAATGGTGGCAGTGTTCCCCTTTGGGAATGGTGGCAGTGTTCCCCATTGGGAATTGTGACAGTGTTCTCCATTCGGAATGATGACAATAACTCCCGTTGGGAATGGTGACAGTGTTCCACATTGGGAATGTTGACAATATTCCCCAGTGGGAAGGGTGATAATGTTCCGCATTCGGAATGGCGACATTGTCTCCCATTGGGAATGGTGACAGTTTCATCCATAAGGAATGGTGACTGTGTTCCCCATTGGGAATGGTGACAGCTTCTCCCATTGGGAATGGTGACACTGTCTCCCTTTGGAAATGGTGACAGTGTTCCCCATTAGGAATGGTGACAGTGTTCACCATTGGGAATGGTGACAGTGTTCACCATTGGGAATGGTGACAGTGTCTCCCATTGGGAATTGTGAGAGTGTTCCCCATTAGGAATGGTGGCAGTGTTCCCCTTTGGGAATGGTGGCAGTGTTCCCCTTTGGGAATTGTGACAGTGTTCTCCATTAGGAATGATGACAATATCTCCCGTTGGGAATGGTGACAGTGTACCACATTGGGAATAGTGACAGTGTTCCCCATTGGGAATGGTGACAGCTTCTGCCATTGGGAATGGTGACACCGTCTCTCATTGGAAATGGTGACAGTGTTCCGCATTTGGAATGGTGACAGCGTTCACCATTGGGAATTGTGACAGTGTTCCCCATTGGGAAGGGTGATAATGTTCCGCATTGGGAATGGCCACATTGTCTCCCATTGGGAATGGTGAGTTTCATCCGTAAGGAATGGTGACAGTGTTCCCCATTGGAAATAGTGACAGTGTTCCCCATTGGGAATGGTGACAGCTTCTCCCATTGGGAATGGTGACACTGTCTCTCATTGGAAATGGTGACAGTGTTCCGCATTTGGAATGGTGACAGCGTTCACCATTGGGAATTGTGACAGTGTTCCCCATTGGGAATAGTGACAGTGGCTCGCATTGGGAATGGTGTCACTGTTCCCATTGGGAATGGTAATAATGTTCCCCATTAGGAATGGCGACAGTGTCTTCCATTGGGAATGGTGACAATGTTCTCCATTGGGAATGGTGACAGTGTTCCGCTTCGGGAATGGTGACAGTATTCCGCATTGGGTAAGGTGACAGTGTTGCCCATTGGGAAAGGTGACTGCGTCTCCCATTTGGAATGGTGACAGTGTTCCCCATTGGGAATGGTAACAATGTCTCCCATTGGGAATGGTGAAAGTGTCTCGCATTGGGAATGGTGACAATGTTCTCCATTGGGAATGGTGACAGTGTTCCGCTTCGGGAATGGTGACAGTATTCCGCAATGGGTAAGGTGACAGTGTTGCCCATTGGGAAAGGTGACTGCGTCTCCCATTTGGAATGGTGACAATGTCTCCCATTGCAAATGGTGACAATGTTCCCCATTGGCAATGGTGACACTGTCTCCCATTAGGAATGGTGACAGTGTTCTCCATTGGGAATGGTGACAATCTCTCCCATTGGGAATGGAGAGAGTGTTCCCCATTAGGAATGGTGGCAGTGTTCCCCTTTGGGAATGGTGACAGTGTTCCCCATTGGGAAAGGTGACAGTGTTGCCATTTGGGAATGTGACAGTGTCTCCCATTGGGAATGGTAAAAGTGTCTCGCATTGGGAATGGTGACAGTGTTCCCCCTTGGGAATGATGAAAGTGTTCCCCATTGGGAATTGTGACGGTGTTCTCCATTAGGAATGATGACAATATCTCCCATTGGGAATGGTGACAGTGTTCCCCATTGGGAATGTTGACAATATTCCCCATTGGGAATGGTGATCATGTTCCGCATTGGGAATGGCGACAGTGTCTCCCAATTGGGAATGGTGACAATGTTCCCCATTGGGAACGGTGACAGTGTTCCCCGTTGGGAATGGTGATAGTGTTCCCCATTGGGAATGATGTGAGTGTTCCCCATTGGGAATGGAGACAGTCTCTCCGATTGGGAATGGTGACAGTGTTCCGATTGAGAATGGTGACTGTGTTCCTCAATGGAACGGTGAAAGTGCCTCCCATTGGGAATCGTGACAATGTCTCCCTTTGGGAATGCTGACAATGTTCCCCCTTGGGAATGGTGAAAGTGTTACCCATTGGGAATTTTGAGAGTGTTCCCCATTGGGAATTGTGACAGTGTTCTCCATTCGGAATGATGACAATAACTCCCGTTGGGAATGGTGACAGTGTTCCACATTGGGAATGTTGACAATATTCCCCAGTGGGAAGGGTGATAATGTTCCGCATTCGGAATGGCGACATTGTCTCCCATTGGGAATGGTGACAGTTTCATCCATAAGGAATGGTGACTGTGTTCCCCATTGGGAATGGTGACAGCTTCTCCCATTGGGAATGGTGACACTGTCTCCCTTTGGAAATGGTGATAATGTTCCCCATTAGGAATGGTGACAGTGTTCACCATTGGGAATGGTGACAGTGTCTCCCATTGGGAATTGTGAGAGTGTTCCCCATTAGGAATGGTGGCAGTGTTCCCCTTTGGGAATGGTGGCAGTGTTCCCCTTTGGGAATTGTGACAGTGTTCTCCATTAGGAATGATGACAATATCTCTCGTTGGGAATGGTGACAGTGTACCACATTGGGAATAGTGACAGTGTTCCCCATTGGGAATGGTGACAGCTTCTGCCATTGGGAATGGTGACACCGTCTCTCATTGGAAATGGTGACAGTGTTCCGCATTTGGAATGGTGACAGCGTTCACCATTGGGAATTGTGACAGTGTTCCCCATTGGGAAGGGTGATAATGTTCCGCATTGGGAATGGCCACATTGTCTCCCATTGGGAATGGTGAGTTTCATCCGTAAGGAATGGTGACAGTGTTCCCCATTGGAAATAGTGACAGTGTTCCCCATTGGGAATGGTGACAGCTTCTCCCATTGGGAATGGTGACACTGTCTCTCATTGGAAATGGTGACAGTGTTCCGCATTTGGAATGGTGACAGCGTTCACCATTGGGAATTGTGACAGTGTTCCCCATTGGGAATATTGACAGTGGCTCACATTGGGAATGGTGTCACTGTTCCCATTGGGAATGGTGATAATGTTCCCCATTAGGAATGGCGACAGTGTCTCCCATTGGGAATGGTAACAATGTACCCCACTGGGAATGGTGAAAGTGTACCACATTGGGAATGGTGATTGTGTTCCCCATTGGGAATGGTGAAAGTGTCTCGCATTGGGAATGGTGACAATGTTCTCCATTGGGAATGGTGACAGTGTTCCCCTTCGGGAATGGTGACAGTATTCCGCATTGGGTAAGGTGACAGTGTTGCCCATTGGGAATGGTGACTGTGTCTCCCATTTGGAATGGTGACAATGTCTCCCATTGGGAATGGTGACAATGTTCCCCATTGGCAATGGTGACACTGTCTCCCATTAGGAATGGTGACAGTGTTCTCCATTGGGAATGGTGACAGCGTCTCCCATTGAGAATGGTGACAGTGTTCCCCATTGGGAATGGTAACAATGTCTCCCATTGGGAATGGTGACACTGTCTCTCATTGGAAATGGTGACAATGTACCCCACTGGGAATGGTGAAAGTGTACCACATTGGGAATGGTGATAGTGTTCCCCATTGGGAATGGTGAAAGTGTCTCGCATTGGGAATGGTGACAATGTTCTCCATTGGGAATGGTGACAGTGTTCCCCTTCGGGAATGGTGACAGTATTCTGCATTGGGTAAGGTGACAGTGTTGCCCATTGGGAATGGTGACTGTGTGTCCCATTTGGAATGGTGACAATGTCTCCCATTGGGAATGGTGACAATGTTCCCCATTGGCAATGGTGACACTGTCTCCCATTAGGAATGGTGACAGTGTTCTCCATTGGGAATGGTGACAGCGTCTCCCATTGAGAATGGTGACAGTGTTCCCCATTGGGAATGGTAGCAATGTCTCCCATTGGGAATGGTGAAAGTGTCTCGCATTGGGAATGGTGACAATGTTCTCCATTGGGAATGGTGACAGTGTTCCGCTTCGGGAATGGTGACAGTATTCCGCATTGGGTAAGGTGACAGTGTTGCCCATTGGGAAAGGTGACTGCGTCTCCCATTTGGAATGGTGACAGTGTCTCCCATTGGGAATGGTGACAATGTTCCCCATTGGCAATGGTGACACTGTCTCCCATTAGGAATGGTGACAGTGTTCTCCATTGGGAATGGTGACAATCTCTCCCATTGGGAATGGAGAGAGTGTTCCCTATTAGGAATGGTGGCAGTGTTCCCCTTTGGGAATGGTGACAGTGTTCCCCATTGGGAAAGGTGACAGTGTTGCCATTTGGGAATGTGACAGTGTCTCCCATTGGGAATGGTAAAAGTGTCTCGCATTGGGAATGGTGACAGTGTTCCCCCTTGGGAATGATGAAAGTGTTCCCCATTGGGAATTGTGACGGTGTTCTCCATTAGGAATGATGACAATATCTCCCATTGGGAATGGTGACAGTGTTCCCCATTGGGAATGTTGACAATATTCCCCATTGGGAATGGTGATCATGTTCCGCATTGGGAATGGCGACAGTGTCTCCCAATTGGGAATGGTGACAATGTTCCCCATTGGGAACGGTGACAGTGTTCCCCGTTGGGAATGGTGATAGTGTTCCCCATTGGGAATGATGTGAGTGTTCCCCATTGGGAATGGAGACAGTCTCTCCGATTGGGAATGGTGACAGTGTTCCGATTGAGAATGGTGACTGTGTTCCTCAATGGAACGGTGAAAGTGCCTCCCATTGGGAATCGTGACAATGTCTCCCTTTGGGAATGTTGACAATGTTCCCCATTGGGAATGGTGACAATGTTCCCCCTTGGGAATGGAGAAAGTGTTACCCATTGGGAATTTTGAGAGTGTTCCCCATTAGGAATGGTGGCAGTGTTCCCCATTGGGAATTGTGACAGTGTTCTCCATTCGGAATGATGACAATAACTCCCGTTGGGAATGGTGACAGTGTTCCACATTGGGAATGTTGACAATATTCCCCAGTGGGAAGGGTGATAATGTTCCGCATTCGGAATGGCGACATTGTCTCCCATTGGGAATGGTGACAGTTTCATCCATAAGGAATGGTGACTGTGTTCCCCATTGGGAATGGTGACAGCTTCTCCCATTTGGAATGGTGACACTGTCTCCCTTTGGAAATGGTGACAGTGTTCCCCATTAGGAATGGTGACAGTGTTCACCATTGGGAATGGTGACAGTGTCTCCCATTGGGAATTGTGAGAGTGTTCCCCATTAGGAATGGTGGCAGTGTTCCCCTTTGGGAATGGTGGCAGTGTTCCCCTTTGGGAATTGTGACAGTGTTCTCCATTAGGAATGATGACAATATCTCCCGTTGGGAATGGTGACAGTGTACCACATTGGGAATAGTGACAGTGTTCCCCATTGGGAATGGTGACAGCTTCTGCCATTGGGAATGGTGACACCGTCTCTCATTGGAAATGGTGACAGTGTTCCGCATTTGGAATGGTGACAGCGTTCACCATTGGGAATTGTGACAGTGTTCCCCATTGGGAAGGGTGATAATGTTCCGCATTGGGAATGGCCACATTGTCTCCCATTGGGAATGGTGAGTTTCATCCGTAAGGAAAGGTGACAGTGTTCCCCATTGGAAATAGTGACAGTGTTCCCCATTGGGAATGGTGACAGCTTCTCCCATTGGGAATGGTGACACTGTCTCTCATTGGAAATGGTGACAGTGTTCCGCATTTGGAATGGTGACAGCGTTCACCATTGGGAATTGTGACAGTGTTCCCCATTGGGAATAGTGACAGTGGCTCGCATTGGGAATGGTGTCACTGTTCCCATTGGGAATGGTGATAATGTTCCCCATTAGGAATGGCGACAGTGTCTCCCATTGGGAATGGTGACAATGTACCCCACTGGGAATGGTGAAAGTGTACCACATTGGGAATGGTGATTGTGTTCCCCATTGGGAATGGTGAAAGTGTCTCGCATTGGGAATGGTGACAATGTTCTCCATTGGGAATGGTGACAGTGTTCCCCTTCGGGAATGGTGACAGTATTCCGCATTGGGTAAGGTGACAGTGTTGCCCATTGGGAATGGTGACTGTGTCTCCCATTTGGAATGGTGACAATGTCTCCCATTGGGAATGGTGACAATGTTCCCCATTGGCAATGGTGACACTGTCTCCCATTAGGAATGGTGACAGTGTTCTCCATTGGGAATGGTGACAGCGTCTCCCATTGAGAATGGTGACAGTGTTCCCCATTGGGAATGGTAACAATGTCTCCCATTGGGAATGGTGACACTGTCTCTCATTGGAAATGGTGACAATGTACCCCACTGGGAATGGTGAAAGTGTACCACATTGGGAATGGTGATAGTGTTCCCCATTGGGAATGGTGAAAGTGTCTCGCATTGGGAATGGTGACAATGTTCTCCATTGGGAATGGTGACAGTGTTCCCCTTCGGGAATGGTGACAGTATTCTGCATTGGGTAAGGTGACAGTGTTGCCCATTGGGAATGGTGACTGCGTCTCCCATTTGGAATGGTGACAATGTCTCCCATTGGGAATGGTGACAATGTTCCCCATTGGCAATGGTGACACTGTCTCCCATTAGGAATGGTGACAGTGTTCTCCATTGGGAATGGTGACAATCTCTCCCATTGGGAATGGAGAGAGTGTTCCCCATTAGGAATGGTGGCAGTGTTCCCCTTTGGGAATGGTGACAGTGTTCCCCATTGGGAAAGGTGACAGTGTTGCCATTTGGGAATGTGACAGTGTCTCCCATTGGGAATGGTAAAAGTGTCTCGCATTGGGAATGGTGACAGTGTTCCCCCTTGGGAATGATGAAAGTGTTCCCCATTGGGAATTGTGACGGTGTTCTCCATTAGGAATGATGACAATATCTCCCATTGGGAATGGTGACAGTGTTCCCCATTGGGAATGTTGACAATATTCCCCATTGGGCATGGTGATCATGTTCCGCATTGGGAATGGCGACAGTGTCTCCCAATTGGGAATGGTGACAATGTTCCCCATTGGGAACGGTGACAGTGTTCCCCGTTGGGAATGGTGATAGTGTTCCCCATTGGGAATGATGTGAGTGTTCCCCATTGGGAATGGAGACAGTCTCTCCGATTGGGAATGGTGACAGTGTTCCGATTGAGAATGGTGACTGTGTTCCTCAATGGAACGGTGAAAGTGCCTCCCATTGGGAATCGTGACAATGTCTCCCTTTGGGAATGTTGACAATGTTCCCCATTGGGAATGGTGACAATGTTCCCCCTTGGGAATGGTGAAAGTGTTACCCATTGGGAATTTTGAGAGTGTTCCCCATTAGGAATGGTGGCAGTGTTCCCCTTTGGGAATGGTGGCAGTGTTCCCCATTGGGAATTGTGACAGTGTTCTCCATTCGGAATGATGACAATAACTCCCGTTGGGAATGGTGACAGTGTTCCACATTGGGAATGTTGACAATATTCCCCAGTGGGAAGGGTGATAATGTTCCGCATTCGGAATGGCGACATTGTCTCCCATTGGGAATGGTGACAGTTTCATCCATAAGGAATGGTGACTGTGTTCCCCATTGGGAATGGTGACAGCTTCTCCCATTGGGAATGGTGACACTGTCTCCCTTTGGAAATGGTGACAGTGTTCCCCATTAGGAATGGTGACAGTGTTCACCATTGGGAATGGTGACAGTGTCTCCCATTGGGAATTGTGAGAGTGTTCCCCATTAGGAATGGTGGCAGTGTTCCCCTTTGGGAATGGTGGCAGTGTTCCCCTTTGGGAATTGTGACAGTGTTCTCCATTAGGAATGATGACAATATCTCCCGTTGGGAATGGTGACAGTGTACCACATTGGGAATAGTGACAGTGTTCCCCATTGGGAATGGTGACAGCTTCTGCCATTGGGAATGGTGACACCGTCTCTCATTGGAAATGGTGACAGTGTTCCGCATTTGGAATGGTGACAGCGTTCAGCATTGGGAATTGTGACAGTGTTCCCCATTGGGAAGGGTGATAATGTTCCGCATTGGGAATGGCCACATTGTCTCCCATTGGGAATGGTGAGTTTCATCCGTAAGGAATGGTGACAGTGTTCCCCATTGGAAATAGTGACAGTGTTCCCCATTGGGAATGGTGACAGCTTCTCCCATTGGGAATGGTGACACTGTCTCTCATTGGAAATGGTGACAGTGTTCCGCATTTGGAATGGTGACAGCGTTCACCATTGGGAATTGTGACAGTGTTCCCCATTGGGAATAGTGACAGTGGCTCGCATTGGGAATGGTGTCACTGTTCCCATTGGGAATGGTGATAATGTTCCCCATTAGGAATGGCGACAGTGTCTCCCATTGGGAATGGTGACAATGTACCCCACTGGGAATGGTGAAAGTGTACCACATTGGGAATGGTGATTGTGTTCCCCATTGGGAATGGTGAAAGTGTCTCGCATTGGGAATGGTGACAATGTTCTCCATTGGGAATGGTGACAGTGTTCCCCTTCGGGAATGGTGACAGTATTCCGCATTGGGTAAGGTGACAGTGTTGCCCATTGGGAATGGTGACTGTGTCTCCCATTTGGAATGGTGACAATGTCTCCCATTGGGAATGGTGACAATGTTCCCCATTGGCAATGGTGACACTGTCTCCCATTAGGAATGGTGACAGTGTTCTCCATTGGGAATGGTGACAGCGTCTCCCATTGAGAATGGTGACAGTGTTCCCCATTGGGAATGGTAACAATGTCTCCCATTGGGAATGGTGACACTGTCTCTCATTGGAAATGGTGACAATGTACCCCACTGGGAATGGTGAAAGTGTACCACATTGGGAATGGTGATAGTGTTCCCCATTGGGAATGGTGAAAGTGTCTCGCATTGGGAATGGTGACAATGTTCTCCATTGGGAATGGTGACAGTGTTCCCCATTGGCAATGGTGACACTGTCTCCCATTAGGAATGGTGACAGTGTTCTCCATTGGGAATGGTGACAGCGTCTCCCATTGAGAATGGTGACAGTGTTCCCCATTGGGAATGGTAACAATGTCTCCCATTGGGAATGGTGAAAGTGTCTCGCATTGGGAATGGTGACAATGTTCTCCATTGGGAATGGTGACAGTGTTCCGCTTCGGGAATGGTGACAGTATTCCGCATTGGGAATGGTGACAATCTCTCCCATTGGGAATGGAGAGAGTGTTCCCCATTAGGAATGGTGGCAGTGTTCCCCTTTGGGAATGGTGACAGTGTTCCCCATTGGGAAAGGTGACAGTGTTGCCATTTGGGAATGTGACAGTGTCTCCCATTGGGAATGGTAAAAGTGTCTCGCATTGGGAATGGTGACAGTGTTCCCCCTTGGGAATGATGAAAGTGTTCCCCATTGGGAATTGTGACGGTGTTCTCCATTAGGAATGATGACAATATCTCCCATTGGGAATGGTGACAGTGTTCCCCATTGGGAATGTTGACAATATTCCCCATTGGGAATGGTGATCATGTTCCGCATTGGGAATGGCGACAGTGTCTCCCAATTGGGAATGGTGACAATGTTCCCCATTGGGAACGGTGACAGTGTTCCCCGTTGGGAATGGTGATAGTGTTCCCCATTGGGAATGATGTGAGTGTTCCCCATTGGGAATGGAGACAGTCTCTCCGATTGGGAATGGTGACAGTGTTCCGATTGAGAATGGTGACTGTGTTCCTCAATGGAACGGTGAAAGTGCCTCCCATTGGGAATCGTGACAATGTCTCCCTTTGGGAATGTTGACAATGTTCCCCATTGGGAATGGTGACAATGTTCCCCCTTGGGAATGGTGAAAGTGTTACCCATTGGGAATTTTGAGAGTGTTCCCCATTAGGAATGGTGGCAGTGTTCCCCTTTGGGAATGGTGGCAGTGTTCCCCTTTGGGAATGGTGGCAGTGTTCCCCTTTGGGAATTGTGACAGTGTTCTCCATTAGGAATGATGACAATATCTCCCGTTGGGAATGGTGACAGTGTACCACATTGGAAATAGTGACAGTGTTCCCCATTGGGAATGGTGACAGCTTCTCCCATTGGGAATGGTGACACTGTCTCTCATTGGAAATGGTGACAGTGTTCCGCATTTGGAATGGTGACAGCGTTCACCATTGGGAATTGTGACAGTGTTCCCCATTGGGAATAGTGACAGTGGCTCGCATTGGGAATGGTGTCACTGTTCCCATTGGGAATGGTGATAATGTTCCCCATTAGGAATGGCGACAGTGTCTCCCATTGGGAATGGTGACAATGTACCCCACTGGGAATGGTGAAAGTGTACCACATTGGGAATGGTGATTGTGTTCCCCATTGGGAATGGTGAAAGTGTCTCGCATTGGGAATGGTGACAATGTTCTCCATTGGGAATGGTGACAGTGTTCCCCTTCGGGAATGGTGACAGTATTCCGCATTGGGTAAGGTGACAGTGTTGCCCATTGGGAATGGTGACTGTGTCTCCCATTTGGAATGGTGACAATGTCTCCCATTGGGAATGGTGACAATGTTCCCCATTGGCAATGGTGACACTGTCTCCCATTAGGAATGGTGACAGTGTTCTCCATTGGGAATGGTGACAGCGTCTCCCATTGAGAATGGTGACAGTGTTCCCCATTGGGAATGGTAACAATGTCTCCCATTGGGAATGGTGACACTGTCTCTCATTGGAAATGGTGACAATGTACCCCACTGGGAATGGTGAAACTGTACCACATTGGGAATGGTGATAGTGTTCCCCATTGGGAATGGTGAAAGTGTCTCGCATTGGGAATGGTGACAATGTTCTCCATTGGGAATGGTGACAGTGTTCCCCTTCGGGAATGGTGACAGTATTCCGCATTGGGTAAGGTGACAGTGTTGCCCATTGGGAATGGTGACTGTGTCTCCCATTTGGAATGGTGACAATGTCTCCCATTGGGAATGGTGACAATGTTCCCCATTGGCAATGGTGACACTGTCTCCCATTAGGAATGGTGACAGTGTTCTCCATTGGGAATGGTGACAGCGTCTCCCATTGAGAATGGTGACAGTGTTCCCCATTGGGAATGGTAACAATGTCTCCCATTGGGAATGGTGAAAGTGTCTCGCATTGGGAATGGTGACAATGTTCTCCATTGGGAATGGTGACAGTGTTCCCCTTCGGGAATGGTGACAGTATTCCGCATTGGGTAAGGTGACAGTGTTGCCCATTGGGAATGGTGACTGTGTCTCCCATTTGGAATGGTGACAATGTCTCCCATTGGGAATGGTGACAATGTTCCCCATTGGCAATGGTGACACTGTCTCCCATTAGGAATGGTGACAGTGTTCTCCATTGGGAATGGTGACAGCGTCTCCCATTGAGAATGGTGACAGTGTTCCCCATTGGGAATGGTAACAATGTCTCCCATTGGGAATGGTGACACTGTCTCTCATTGGAAATGGTGACAATGTACCCCACTGGGAATGGTGAAAGTGTACCACATTGGGAATGGTGATAGTGTTCCCCATGGGGAATGGTGAAAGTGTCTCGCATTGGGAATGGTGACAATGTTCTCCATTGGGAATGGTGACAGTGTTCCCCTTCGGGAATGGTGACAGTATTCTGCATTGGGTAAGGTGACAGTGTTGCCCATTGGGAATGGTGGCTGCGTCTCCCATTTGGAATGGTGACAATGTCTCCCATTGGGAATGGTGACAATGTTCCCCATTGGCAATGGTGGCACTGTCTCCCATTAGGAATGGTGACAGTGTTCTCCATTGGAATGGTGACAGCGTCTCCCATTGAGAATGGTGACAGTGTTCCCCATTGGGAATGGTAACAATGTCTCCCATTGGGAATGGTGAGAGTGTTCCCCATTAGGAATGGTGGCAGTGTTCCCCATTGGGAATGGTGACAATGATCTCCATTGGGAAGGGTGATAGTGTTCCGCATTGGGAATGGCCACATTGTCTCCCATTGGGAATGGTGACAGTTTCATCCATAAGGAATGGTGACAGTGTTCCCCATTGGGAATAGTGACAGTGTTCCCCATTGGGAATGGTGACAGCTTCTGCCATTGGGAAAGGTGACACTGTCTCTCATTGGAAATGGTGACAGTGTTCCGCATTTGGAATGGTGACAGCGTTCACCATTGGGAATTGTGACAGTGTTCCCCATTGGGAATAGTGACAGTGGCTCGCATTGGGAATGGTGTCACTGTTCCCATTGGGAATGGTGATAATGTTCCCCATTAGGAATGGCGACAGTGTCTCCCATTGGGAATGGGTACAATGTACCCCACTGGGAATGGTGAAAGTGTCTCGCATTGGGAATGGTGACAATGTTCTCCATTGGGAATGGTGACAGTGTTCCGCTTCGGGAATGGTGACAGTATTCCGCATTGGGTAAGGTGACAGTGTTGCCCATTGGGAATGGTGACTGCGTCTCCCATTTGGAATGGTGACAATGTCTCCCATTGGGAATGGTGAAAATGTTCCCCATTGGCAATGGTGACACTGTCTCCCATTAGGAATGGTGACAGTGTTCTCCATTGGGAATGCTGACAATCTCTCCCATTGGGAATGGAGAGAGTGTTCCCCATTGGGAATGGTGAAAGTGTCTCCCATTGGGAATGGTGACAATGTTCCCCCTTGGGAATGGTGAAAGTGTTACCCATTGGGAATTTTGAGAGTGTTCCCCATTAGGAATGGTGGCAGTGTTCCCCTTTGGGAATGGTGGCAGTGTTCCCCATTGGGAATTGTGACAGTGTTCTCCATTCGGAATGATGACAATAACTCCCGTTGGGAATGGTGACAGTGTTCCACATTGGGAATGTTGACAATATTCCCCAGTGGGAAGGGTGATAATGTTCCGCATTCGGAATGGCGACATTGTCTCCCATTGGGAATGGTGACAGTTTCATCCATAAGGAATGGTGACTGTGTTCCCCATTGGGAATGGTGACAGCTTCTCCCATTGGGAATGGTGACACTGTCTCCCTTTGGAAATGGTGACAGTGTTCCCCATTAGGAATGGTGACAGTGTCTCCCATTGGGAATTGTGAGAGTGTTCCCCATTAGGAATGGTGGCAGTGTTCCCCTTTGGGAATGGTGGCAGTGTTCCCCTTTGGGAATTGTGACAGTGTTCTCCATTAGGAATGATGACAATATCTCCCGTTGGGAATGGTGACAGTGTACCACATTGGGAATAGTGACAGTGTTCCCCATTGGGAATGGTGACAGCTTCTGCCATTGGGAATGGTGACACCGTCTCTCATTGGAAATGGTGACAGTGTTCCGCATTTGGAATGGTGACAGCGTTCACCATTGGGAATTGTGACAGTGTTCCCCATTGGGAATAGTGACAGTGGCTCGCATTGGGAATGGTGTCACTGTTCCCATTGGGAATGGTGATAATGTTCCCCATTAGGAATGGCGACAGTGTCTCCCATTGGGAATGGTGACAATGTACCCCACTGGGAATGGTGAAAGTGTCTACATTGGGAATGGTGACAATGTTCTCCATTGGGAATGGTGACAGTGTTCCGCTTCGGGAATGGTGACAGTATTCCGCATTGGGTAAGGTGACAGTGTTGCCCATTGGGAATGGTGACTGCGTCTCCCATTTGGAATGGTGACAATGTCTCCCATTGGGAATGGTGAAAATGTTCCCCATTGGCAATGGTGACACTGTCTCCCATTAGGAATGGTGACAGTGTTCTCCATTGGGAATGCTGACAATCTCTCCCATTGGGAATGGAGAGAGTGTTCCCCATTGGGAATGGTGAAAGTGTCTCCCATTGGGAATGGTGACAATGTTCCCCCTTGGGAATGGTGAAAGTGTTACCCATTGGGAATTTTGAGAGTGTTCCCCATTAGGAATGGTGGCAGTGTTCCCCTTTGGGAATGGTGGCAGTGTTCCCCATTGGGAATTGTGACAGTGTTCTCCATTCGGAATGATGACAATAACTCCCGTTGGGAATGGTGACAGTGTTCCACATTGGGAATGTTGACAATATTCCCCAGTGGGAAGGGTGATAATGTTCCGCATTCGGAATGGCGACATTGTCTCCCATTGGGAATGGTGACAGTTTCATCCATAAGGAATGGTGACTGTGTTCCCCATTGGGAATGGTGACAGCTTCTCCCATTGGGAATGGTGACACTGTCTCCCTTTGGAAATGGTGACAGTGTTCCCCATTAGGAATGGTGACAGTGTCTCCCATTGGGAATTGTGAGAGTGTTCCCCATTAGGAATGGTGGCAGTGTTCCCCTTTGGGAATGGTGGCAGTGTTCCCCTTTGGGAATTGTGACAGTGTTCTCCATTAGGAATGATGACAATATCTCCCGTTGGGAATGGTGACAGTGTACCACATTGGGAATAGTGACAGTGTTCCCCATTGGGAATGGTGACAGCTTCTGCCATTGGGAATGGTGACACCGTCTCTCATTGGAAATGGTGACAGTGTTCCGCATTTGGAATGGTGACAGCGGTCACCATTGGGAATTGTGACAGTGTTCCCCATTGGGAATAGTGACAGTGGCTCGCATTGGGAATGGTGTCACTGTTCCCATTGGGAATGGTGATAATGTTCCCCATTAGGAATGGCGACAGTGTCTCCCATTGGGAATGGTGACAATGTACCCCACTGGGAATGGTGAAAGTGTCTCGCATTGGGAATGGTGACAATGTTCTCCATGGGGAATGGTGACAGTGTTCCGCTTCGGGAATGGTGACAGTATTCCGCATTGGGTAAGGTGACAGTGTTGCCCATTGGGAATGGTGACTGCGTCTCCCATTTGGAATGGTGACAATGTCTCCCATTGGGAATGGTGACAATCTCTCCCATTGGGAATGGAGAGAGTGTTCCCCATTAGGAATGGTGGCAGTGTTCCCCTTTGGGAATGGTGACAGTGTTCCCCATTGGGAAAGGTGACAGTGTTGCCATTTGGGAATGTGACAGTGTCTCCCATTGGGAATGGTAAAAGTGTCTCGCATTGGGAATGGTGACAGCGTTCCCCCTTGGGAATGATGAAAGTGTTCCCCATTGGGAATTGTGACAGTGTTCTCCATTAGGAATGATGACAATATCTCCCATTGGGAATGGTGACAGTGTTCCTCATTGGGAATGTTGACAATATTCCCCATTGGGAATGGTGATCATGTTCCGCATTGGGAATGGCGACAGTGTCTCCCAATTGGGAATGGTGACAATGTTCCCCATTGGGAACGGTGACAGTGTTCCCCATTGGGAATGGTGATAGTGTTCCCCATTGGGAATGATGTGAGTGTTCCCCATTGGGAATGGAGACAGTCTCTCCGATTGGGAATGGTGACAGTGTTCCGATTGAGAATGGTGACTGTGTTCCTCAATGGAACGGTGAAAGTGTCTCCCATTGGGAATCGTGACAATGTCTCCCTTTGGGAATGTTGACAATGTTCCCCATTGGGAATGGTGAAAGTGTCTCCCATTGGGAATGGTGACAATGTTCACCCTTGGGAATGGTGAAAGTGTTACCCATTGGGAATTTTGAGTGTTCCCCATTAGGAATGGTGGCAGTGTTCCCCTTTGGGAATGGTGGCAGTGTTCCCCATTGGGAATTGTGACAGTGGTCTCCATTCGGAATGATGACAATATCTCCCGTTGGGAATGGTGACAGTGTTCCACATTGGGAATGTTGACAATATTCCCCAGTGGGAAGGGTGATAATGTTCCGCATTCGGAATGGCGACATTGTCTCCCATTGGGAATGGTGACAGTTTCATCCATAAGGAATGGTGACTGTTATCCCCATTGGGAATGGTGACAGCTTCTCCCATTGGGAATGGTGACACTGTCTCCCTTTGGAAATGGTGACAGTGTTCCCCATTAGGAATGGTGACAGTGTTCACCATTGGGAATGGTGACAGTGTCTCCCATTGGGAATTGTGAGAGTGTTCCCCATTAGGAATGGTGGCAGTGTTCCCCTTTGGGAATGGTGGCAGTGTTCCACTTTGGAAATTGGGACAGTGTTCTCCAATAGGAATGATGACAATATCTCCCGTTGGGAATGGTGAGTGTTCCACATTGGGAATGTTGACAATATTCCCCATTGGGAAGGGTGATAATGTTCCGCATTCGGAATGGCGACATTGTCTCCCATTGGGAATGGTGACAGTTTCATCCATAAGGAATGGTGACTGTGTTCCCCGTTGGGAATGGTGACAGCTTATCCCATTGGGAATGGTGACACTGTCTCCCTTTGGAAATGGTGACAGTGTTCCGCATTTGGAATGGTGACAGCGTTCACCATTGGGAATTGTGACAGTGTTCCCCATTGGGAATATTGACAGTGGCTCACATTGGGAATGGTGTCACTGTTCCCATTGGGAATGGTGATAATGTTCCCCATTAGGAATGGCGACAGTGTCTCCCATTGGGAATGGTGACAATGTACCCCACTGGGAATGGTGAAAGTGTACCACATTGGGAATTGTGATAGTGTTCCCCATTGGGAATGGTGAAAGTGTCTCGCATTGGGATGGTGACAATGTTCTCCATTGGGAATGGTGACAGTGTTCCCCTTCGGGAATGGTGACAGTAGTCCGCATTGGGTAAGGTGACAGTGTTGCCCATTGGGAATGGTGACAATGTTCCCCATTGGCAATGGTGACACTGTCTCCCATTAGGAATGGTGACAGTGTCCTCCATTGGGAATAGTGACAGCGTCTCCCAATGAGAATGGTGACAGTGTTCCCCATTGGGAATGGTAACAATGTCTCCCATTGGGAATGGTGAGACTGTTCCCCATTAGGAATGGTGGCAGTGTTCCCCATTGGGAATGGTGACAATGTTCTCCATTGTGAATGGTGACAGTGTTCCCCATTGGGAATGGTGACAATCTCTCCCATTGGGAATGGAGAGAGTGTTCCCCATTAGGAATGGTGGCAGTGTTCCCCTTTGGGAATGGTGACAGTGTTCCACATTGGGAATGTTGACAATATTCCCCAGTGGGAAGGGTGATAATGTTCCGCATTCGGAATGGCGACATTGTCTCCCATTGGGAATGGTGACAGTTTCATCCATAAGGAATGGTGACTGTGTTCCCCATTGGGAATGGTGACAGCTTCTCCCATTGGGAATGGTGACACTGTCTCCCTTTGGAAATGGTGACAGTGTTCCCCATTAGGAATGGTGACAGTGTTCACAATTGGGAATGATGACAATATCTCCCGTTGGGAATGGTGACAGTGTTCCACATTGGGAACGTTGACAATATTCCCCATTGGGAAGGGTGATAATGTTCCGCATTGGGAATGGCCACATTGTCTCCCATTGGGAATGGTGACAGTTTCATCCATAAGGAATGGTGACTGTGTTCCCCATTGGGAATGGTGACAGCTTATCCCATTGGGAATGGTGACACTGTCTCCCTTTGGAAATGGTGACAGTGTTCCGCATTTGGAATGGTGACAGCGTTCACCATTGGGAATTGTGACAGTGTTCCCCATTGGGAATATTGACAGTGGCTCACATTGGGAATGGTGTCACTGTTCCCATTAGGAATGGTGATAATGTTCCCCATTAGGAATGGCGACAGTGTCTCCCATTGGGAATGGTGACAATGTACCCCACTGGGAATGGTGAAAGTGTACCACATTGGGAATTGTGATAGTGTTCCCCATTGGGAATGGTGAAAGTGTCTCGCATTGGGATGGTGACAATGTTCTCCATTGGGAATGGTGACAGTGTTCCCCTTCGGGAATGGTGACAGTAGTCCGCATTGGGTAAGGTGACAGTGTTGCCCATTGGGAATGGTGACAATGTTCCCCATTGGCAATGGTGACACTGTCTCCCATTAGGAATGGTGACAGTGTCCTCCATTGGGAATAGTGACAGCGTCTCCCATTGAGAATGGTGACAGTGTTCCCCATTGGGAATGGTGACAATCTCTCCCATTGGGAATGGAGAGAGTGTTCCCCATTAGGAATGGTGGCAGTGTTCCCCTTTGGGAATGGTGACAGTGTTCCACATTGGGAATGTTGACAATATTCCCCAGTGGGAAGGGTGATAATGTTCCGCATTCGGAATGGCGACATTGTCTCCCATTGGGAATGGTGACAGTTTCATCCATAAGGAATGGTGACTGAGTTCCCCATTGGGAATGGTGACAGCTTCTCCCATTGGGAATGGTGACAGCTTCTCCCATTGGGAATGGTGACACTGTCTCCCATCGGAAATGGTGACAGTGTTCCGCATTTGGAATGGTGACAGCGTTCACCATTGGGAATTGTGACAGTGTTCCCCATTGGGAATATTGACAGTGGCTCGCATTGGGAATGGTGTCACTGTTCCCATTGGGAATGGTGATAATGTTCCCCATTAGGAATGGCGACAGTGTCTCCCATTGGGAATGGTGACAATGTACCCCACTGGGAATGGTGAAAGTGTACCACATTGGGAATTGTGACAGTGTTCCCCATTGGGAATGGTGAAAGTGTTCCCCTTCGGGAATGGTGACAGTAGTCCGCATTGGGTAAGGTGACAGTGTTGCCCATTGGGAATGGTGACAATGTTCCCCATTGGCAATGGTGACACTGTCTCCCATTAGGAATGGTGACAGTGTCCTCCATTGGGAATGGTGACAGTGTTCCCCATTGGGAATGGTAACAATGTCTCCCATTGGGAATGGTGAGAGTGTTCCCCATTAGGAATGGAGGCAGTGTTCCCCATTGGGAATGGTGACAATGTTCTCCATTGGGAATGGTGACAGTGTTCCCCATTGGGAATGGTGACAATCTCTCCCATTGGGAATGGAGAGAGTGTTCCCCATTAGGAATGGTGGCAGTGTTCCCCGTTGGGAATGGTGACAGTGTTCCGCATTGGGAATAAGTGAAAGTGTACCCCATTAGGAATGCTGACAGAGTCACCCATTGGGAATGGTGACAATGTTCCCCATTGGGACTGGTGACAATGTTCCCTATTGGGAATGGTGAGAGTGTTCCCCATTGTGAATATTGACAGTGTTCCCTATTGGGAATGGTAACAATGTCTCCCATTGGGAATGGTGAGAGTGTTCCCCATTAGGAATGGTGGCAGTGTTCCCCATTGGGAATGGTGACAATGTTCTCCATTGCGAATGGTGACAATGTTCTCCATTGCGAATGGTGACAGTGTTCCCCATTGGGAATGGTGACAATCTCTCCCATTGGGAATGGAGAGAGTGTTCCCCATTAGGAATGGTGGCAGTGTTCCCCTTTGGGAATGGTGACAGTGTTCCGCATTGGGAATAAGTGAAAGTGTACCCCATTAGGAATGCTGACAGAGTCACCCATTGGGAATGGTGACAATGTTCCCCATTGGGACTGGTGACAATGTTCCCTATTGGGAATGGTGAGAGTGTTCCCCATTGTGAATATTGACAGTGTTCCCTATTGGGAATGGTGTCAGTGTCTCTCATTGGGAATGGTGACAGTGTTTCCATTGGGAATGGTGACAGTGTTCTTCAATGGGAATGGTGACAGTGTTCCCTATTGGGAATGGTGACAGTGTTCCCCCTTGGGAATGCTGACAGTGTTCATCATTGGGAATAGTAACAGTGTCTCCCATTGGGAATGGTGACAGTGGCTCGCATTGGGAATGGTGTCCCTGTTCCCCATTGGGAATGGTGATAATGTTCCCCATTTGGAATGGCGACAGTGTCTCCCATTGGGAATGGTGACAGTGTTCCCCTTCGGGAATGGTGACAGTAGTCCGCATTGGGTAAGGTGACAGTGTTGCCCATTGGGAATGGTGACAATGTTCCCCATTGGCAATGGTGACACTGTCTCCCATTGGGAATGGAGAGAGTGTTCCCCATTAGGAATGGTGACAGTGTTCCCCCTTGGGAATGATGAAAGTGTTCCCCATTGGGAATTGTGACAGTGTTCTCCATTAGGAATGATGACAATATCTCCCATTGGGAATGGTGACAGTGTTCCCCATTGGGAATGTTGACAATATTCCCCATTGGGAATGGTGATCATGTTCCGCATTGGGAATGGCGACAGTGTCTCCCAATTGGGAATGGTGACAATGTTCCCCATTGGGAACGGTGACAGTGTTCCCCATTGGGAATGGTGATAGTGTTCCCAATTGGGAATGATGTGAGTGTTCCCCATTGGGAATGGAGACAGTCTCTCCGATTGGGAATGGTGACAGTGTTCCGATTGAGAATGGTGACTGTGTTCCTCAATGGAACGGTGAAAGTGTCTCCCATTGGGAATCATGACAATGTCTCCCTTTGGGAATGTTGACAATGTTCCCCATTGGGAATGGTGAAAGTGTCTCCCATTGGGAATGGTGACAGTTTCATCCATAAGCAATGGTGACAGTGTTCCCCATGGGAAATAGTGACAGTGTTCCCCATTGGGAATGGTGACAGCTTCTCCCATTGGGAATGGTGACACTGTCTCCCATCGGAAATGGTGACAGTGTTCCGCATTTGGAATGGTGACAGCGTTCACCATTGGGAATTGTGACAGTGTTCCCCATTGGGAATATTGACAGTGGCTCGCATTGGGAATGGTGTCACTGTTCCCATTGGGAATGGTGATAATGTTCCCCATTAGGAATGGCGACAGTGTCTCCGATTGGGAATGGTGACAATGTACCCCACTGGGAATGGTGAAAGTGTACCACATTGGGAATTGTGATAGTGTTCCCCATTGGGAATGGTGAAAGTGTCTCGCATTGGGAATGGTGACAATGTTCTCCATTGGGAATGGTGACAGTGTTCCCCTTCGGGAATGGTGACAGTAGTCCGCATTGGGTAAGGTGACAGTGTTGCCCATTGGGAATGGTGACAATGTTCCCCATTGGCAATGGTGACACTGTCTCCCATTAGGAATGGTGACAGTGTCCTCCATTGGGAATAGTGACAGCGTCTCCCATTGAGAATGGTGACAGTGTTCCCCATTGGGAATGGTGACAATCTCTCCCATTGGGAATGGAGAGAGTGTTCCCCATTAGGAATGGTGGCAGTGTTCCCCTTTGGGAATGGTGACAGTGTTCCACATTGGGAATGTTGACAATATTCCCCAGTGGGAAGGGTGATAATGTTCCGCATTCGGAATGGCGACATTGTCTCCCATTGGGAATGGTGACAGTTTCATCCATAAGGAATGGTGACTGTGTTCCCCATTGGGAATGGTGACAGCTTCTCCCATTGGGAATGGTGACACTGTCTCCCTTTGGAAATGGTGACAGTGTTCCCCATTAGGAATGGTGACAGTGTTCACCATTGGGAATGATGACAATATCTCCCGTTGGGAATGGTGACAGTGTTCCACATTGGGAATGTTGACAATATTCCCCATTGGGAAGGGTGATAATGTTCCGCATTGGGAATGGCCACATTGTCTCCCATTGGGAATGGTGAGTTTCATCCATAAGGAATGGTGACAGTGTTCCCCATTGGGAATGGTGACAGCTTCTCCCATTGGGAATGGTGACACTGTCTCCCATCGGAAATGGTGACAGTGTTCCGCATTTGGAATGGTGACAGCGTTCACCATTGGGAATTGTGACAGTGTTCCCCATTGGGAATATTGACAGTGGCTCGCATTGTGAATGGTGTCACTGTTCCCATTGGGAATGGTGATAATGTTCCCCATTAGGAATGGCGACAGTGTCTCCCATTGGGAATGGTGACAATGTACCCCACTGGGAATGGTGAAAGTGTACCACATTGGGAATTGTGATAGTGTTCCCCATTGGGAATGGTGAAAGTGTCTCGCATTGGGAATGGTGACAATGTTCTCCATTGGGAATGGTGACAGTGTTCCCCTTCGGGAATGGTGACAGTAGTCCGCATTGGGTAAGGTGACAGTGTTGCCCATTGGGAATGGTGACAATGTTCCCCATTGGCAATGGTGACACTGTCTCCCATTAGGAATGGTGACAGTGTCCTCCATTGGGAATTGTGACAGCGTCTCCCATTGAGAATGGTGACAGTGTTCCCCATTGGGAATGGTAACAATGTCTCCAATTGGGAATGGTGAGAGTGTTCCCCATTAGGAATGGTGGCAGTGTTCCCCATTGGAAATGGTGACAATGTTCTCCATTGGGAATGGTGACAGTGTTCTCCATTGGGAATGGTGACAGTGTTCCCCATTGGGAATGGTGACAATCTCTCCCATTGGGAATGGAGAGAGTGTTCCCCATTAGGAATGGTGGCAGTGTTCCCCTTTGGGAATGGTGACAGTGTTCCGCATTGGGAATAAGTGAAAGTGTACTCCATTAGGAATGCTGACAGAGTCACCCATTGGGAATGGTGACAATGTTCCCCATTGGGACTGGTGACAATGTTCCCTATTGGGAATGGTGAGAGTGTTCCCCATTGTGAATATTGACAGTGTTCTCTATTGGGAATGGTGACATTGTTCCCCATTGGGAATGCTGACAGTGTTCCCCATTGGGAATGGTGTCAGTGTCTCCCATTGGGAATGGTGACAGTGTTTCCATTAAGAATGGTGACAGTGTTCTTCAATGGGAATGGTGACAGTGTTCCCTATTGGGAATGGTGACAGTGTTCCCCCTTGGGAATGCTGACAGTGTTCATCATTGGGAATAGTGACAGTGTCTCCCATTGGGAATGGTGACAGTGGCTCGCATTGGGAATGGTGTCCCTGTTCCCCATTGGGAATGGTGATAATGTTCCCCATACGGAATGGCGACAGTGTCTCCCATTGGGAATGGTGACAGTGTTCCCCTTCGGGAATGGTGACAGTAGTCCGCATTGGGTAAGGTGACAGTGTTGCCCATTGGGAATGGTGACAATGTTCCCCATTGGCAATGGTGACACTGTCTCCCATTGGGAATGGAGAGAGTGTTCCCCATTAGGAATGGTGGCAGTGTTCCCCTTTGGGAATGGTGACAGTGTTCCCCATTGGGAAAGGTGACAGTGTTGCCATTTGGGAATGTGACAGTGTCTCCCATTGGGAATGGTAAAAGTGTCTCGCATTGGGAATGGTGACAGTGTTCCCCCTTGGGAATGGTGACAGTATTCCGCATTGGGAAAGGTGACAGTGTTGCCCATTGGGAATGGTGACAATGTTACCCATTGGCAATGGTGACACTGTCTCCCATTAGGAATGGTGACAATGTTCTCCATTGGGAATGGTGACAGTGTTCCCCATTGGGAATGGTGACAATCTCTCCCATTGGGAATGGAGTGAGTGTTCCCCATTAGGAATGCTGGCAGTGTTCCCCTTAGGGAATGGTGCAATGTTCCCCATTAGGAATGGTGAAAGCATTCCCCATTGGGAATGGTGACAAAGTCATTCATTAGGAATGTTGACGGTGTTCCCCATTTCGAATGGTGACAGCGTGCACCATTGGGAATTGTGACAGTGTTCCTCATTGGGAATGGTGACAGTGGCTCACATTGGGAATGGTGTCTGTGTTCTCCATTGGGAATGGTGAGAATGTTCCATATTAGGAATGGCAACTGTGTCTCCCATTGGGAATGGTGACAGTGATCCCCATTGGTAATTGTGAAAGTGTTTCCCCATTTGGAATGGTGAAAATGTCTCCCATTGGGAATGGTGAGAGTTCCTCATTGGGAATATTGAAAGTGTTCTCTATTGGGAATGGTGACAGTGTTTCCATTGGGAATGGTGACAGTTTTGCCTATTGGGAATTGTGATAGTGTTCCCCATTGGGAATTCTGACATTGTTCTCCATTAGGAATGATGACAATATCTTCAATTGGGTATGGTGACAGTGTTCCCCATTGGGAATGTTGACTATATTCCACATTGGAAAGGGTAATAATTTTCTGCATTGGGAATGGCGACAGTGTCTTACATTGGGAATGGTGACGCTGTCATCCATGAGGAATGGTGACAATTTCTCCCCTTGGGAATGGTGACAGTGTTCCCCATTGGGAATGTTGACAATATTCCCCATTGGGAATGGTGATAATGTTCCGCATTGGGAATGGCGACAATGTTCCCCATTGGGAATGGTGACAATGTTTCCCATTGGGAACGGTGACAGTGTTCCCCATTGGGAGTGCTGTGAGTGTTCCCCATTGGGAATGGAGACAGTTTCTCCTATTGGGAATGGTGACAGTGTTCCCATTGAGAATGGTGACCGTGTTCATCAATGGAATGGTGACAGTGTCTCCCATTGGGAATGGTGACAATGTTCCCCATTGGGAATGGTGAAAGTGTCTCCCATTGGGAATGGTGACAGTGTTCCCCCTTGGGGAATGGTGACAGTGTTCCGCATTGGGAAAGGTGACAGTATTGCCATTTGGGAATGTGACAGTGTCTCCCATTTGGAATGGTGACAATGTTCCCCATTGGCAATTGTGAAACTGTCTCCCATTAGGAATGGTGAGAGTGTTCCCCATTGGGAATGGTGACAGTGTTCCCCATTTGGAATGGTAACAATGACTTCCATTGGGAATGGGGCAATGTTCCCAATTGGGAATGGTGAGAGTGTTCCCCATTAGGAATAGTGTGAGTGTTCCCCATTGGGAATGGTGACAAAGTCATCCATTAGGAAGGTTGACAGTGATCCCCATTGCGAATGGTGACAGTGTTCCCCATTTGGAATGGTGACAGCGTGCACGATTGGGAATTGTGACAGTGTTCCCCATTTGGAATGGTGACACTGGCTCGCATTGGGAATGGTGTCAGTGTTCCCCATTGGGAATGGTGAGAATGTTCCCCATTAGGAATGGCTACTGTGTCTCCCATTGGGAATGGTGACAGTGATCCCCATTGGGAATTGTGAAAGTGTTTCCCCATTTGGAATGGTGAAAATGTCTCCCATTGGGAATGGTGACAGAGTTCCTCATTGGGAATATTGGCAGTGTTCTCTATTGGGAATGGTGACAGTATTCCCCATTGGAAATGCAGACTGTTTTCCCCATTGGGAATGGTGTCAGTGTCTCCCATTGGGAATGGTGACAGAGTTCCTCATTGGGAATATTGGCAGTGTTCTCTATTGGGAATGGTGACAGTATTCCCCATTGGAAATGCAGACTGTTTTCCCCATTGGGAATGGTGTCAGTGTCTCCCATTGGGAATGGTGACAGTGTTTCCATTGGGAATGGTGACAGTGTTCCATATTGGGAATGGTGACAGTGTTTCCATTGGGAATGGTGACAGTGTTCCATATTGGGAATGGTGACAATGTTCTCCATTGGGAATGGTGACAGTGTTCCCCTTCGGGAATGGTGACAGTATTCTGCATTGGGTAAGGTGACAGTGTTGCCCATTGGGAATGGTGACTGTGTGTCCCATTTGGAATGGTGACAATGTCTCCCATTGGGAATGGTGACAATGTTCCCCATTGGCAATGGTGACACTGTCTCCCATTAGGAATGGTGACAGTGTTCTCCATTGGGAATGGTGACAGCGTCTCCCATTGAGAATGGTGACAGTGTTCCCCATTGGGAATGGTAACAATGTCTCCCATTGGGAATGGTGTAAGTGTCTCGCATTGGGAATGGTGACAATGTTCTCCATTGGGAATGGTGACAGTGTTCCGCTTCGGGAATGGTGACAGTATTCCGCATTGGGTAAGGTGACAGTGTTGCCCATTGGGAATGGTGACTGCGTCTCCCATTTGGAATGGTGACAATGTCTCCCATTGGGAATGGTGACAATGTTCCCCATTGGCAATGGTGACACTGTCTCCCATTAGGAATGGTGACAGTGTTCTCCATTGGGAATGGTGACAATCTCTCCCATTGGGAATGGAGAGAGTGTTCCCCATTAGGAATGGTGGCAGTGTTCCCCTTTGGGAATGGTGACAGTGTTCCCCATTGGGAAAGGTGACAGTGTTGCCATTTGGGAATGTGACAGTGTCTCCCATTGGGAATGGTAAAAGTGTCTCGCATTGGGAATGGTGACAGTGTTCCCCCTTGGGAATGATGAAAGTGTTCCCCATTGGGAATTGTGACGGTGTTCTCCATTAGGAATGATGACAATATCTCCCATTGGGAATGGTGACAGTGTTCCCCATTGGGAATGTTGACAATATTCCCCATTGGGAATGGTGATCATGTTCCGCATTGGGAATGGCGACAGTGTCTCCCAATTGGGAATGGTGACAATGTTCCCCATTGGGAACGGTGACAGTGTTCCCCATTGGGAATGGTGATAGTGTTCCCCATTGGGAATGATGTGAGTGTTCCCCATTGGGAATGGAGACAATCTCTCCGATTGGGAATGGTGACAGTGTTCCGATTGAGAATGGTGACTGTGTTCCTCAATGGAACGGTGAAAGTGCCTCCCATTAGGAATCGTGACAATGTCTCCCTTTGGGAATGTTGACAATGTTCCCCATTGGGAATGGTGACAATGTTCCCCCTTGGGAATGGTGAAAGTGTTACCCATTGGGAATTTTGAGAGTGTTCCCCATTAGGAATGGTGGCAGTGTTCCCCTTTGGGAATGGTGGCAGTGTTCCCCATTGGGAATTGTGACAGTGTTCTCCATTCGGAATGATGACAATAACTCCCGTTGGGAATGGTGACAGTGTTCCACATTGGGAATGTTGACAATATTCCCCAGTGGGAAGGGTGATAATGTTCCGCATTCGGAATGGCGACATTGTTTCCCATTGGGAATGGTGACAGTTTCATCCATAAGGAATGGTGACTGTGTTCCCCATTGGGAATGGTGACAGCTTCTCCCATTGGGAATGGTGACACTGTCTCCCTTTGGAAATGGTGACAGTGTTCCCCATTAGGAATGGTGACAGTGTTCACCATTGGGAATGGTGACAGTGTCTCCCATTGGGAATTGTGAGAGTGTTCCCCATTAGGAATGGTGGCAGTGTTCCCCTTTGGGAATGGTGGCAGTGTTCCCCTTTGGGAATTGTGACAGTGTTCCCCATTGGGAATGGTGACAGCTTCTGCCATTGGGAATGGTGACACCGTCTCTCATTGGAAATGGTGACAGTGTTCCGCATTTGGAATGGTGACAGCGTTCACCATTGGGAATTGTGACAGTGTTCCCCATTGGGAAGGGTGATAATGTTCCGCATTGGGAATGGCCACATTGTCTCCCATTGGGAATGGTGAGTTTCATCCGTAAGGAAAGGTGACAGTGTTCCCCATTGGAAATAGTGACAGTGTTCCCCATTGGGAATGGTGACAGCTTCTCCCATTGGGAATGGTGACACTGTCTCTCATTGGAAATGGTGACAGTGTTCCGCATTTGGAATGGTGACAGCGTTCACCATTGGGAATTGTGACAGTGTTCCCCATTGGGAATAGTGACAGTGGCTCGCATTGGGAATGGTGTCACTGTTCCCATTGGGAATGGTGATAATGTTCCCCATTAGGAATGGCGACAGTGTCTCCCATTGGGAATGGTGACAATGTACCCCACTGGGAATGGTGAAAGTGTACCACATTGGGAATGGTGATTGTGTTCCCCATTGGGAATGGTGAAAGTGTCTCGCATTGGGAATGGTGACAATGTTCTCCATTGGGAATGGTGACAGTGTTCCCCTTCGGGAATGGTGACAGTATTCCGCATTGGGTAAGGTGACAGTGTTGCCCATTGGGAATGGTGACTGTGTCTCCCATTTGGAATGGTGACAATGTCTCCCATTGGGAATGGTGACAATGTTCCCCATGGGCAATGGTGACACTGTCTCCCATTAGGAATGGTGACAGTGTTCTCCATTGGGAATGGTGACAGCGTCTCCCATTGAGAATGGTGACAGTGTTCCCCATTGGGAATGGTAACAATGTCTCCCATTGGGAATGGTGACACTGTCTCTCATTGGAAATGGTGACAATGTACCCCACTGGGAATGGTGAAAGTGTACCACATTGGGAATGGTGACAATGTTCTCCATTGGGAATGGTGACAGTGTTCCGCTTCGGGAATGGTGACAGTATTCTGCATTGGGTAAGGTGACAGTGTTGCCCATTGGGAATGGTGACTGCGTCTCCCATTTGGAATGGTGACAATGTCTCCCATTGGGAATGGTGACAATGTTCCCCATTGGCAATGGTGACACTGTCTCCCATTAGGAATGGTGACAGTGTTCTCCATTGGGAATGGTGACAATCTCTCCCATTGGGAATGGAGAGAGTGTTCCCCATTAGGAATGGTGGCAGTGTTCCCCTTTGGGAATGGTGACAGTGTTCCCCATTGGGAAAGGTGACAGTGTTGCCATTTGGGAATGTGACAGTGTCTCCCATTGGGAATGGTAAAAGTGTCTCGCATTGGGAATGGTGACAGTGTTCCCCCTTGGGAATGATGAAAGTGTTCCCCATTGGGAATTGTGACGGTGTTCTCCATTAGGAATGATGACAATATCTCCCATTGGGAATGGTGACAGTGTTCCCCATTGGGAATGTTGACAATATTCCCCATTGGGAATGGTGATCATGTTCCGCATTGGGAATGGCGACAGTGTCTCCCAATTGGGAATGGTGACAATGTTCCCCATTGGGAACGGTGACAGTGTTCCCCGTTGGGAATGGTGATAGTGTTCCCCATTGGGAATGATGTGAGTGTTCCCCATTGGGAATGGAGACAGTCTCTCCGATTGGGAATGGTGACAGTGTTCCGATTGAGAATGGTGACTGTGTTCCTCAATGGAACGGTGAAAGTGCCTCCCATTGGGAATCGTGACAATGTCTCCCTTTGGGAATGTTGACAATGTTCCCCATTGGGAATGGTGACAATGTTCCCCCTTGGGAATGGTGAAAGTGTTACCCATTGGGAATTTTGAGAGTGTTCCCCATTAGGAATGGTGGCAGTGTTCCCCTTTGGGAATGGTGGCAGTGTTCCCCATTGGGAATTGTGACAGTGTTCTCCATTCGGAATGATGACAATAACTCCCGTTGGGAATGGTGACAGTGTTCCACATTGGGAATGTTGACAATATTCCCCAGTGGGAAGGGTGATAATGTTCCACATTCGGAATGGCGACATTGTCTCCCATTGGGAATGGTGACAGTTTCATCCATAAGGAATGGTGACTGTGTTCCCCATTGGGAATGGTGACAGCTTCTCCCATTGGGAATGGTGACACTGTCTCCCTTTGGAAATGGTGACAGTGTTCCCCATTAGGAATGGTGACAGTGTTCACCATTGGGAATGGTGACAGTGTCTCCCATTGGGAATTGTGAGAGTGTTCCCTATTAGGAATGGTGGCAGTGTTCCCCTTTGGGAATGGTGGCAGTGTTCCCCTTTGGGAATTGTGACAGTGTTCTCCATTAGGAATGATGACAATATCTCTCGTTGGGAATGGTGACAGTGTACCACATTGGGAATAGTGACAGTGTTCCCCATTGGGAATGGTGACAGCTTCTGCCATTGGGAATGGTGACACCGTCTCTCATTGGAAATGGTGAGTGTTCCGCATTTGGAATGGTGACAGCGTTCACCATTGGGAATTGTGACAGTGTTCCCCATTGGGAAGGGTGATAATGTTCCGCATTGGGAATGGCCACATTGTCTCCCATTGGGAATGGTGAGTTTCATCCGTAAGGAATGGTGACAGTGTTCCCCATTGGAAATAGTGACAGTGTTCCCCATTGGGAATGGTGACAGCTTCTCCCATTGGGAATGGTGACACTGTCTCTCATTGGAAATGGTGACAGTGTTCCACATTTGGAATGGTGACAGCGTTCACCATTGGGAATTGTGACAGTGTTCCCCATTGGGAATAGTGACAGTGGCTCGCATTGGGAATGGTGTCACTGTTCCCATTGGGAATGGTGATAATGTTCCCCATTAGGAATGGCGACAGTGTCTCCCATTGGGAATGGTGACAATGTACCCCACTGGGAATAGTGAAAGTGTACCACATTGGGAATGGTGATTGTGTTCCCCATTGGGAATGGTGAAATTGTCTCGCATTGGGAATGGTGACAATGTTCTCCATTGGGAATGGTGACAGTGTTCCCCTTCGGGAATGGTGACAGTATTCCGCATTGGGTAAGGTGACAGTGTTGCCCATTGGGAATGGTGACTGTGTCTCCCATTTGGAATGGTGACAATGTCTCCCATTGGGAATGGTGACAATGTTCCCCATTGGCAATGGTGACACTGTCTCCCATTAGGAATGGTGACAGTGTTCTCCATTGGGAATGGTGACAGCGTCTCCCATTGAGAATGGTGACAGTGTTCCCCATTGGGAATGGTAACAATGTCTCCCATTGGGAATGGTGAAAGTGTTCCGCATTGGGTAAGGTGACAGTGTTGCCCATTGGGAATGGTGACTGTGTCTCCCATTTGGAATGGTGACAATGTCTCCCATTGGGAATGGTGACAATGTTCCCCATTGGCAATGGTGACACTGTCTCCCATTAGGAATGGTGACAGTGTTCTCCATTGGGAATGGTGACAGCGTCTCCCATTGAGAATGGTGACAGTGTTCCCCATTGGGAATGGTAACAATGTCTCCCATTGGGAATGGTGAGAGTGTTCCCCATTAGGAATGGTGGCAGTGTTCCCCATTGGGAATGGTGACAATGATCTCCATTGGGAAGGGTGATAATGTTCCGCATTGGGAATGGCCACATTGTCTCCCATTGGGAATGGTGACAGTTTCATCCATAAGGAATGGTGACAGTGTTCCCCATTGGGAATAGTGACAGTGTTCCTCATTGGGAATGTTGACAATATTCCCCATTGGGAATGGTGATCATGTTCCGCATTGGGAATGGCGACAGTGTCTCCCAATTGGGAATGGTGACAATGTTCCCCATTGGGAACGGTGACAGTGTTCCCCATTGGGAATGGTGATAGTGTTCCCCATTGGGAATGATGTGAGTGTTCCCCATTGGGAATGGAGACAGTCTCTCCGATTGGGAATGGTGACAGTGTTCCGATTGAGAATGGTGACTGTGTTCCTCAATGGAACGGTGAAAGTGTCTCCCATTGGGAATCGTGACAATGTCTCCCTTTGGGAATGTTGACAATGTTCCCCATTGGGAATGGTGAAAGTGTCTCCCATTGGGAATGGTGACAATGTTCACCCTTGGGAATGGTGAAAGTGTTACCCATTGGGAATTTTGAGTGTTCCCCATTAGGAATGGTGGCAGTGTTCCCCTTTGGGAATGGTGGCAGTGTTCCCCATTGGGAATTGTGACAGTGGTCTCCATTCGGAATGAAGACAATATCTCCCGTTGGGAATGGTGACAGTGTTCCACATTGGGAATGTTGACAATATTCCCCAGTGGGAAGGGTGATAATGTTCCGCATTCGGAATGGCGACATTGTCTCCCATTGGGAATGGTGACAGTTTCATCCATAAGGAATGGTGACTGAGTTCCCCATTGGGAATGGTGACAGCTTCTCCCATTGGGAATGGTGACACTGTCTCCCTTTGGAAATGGTGACAGTGTTCCCCATTAGGAATGGTGACAGTGTTCACCATTGGGAATGGTGACAGTGTCTCTCATTGGGAATTGTGAGAGTGTTCCCCATTAGGAATGGTGGCAGTGTTCCCCTTTGGGATTGGTGGCAGTGTTCCCCTTTGGAAATTGGGACAGTGTTCTCCAATAGGAATGATGACAATATCTCCCGTTGGGAATGGTGACAGTGTTCCACATTGGGAATGTTGACAATATTCCCCATTGGGAAGGGTGATAATGTTCCGCATTCGGAATGGCGACATTGTCTCCCATTGGGAATGGTGACAGTTTCATCCATAAGGAATGGTGACTGTGTTCCCCATTGGGAATGGTGACAGCTTATCCCATTGGGAATGGTGACACTGTCTCCCTTTGGAAATGGTGACAGTGTTCCGCATTTGGAATGGTGACAGCGTTCACCATTGGGAATTGTGACAGTGTTCCCCATTGGGAATATTGACAGTGGCTCACATTGGGAATGGTGTCACTGTTCCCATTGGGAATGGTGATAATGTTCCCCATTAGGAATGGCGACAGTGTCTCCCATTGGGAATGGTGACAATGTACCCCACTGGGAATGGTGAAAGTGTACCACATTGGGAATTGTGATAGTGTTCCCCATTGGGAATGGTGAAAGTGTCTCGCATTGGGATGGTGACAATGTTCTCCATTGGGAATGGTGACAGTGTTCCCCTTCAGGAATGGTGACAGTAGTCCGCATTGGGTAAGGTGACAGTGTTGCCCATTGGGAATGGTGACAATGTTCCCCATTGGCAATGGTGACAATGTCTCCCATTAGGAATGGTGACAGTGTCCTCCATTGGGAATAGTGACAGCCTCTCCCATTGAGAATGGTGACAGTGTTCCCCATTGGGAATGGTGACAATCTCTCCCATTGGGAATGGAGAGAGTGTTCCCCATTAGGAATGGTGGCAGTGTTCCCCTTTGGGAATGGTGACAGTGTTCCACATTGGGAATGTTGACAATATTCCCCAGTGGGAAGGGTGATAATGTTCCGCATTCGGAATGGCGACATTGTCTCCCATTGGGAATGGTGACAGTTTCATCCATAAGGAATGGTGACTGTGTTCCCCATTGGGAATGGTGACAGCTTCTCCCATTGGGAATGGTGACACTGTCTCCCTTTGGAAATGGTGACAGTGTTCCCCATTAGGAATGGTGACAGTGTTCACCATTGGGAATGATGACAATATCTCCCGTTGGGAATGGTTACAGTGTTCCACATTGGGAACGTTGACAATATTCCCCATTGGGAAGGGTGATAATGTTCCGCATTGGGAATGGCCACATTGTCTCCCATTGGGAATGGTGACAGTTTCATCCATAAGGAATGGTGACAGTGTTCCCCATGGGAAATAGTGACAGTGTTCCCCATTGGGAATGGTGACAGCTTCTCCCATTGGGAATGGTGACACTGTCTCCCATCGGAAATGGTGACAGTGTTCCGCATTTGGAATGGTGACAGCGTTCACCATTGGGAATTGTGACAGTGTTCCCCATTGGGAATATTGACAGTGGCTCGCATTGGGAATGGTGTCACTGTTCCCATTGGGAATGGTGATAATGTTCCCCATTAGGAATAGCGACAGTGTCTCCCATTGGGAATGGTGACAATGTACCCCACTGGGAATGGTGAAAGTGTACCACATTGGGAATTGTGATAGTGTTCCCCATTGGGAATGGTGAAAGTGTCTCGCATTGGGAATGGTGACAATGTTCTCCATTGGGAATAGTGACAGTGTTCCCCTTCGGGAATGGTGACAGTAGTCCGCATTGGGTAAGGTGACAGTGTTGCCCATTGGGAATGGTGACAATGTTCCCCATTGGCAATGGTGACACTGTCTCCCATTAGGAATGGTGACAGTGTCCTCCATTGGGAATAGTGACAGCGTCTCCCATTGAGAATGGTGACAGTGTTCCCCATTGGGAATGGTAACAATGTCTCCCATTGGGAATGGTGAGAGTGTTCCCCATTAGGAATGGTGGCAGTGTTCCCCATTGGGAATGGTGACAATGTTCTCCATTGGGAATGGTGACAGTGTTCCCCATTGGGAATGGTGACAATCTCTCCCATTGGGAATGGAGAGAGTGTTCCCCATTAGGAATGGTGGCAGTGTTCCCCGTTGGGAATGGTGACAATGTTCCCCATTGGGACTGGTGACAATGTTCCCTATTGGGAATGGTGAGAGTGTTCCCCATTGTGAATATTGACAGTGTTCCCTATTGGGAATGGTAACAATGTCTCCCATTGGGAATGGTGAGAGTGTTCCCCATTAGGAATGGTGGCAGTGTTCCCCATTGGGAATGGTGACAATGTTCTCCATTGCGAATGGTGACAGTGTTCCCCATTGGGAATGGTGACAATCTCTCCCATTGGGAATGGAGAGAGTGTTCCCCATTAGGAATGGTGGCAGTGTTCCCCTTTGGGAATGGTGACAGTGTTCCGCATTGGGAATAAGTGAAAGTGTACCCCATTAGGAATGCTGACAGAGTCACCCATTGGGAATGGTGACAATGTTCCCCATTGGGACTGGTGACAATGTTCCCTATTGGGAATGGTGAGAGTGTTCCCCATTGTGAATATTGACAGTGTTCCCTATTGGGAATGGTGTCAGTGTCTCTCATTGGGAATGGTGACAGTGTTTCCATTGGGAATGGTGACAGTGTTCTTCAATGGGAATGGTGACAGTGTTCCCTATTGGGAATGGTGACAGTGTTCCCCCTTGGGAATGCTGACAGTGTTCATCATTGGGAATAGTGACAGTGTCTCCCATTGGGAATGGTGACAGTGGCTCGCATTGGGAATGGTGTCCCTGTTCCCCATTGGGAATGGTGATAATGTTCCCCATTTGGAATGGCGACAGTGTCTCCCATTGGGAATGGTGACAGTGTTCCCCTTCGGGAATGGTGACAGTAGTCCGCATTGGGTAAGGTGACAGTGTTGCCCATTGGGAATGGTGACAATGTTCCCCATTGGCAATGGTGACACTGTCTCCCATTGGGAATGGAGAGAGTGTTCCCCATTAGGAATGGTGACAGTGTTCCCCCTTGGGAATGATGAAAGTGTTCCCCATTGGGAATTGTGACAGTGTTCTCCATTAGGAATGATGACAATATCTCCCATTGGGAATGGTGACAGTGTTCCCCATTGGGAATGTTGACAATATTCCCCATTGGGAATGGTGATCATGTTCCGCATTGGGAATGGCGACAGTGTCTCCCAATTGGGAATGGTGACAATGTTCCCCATTGGGAACGGTGACAGTGTTCCCCATTGGGAATGGTGATAGTGTTCCCAATTGGGAATGATGTGAGTGTTCCCCATTGGGAATGGAGACAGTCTCTCCGATTGGGAATGGTGACAGTGTTCCGATTGAGAATGGTGACTGTGTTCCTCAATGGAACGGTGAAAGTGTCTCCCATTGGGAATCATGACAATGTCTCCCTTTGGGAATGTTGACAATGTTCCCCATTGGGAATGGTGAAAGTGTCTCCCATTGGGAATGGTGACAGTGTCTCCCATTGCGAATTGTGAGAGTGTCCCCATTAGCAATGGTGGCAGTGTTCCCCTTTGGGAATGGTGGCAGTGTTCCCCTTTGGGAATGGTGAGAGTGTTCCCCATTAGGAATGGTGGCAGTGTTCCCCATTGGGAATGGTGACAATGTTCTCCATTGGGAATGGTGACAGTGTTCCCCATTGGGAATGGTGACAGTGTTCCCCATTGGGAATGGTGACAATCTCTCCCATTGGGAATGGAGAGAGTGTTCCCCATTAGGAATGGTGGCAGTGTTCCCCGTTGGGAATGGTGACAATGTTCCCCATTGGGACTGGTGACAATGTTCCCTATTGGGAATGGTGAGAGTGTTCCCCATTGTGAATATTGACAGTGTTCCCTATTGGGAATGGTAACAATGTCTCCCATTGGGAATGGTGAGAGTGTTCCCCATTAGGAATGGTGGCAGTGTTCCCCATTGGGAATGGTGACAATGTTCTCCATTGCGAATGGTGACAGTGTTCCCCATTGGGAATGGTGACAATCTCTCCCATTGGGAATGGAGAGAGTGTTCCCCATTAGGAATGGTGGCAGTGTTCCCCTTTGGGAATGGTGACAGTGTTCCGCATTGGGAATAAGTGAAAGTGTACCCCATTAGGAATGCTGACAGAGTCACCCATTGGGAATGGTGACAATGTTCCCCATTGGGACTGGTGACAATGTTCCCTATTGGGAATGGTGAGAGTGTTCCCCATTGTGAATATTGACAGTGTTCCCTATTGGGAATGGTGTCAGTGTCTCTCATTGGGAATGGTGACAGTGTTTCCATTGGGAATGGTGACAGTGTTCTTCAATGGGAATGGTGACAGTGTTCCCTATTGGGAATGGTGACAGTGTTCCCCCTTGGGAATGCTGACAGTGTTCATCATTGGGAATAGTGACAGTGTCTCCCATTGGGAATGGTGACAGTGGCTCGCATTGGGAATGGTGTCCCTGTTCCCCATTGGGAATGGTGATAATGTTCCCCATTTGGAATGGCGACAGTGTCTCCCATTGGGAATGGTGACAGTGTTCCCCTTCGGGAATGGTGACAGTAGTCCGCATTGGGTAAGGTGACAGTGTTGCCCATTGGGAATGGTGACAATGTTCCCCATTGGCAATGGTGACACTGTCTCCCATTGGGAATGGAGAGAGTGTTCCCCATTAGGAATGGTGACAGTGTTCCCCCTTGGGAATGATGAAAGTGTTCCCCATTGGGAATTGTGACAGTGTTCTCCATTAGGAATGATGACAATATCTCCCATTGGGAATGGTGACAGTGTTCCCCATTGGGAATGTTGACAATATTCCCCATTGGGAATGGTGATCATGTTCCGCATTGGGAATGGCGACAGTGTCTCCCAATTGGGAATGGTGACAATGTTCCCCATTGGGAACGGTGACAGTGTTCCCCATTGGGAATGGTGATAGTGTTCCCAATTGGGAATGATGTGAGTGTTCCCCATTGGGAATGGAGACAGTCTCTCCGATTGGGAATGGTGACAGTGTTCCGATTGAGAATGGTGACTGTGTTCCTCAATGGAACGGTGAAAGTGTCTCCCATTGGGAATCATGACAATGTCTCCCTTTGGGAATGTTGACAATGTTCCCCATTGGGAATGGTGAAAGTGTCTCCCATTGGGAATGGTGACAGTGTCTCCCATTGCGAATTGTGAGAGTGTCCCCATTAGGAATGGTGGCAGTGTTCCCCTTTGGGAATGGTGGCAGTGTTCCCCTTTGGGAATTGTGACAGTGTTCTCCATTAGGAATGATGACAATATCTCCCGTTGGGAATGGTGACAGTGTTCCACATTGGGAATGTTGACAATATTCCCCATTGGGAAGGGTGATAATGTTCCGCATTGGGAATGCCCACATTGTCTCCCATTGGGAATGGTGACAGTTTCATCCATAAGCAATGATGACAGTGTTCCCCATGGGAAATAGTGAGTGTTCCCCATTGGGAATGGTGACAGCTTCTCCCATTGGGAATGGTGACACTGTCTCCCATCGGAAATGGTGACAGTGTTCCGCATTTGGAATGGTGACAGCGTTCACCATTGGGAATTGTGACAGTGTTCCCCATTGGGAATATTGACAGTGGCTCACATTGGGAATGGTGTCACTGTTCCCATTGGGAATGGTGATAATGTTCCCCATTAGGAATGGCGACAGTGTCTCCCATTGGGAATGGTGACAATGTACCCCACTGGGAATGGTGAAAGTGTACCACATTGGGAATTGTGATAGTGTTCCCCATTGGGAATGGTGAAAGTGTCTCGCATTGGGAATGGTGACAATGTTCTCCATTGGGAATGGTGACAGTGTTCCCCTTCGGGAATGGTGACAGTAGTCCGCATTGGGTAAGGTGACAGTGTTGCCCATTGGGAATGGTGACAATGTTCCCCATTGGCAATGGTGACAGTGTCCTCCATTGGGAATAGTGACAGCGTCTCCCATTGAGAATGGTGACAGTGTTCCCCATTGGGAATGGTGACAATCTCTCCCATTGGGAATGGAGAGAGTGTTCCCCATTAGGAATGGTGGCAGTGTTCCCCTTTGGGAATGGTGACAGTGTTCCACATTGGGAATGTTGACAATATTCCCCAGTGGGAAGGGTGATAATGTTCCGCATTCGGAATGGCGACATTGTCTCCCATTGGGAATGGTGACAGTTTCATCCATAAGGAATGGTGACTGTGTTCCCCATTGGGAATGGTGACAGCTTCTCCCATTGGGAATGGTGACACTGTCTCCCTTTGGAAATGGTGACAGTGTTCCCCATTAGGAATGGTGACAGTGTTCACCATTGGGAATGATGACAATATCTCCCGTTGGGAATGGTGACAGTGTTCCACATTGGGAATGTTGACAATATTCCCCATTGGGAAGGGTGATAATGTTCCGCATTGGGAATGGCCACATTGTCTCCCATTGGGAATGGTGAGTTTCATCCATAAGGAATGGTGACAGTGTTCCCCATTGGAAATAGTGACAGTGTTCCCCATTGGGAATGGTGACAGCTTCTCTCATTGGGAATGGTGACACTGTCTCCCATCGGAAATGGTGACAGTGTTCCGCATTTGGAATGGTGACAGCGTTCACCATTGGGAATTGTGACAGTGTTCCCCATTGGGAATATTGACAGTGGCTCGCATTGGGAATGGTGTCACTGTTCCCATTGGGAATGGTGATAATGTTCCCCATTAGGAATGGCGACAGTGTCTCCCATTGGGAATGGTGACAATGTACCCCACTGGGAATGGTGAAAGTGTACCACATTGGGAATTGTGATAGTGTTCCCCATTGGGAATGGTGAAAGTGTCTCGCATTGGGAATGGTGACAATGTTCTCCATTGGGAATGGTGACAGTGTTCCCCTTCGGGAATGGTGACAGTAGTCCGCATTGGGTAAGGTGACAGTGTTGCCCATTGGGAATGGTGACAATGTTCCCCATTGGCAATGGTGACACTGTCTCCCATTAGGAATGGTGACAGTGTCCTCCATTGGGAATAGTGACAGCGTCTCCCATTGAGAATGGTGACAGTGTTCCCCATTGGGAATGGTAACAATGTCTCCCATTGGGAATGGTGAGAGTGTTCCCCATTAGGAATGGTGGCAGTGTTCCCCATTAGGAATGGTGGCAGTGTTCCCCATTGGAAATGGTGACAATGTTCTCCATTGGGAATGGTGACAGTGTTCTCCATTGGGAATGGTGACAGTGTTCCCCATTGGGAATGGTGACAATCTCTCCCATTGGGAATGGAGAGAGTGTTCCCCATTAGGAATGGTGGCAGTGTTCCCCTTTGGGAATGGTGACAGTGTTCCGCATTGGGAATAAGTGAAAGTGTACCCCATTAGGAATGCTGACAGAGTCACCCATTGGGAATGGTGACAATGTTCCCCATTGGGACTGGTGACAATGTTCCCTATTGGGAATGGTGAGAGTGTTCCCCATTGTGAATATTGACAGTGTTCTCTATTGGGAATGGTGACATTGTTCCCCATTGGGAATGCTGACAGTGTTCCCCATTGGGAATGGTGTCAGTGTCTCCCATTGGGAATGGTGACAGTGTTTCCATTGGGAATGGTGACAGTGTTCTTCAATGGGAATGGTGACAGTGTTCCCTATTGGGAATGGTGACAGTGTTCCCCCTTGGGAATGCTGACAGTGTTCATCATTGGGAATAGTGACAGTGTCTCCCATTGGGAATGGTGACAGTGGCTCGCATTGGGAATGGTGTCCCTGTTCCCCATTGGGAATGGTGATAATGTTCCCCATACGGAATGGCGACAGTGTCTCCCATTGGGAATGGTGACAGTGTTTCCATTGGGAATGGTGACAGTGTTCCATATTGGGAATGGTGACAGTGTTTCCATTGGGAATGGTGACAGTGTTCCATATTGGGAATGGTGACAATGTTCTCCATTGGGAATGGTGACAGTGTTCCCCTTCGGGAATGGTGACAGTATTCTGCATTGGGTAAGGTGACAGTGTTGCCCATTGGGAATGGTGACTGTGTGTCCCATTTGGAATGGTGACAATGTCTCCCATTGGGAATGGTGACAATGTTCCCCATTGGGAATGGTGACAGCGTCTCCCATTGAGAATGGTGACAGTGTTCCCCATTGGGAATGGTAACAATGTCTCCCATTGGGAATGGTGTAAGTGTCTCGCATTGGGAATGGTGACAATGTTCTCCATTGGGAATGGTGACAGTGTTCCGCTTCGGGAATGGTGACAGTATTCCGCATTGGGTAAGGTGACAGTGTTGCCCATTGGGAATGGTGACTGCGTCTCCCATTTGGAATGGTGACAATGTCTCCCATTGGGAATGGTGACAATGTTCCCCATTGGCAATGGTGACACTGTCTCCCATTAGGAATGGTGACAGTGTTCTCCATTGGGAATGGTGACAATCTCTCCCATTGGGAATGGAGAGAGTGTTCCCCATTAGGAATGGTGGCAGTGTTCCCCTTTGGGAATGGTGACAGTGTTCCCCATTGGGAAAGGTGACAGTGTTGCCATTTGGGAATGTGACAGTGTCTCCCATTGGGAATGGTAAAAGTGTCTCGCATTGGGAATGGTGACAGTGTTCCCCCTTGGGAATGATGAAAGTGTTCCCCATTGGGAATTGTGACGGTGTTCTCCATTAGGAATGATGACAATATCTCCCATTGGGAATGGTGACAGTGTTCCCCATTGGGAATGTTGACAATATTCCCCATTGGGAATGGTGATCATGTTCCGCATTGGGAATGGCGACAGTGTCTCCCAATTGGGAATGGTGACAATGTTCCCCATTGGGAACGGTGACAGTGTTCCCCGTTGGGAATGGTGATAGTGTTCCCCATTGGGAATGATGTGAGTGTTCCCCATTGGGAATGGAGACAGTCTCTCCGATTGGGAATGGTGACAGTGTTCCGATTGAGAATGGTGACTGTGTTCCTCAATGGAACGGTGAAAGTGCCTCCCATTAGGAATCGTGACAATGTCTCCCTTTGGGAATGTTGACAATGTTCCCCATTGGGAATGGTGACAATGTACCCCCTTGGGAATGGTGAAAGTGTTACCCATTGGGAATTTTGAGAGTGTTCCCCATTAGGAATGGTGGCAGTGTTCCCCTTTGGGAATGGTGGCAGTGTTCCCCATTGGGAATTGTGACAGTGTTCTCCATTCGGAATGATGACAATAACTCCCGTTGGGAATGGTGACAGTGTTCCACATTGGGAATGTTGACAATATTCCCCAGTGGGAAGGGTGATAATGTTCCGCATTCGGAATGGCGACATTGTCTCCCATTGGGAATGGTGACAGTTTCATCCATAAGGAATGGTGACTGTGTTCCCCATTGGGAATGGTGACAGCTTCTCCCATTGGGAATGGTGACACTGTCTCCCTTTGGAAATGGTGACAGTGTTCCCCATTAGGAATGGTGACAGTGTTCACCATTGGGAATGGTGACAGTGTCTCCCATTGGGAATTGTGAGAGTGTTCCCCATTAGGAATGGTGGCAGTGTTCCCCTTTGGGAATGGTGGCAGTGTTCCCCTTTGGGAATTGTGACAGTGTTCTCCATTAGGAATGATGACAATATCTCCCGTTGGGAATGGTGACAGTGTACCACATTGGGAATAGTGACAGTGTTCCCCATTGGGAATGGTGACAGCTTCTGCCATTGGGAATGGTGACACCGTCTCTCATTGGAAATGGTGACAGTGTTCCGCATTTGGAATGGTGACAGCGTTCACCATTGGGAATTGTGACAGTGTTCCCCATTGGGAAGGGTGATAATGTTCCGCATTGGGAATGGCCACATTGTCTCCCATTGGGAATGGTGAGTTTCATCCGTAAGGAATGGTGACAGTGTTCCCCATTGGAAATAGTGACAGTGTTCCCCATTGGGAATGGTGACAGCTTCTCCCATTGGGAATGGTGACACTGTCTCTCATTGGAAATGGTGACAGTGTTCCGCATTTGGAATGGTGACAGCATTCACCATTGGGAATTGTGACAGTGTTCCCCATTGGGAATAGTGACAGTGGCTCGCATTGGGAATGGTGTCACTGTTCCCATTGGGAATGGTGATAATGTTCCCCATTAGGAATGGCGACAGTGTCTCCCATTGGGAATGGTGACAATGTACCCCACTGGGAATGGTGAAAGTGTACCACATTGGGAATGGTGATTGTGTTCCCCATTGGGAATGGTGAAAGTGTCTCGCATTGGGAATGGTGACAATGTTCTCCATTGGGAATGGTGACAGTGTTCCCCTTCGGGAATGGTGACAGTATTCCGCATTGGGTAAGGTGACAGTGTTGCCCATTGGGAATGGTGACTGTGTCTCCCATTTGGAATGGTGACAATGTCTCCCATTGGGAATGGTGACAATGTTCCCCATTGGCAATGGTGACACTGTCTCCCATTAGGAATGGTGACAGTGTTCTCCATTGGGAATGGTGACAGCGTCTCCCATTGAGAATGGTGACAGTGTTCCCCATTTGGAATGGTAACAATGTCTCCCATTGGGAATGGTGACACTGTCTCTCATTGGAAATGGTGACAATGTACCCCACTGGGAATGGTGAAAGTGTACCACATTGGGAATGGTGATAGTGTTCCCCATTGGGAATGGTGAAAGTGTCTCGCATTGGGAATGGTGACAATGTTCTCCATTGGGAATGGTGACAGTGTTCCCTTTCGGGAATGGTGACAGTATTCTGCATTGGGTAAGGTGACAGTGTTGCCCATTGGGAATGGTGACTGTGTCTCCCATTTGGAATGGTGACAATGTCTCCCACTGAGAATGGTGAAAGTGTACCACATTGGGAATGGTGATAGTGTTCCCCATTGGGAATGGTGAAAGTGTTATCCATTGGGAATGGTGACAGCGTCTCCCATTGAGAATGGTGACAGTGTTCCCCATTGGGAATGGTAACAATGTCTCCCATTGGGAATGGTGAAAGTGTCTCGCATTGGGAATGGTGACAATGTTCTCCATTGGGAATGGTGACAGTGTTCCCCTTCGGGAATGGTGACAGTATTCTGCATTGGGTAAGGTGACAGTGTTGCCCATTGGGAATGGTGACTGCGTCTCCCATTTGGAATGGTGACAATGTCTCCCATTGGGAATGGTGACAATGTTCCCCATTGGCAATGGTGACACTGTCTCCCATTAGGAATGGTGACAGTGTTCTCCATTGGGAATGGTGACAATCTCTCCCATTGGGAATGGAGAGAGTGTTCCCCATTAGGAATGGTGGCAGTGTTCCCCTTTGGGAATGGTGACAGTGTTCCCCATTGGGAAAGGTGACAGTGTTGCCATTTGGGAATGTGACAGTGTCTCCCATTGGGAATGGTAAAAGTGTCTTGCATTGGGAATGGTGACAGTGTTCCCCCTTGGGAATGATGAAAGTGTTCCCCATTGGGAATGGTGACAATGTTCCCCATTGGCAATGGTGACACTGTCTCCCATTAGGAATGGTGACAGTGTTCTCCATTGGGAATGGTGACAGCGTCTCCCATTGAGAATGGTGACAGTGTTCCCCATTGGGAATGGTAACAATGTCTCCCATTGGGAATGGTGAAAGTGTCTCGCATTGGGAATGGTGACAATGTTCTCCATTGGGAATGGTGACAGTGTTCCCCTTCGGGAATGGTGACAGTATTCCGCATTGGGTAAGGTGACAGTGTTGCCCATTGGGAATGGTGACTGTGTCTCTCATTGGAAATGGTGACAATGTACCCCACTGGGAATGGTGAAAGTGTACCACATTGGGAATGGTGATAGTGTTCTCCATTGGGAATGGTGACAGCGTCTCCCATTGAGAATGGTGACAGTGTTCCCCATTGGGAATGGTAACAATGTCTCCCATTGGGAATGGTGACACTGTCTCTCATTGGAAATGGTGACAATGTACCCCACTGGGAATGGTGAAAGTGTACCACATTGGGAATGGTGATAGTGTTCCCCATTGGGAATGGTGAAAGTGTCTCGCATTGGGAATGGTGACAATGTTCTCCATTGGGAATGGTGACAGTGTTCCCCTTCGGGAATGGTGACAGTATTCTGCATTGGGTAAGGTGACAGTGTTGCCCATTGGGAATGGTGGCTGCGTCTCCCATTTGGAATGGTGACAATGTCTCCCATTGGGAATGGTGACAATGTTCCCCATTGGCAATGGTGGCACTGTCTCCCATTAGGAATGGTGACAGTGTTCTCCATTGGGAATGGTGACAGCGTCTCCCATTGAGAATGGTGACAGTGTTCCCCATTGGGAATGGTAACAATGTCTCCCATTGGGAATGGTGAGAGTGTTCCCCATTAGGAATGGTGGCAGTGTTCCCCATTGGGAATGGTGACAATGATCTCCATTGGGAAGGGTGATAATGTTCCGCATTGGGAATGGCCACATTGTCTCCCATTGGGAATGGTGACAGTTTCATCCATAAGGAATGGTGACAGTGTTCCCCATTGGGAATAGTGACAGTATTCCTCATTGGGAATGTTGACAATATTCCCCATTGGGAATGGTGATCATGTTCCGCATTGGGAATGGCGACAGTGTCTCCCAATTGGGAATGGTGACAATGTTCCCCATTGGGAACGGTGACAGTGTTCCCCATTGGGAATGGTGATAGTGTTCCCCATTGGGAATGATGTGAGTGTTCCCCATTGGGAATGGAGACAGTCTCTCCGATTGGGAATGGTGACAGTGTTCCGATTGAGAATGGTGACTGTGTTCCTCAATGGAACGGTGAAAGTGTCTCCCATTGGGAATCGTGACAATGTCTCCCTTTGGGAATGTTTACAATGTTCCCCATTGGGAATGGTGAAAGTGTCTCCCATTGGGAATGGTGACAATGTTCACCCTTGGGAATGGTGAAAGTGTTACCCATTGGGAATTTTGAGTGTTCCCCATTAGGAATGGTGGCAGTGTTCCCCTTTGGGAATGGTGGCAGTGTTCCCCATTGGGAATTGTGACAGTGGTCTCCATTCGGAATGATGACAATATCTCCCGTTGGGAATGGTGACAGTGTTCCACATTGGGAATGTTGACAATATTCCCCAGTGGGAAGGGTGATAATGTTCCGCATTCGGAATGGCGACATTGTCTCCCATTGGGAATGGTGACAGTTTCATCCATAAGGAATGGTGACTGTTATCCCCATTGGGAATGGTGACAGCTTCTCCCATTGGGAATGGTGACACTGTCTCCCTTTGGAAATGGTGACAGTGTTCCCCATTAGGAATGGTGACAGTGTTCACCATTGGGAATGGTGACAGTGTCTCTCATTGGGAATTGTGAGAGTGTTCCCCATTAGGAATGGTGGCAGTGTTCCCCTTTGGGAATGGTGGCAGTGTTCCCCTTTGGAAATTGGGACAGTGTTCCCCATTGGGAATATTGACAGTGGCTCACATTGCGAATGGTGTCACTGTTCCCATTGGGAATGGTGATAATGTTCCCCATTAGGAATGGCGACAGTGTCTCCCATTGGGAATGGTGACAATGTACCCCACTGGGAATGGTGAAAGTGTACCACATTGGGAATTGTGATAGTGTTCCCCATTGGGAATGGTGAAAGTGTCTCGCATTGGGATGGTGACAATGTTCTCCATTGGGAATGGTGACAGTGTTCCCCTTCGGGAATGGTGACAGTAGTCCGCATTGAGTAAGGTGACAGTGTTGCCCATTGGGAATGGTGACAATGTTCCCCATTGGCAATGGTGACACTGTCTCCCATTAGGAATGGTGACAGTGTCCTCCATTGGGAATAGTGACAGCGTCTCCCATTGAGAATGGTGACAGTGTTCCCCATTGGGAATGGTGACAATCTCTCCCATTGGGAATGGAGAGAGTGTTCCCCATTAGGAATGGTGGCAGTGTTCCCCTTTGGGAATGGTGACAGTGTTCCACATTGGGAATGTTGACAATATTCCCCAGTGGGAAGGGTGATAATGTTCCGCATTCGGAATGGCGACATTGTCTCCCATTGGGAATGGTGACAGTTTCATCCATAAGGAATGGTGACTGTGTTCCCCATTGGGCATGGTGACAGCTTCTCCCATTGGGAATGGTGACACTGTCTCCCTTTGGAAATGGTGACAGTGTTCCCCATTAGGAATGGTGACAGTGTTCAACATTCGGAATGATGACAATATCTCCCGTTGGGAATGGTGACAGTGTTCCACATTGGGAACGTTGACAATATTCCCCATTGGGAAGGGTGATAATGTTCCGCATTGGGAATGGCCACATTGTCTCCCATTGGGAATGGTGACAGTTTCATCCATAAGGAATGGTGACAGTGTTCCCCATGGGAAATAGTGACAGTGTTCCCCATTGGGAATGGTGACAGCTTCTCCCATTGGGAATGGTGACACTGTCTCCCATCGGAAATGGTGACAGTGTTCCGCATTTGGAATGGTGACAGCGTTCACCATTGGGAATTGTGACAGTGTTCCCCATTGGGAATATTGACAGTGGCTCACATTGGGAATGGTGTCACTGTTCCCATTGGGAATGGTGATAATGTTCCCCATTAGGAATGGCGACAGTGTCTCCCATTGGGAATGGTGACAATGTACCCCACTGGGAATGGTGAAAGTGTACCACATTGGGAATTGTGATAGTGTTCCCCATTGGGAATGGTGAAAGTGTCTCGCATTGGGAATGGTGACAATGTTCTCCATTGGGAATAGTGACAGTGTTCCCCTTCGGGAATGGTGACAGTAGTCCGCATTGGGTAAGGTGACAGTGTTGCCCATTGGGAATGGTGACAATGTTCCCCATTGGCAATGGTGACACTGTCTCCCATTAGGAATGGTGACAGTGTCCTCCATTGGGAATAGTGACAGCGTCTCCCATTGAGAATGGTGACAGTGTTCCCCATTGGGAATGGTAACAATGTCTCCCATTGGGAATGGTGAGAGTGTTCCCCATTAGGAATGGTGGCAGTGTTCCCCATTGGGAATGGTGACAATGTTCTCCATTGGGAATGGTGACAGTGTTCCCCATTGGGAATGGTGACAATCTCTCCCATTGGGAATGGAGAGAGTGTTCCCCATTAGGAATGGTGGCAGTGTTCCCCGTTGGGAATGGTGACAATGTTCCCCATTGGGACTGGTGACAATGTTCCCTATTGGGAATGGTGAGAGTGTTCCCCATTGTGAATATTGACAGTGTTCCCTATTGGGAATGGTAACAATGTCTCCCATTGGGAATGGTGAGAGTGTTCCCCATTAGGAATGGTGGCAGTGTTCCCCATTGGGAATGGTGACAATGTTCTCCATTGCGAATGGTGACAGTGTTCCCCATTGGGAATGGTGACAATCTCTCCCATTGGGAATGGAGAGAGTGTTCCCCATTAGGAATGGTGGCAGTGTTCCCCTTTGGGAATGGTGACAGTGTTCCGCATTGGGAATAAGTGAAAGTGTACCCCATTAGGAATGCTGACAGAGTCACCCATTGGGAATGGTGACAATGTTCCCCATTGGGACTGGTGACAATGTTCCCTATTGGGAATGGTGAGAGTGTTCCCCATTGTGAATATTGACAGTGTTCCCTATTGGGAATGGTGTCAGTGTCTCTCATTGGGAATGGTGACAGTGTTTCCATTGGGAATGGTGACAGTGTTCTTCAATGGGAATGGTGACAGTGTTCCCTATTGGGAATGGTGACAGTGTTCCCCCTTGGGAATGCTGACAGTGTTCATCATTGGGAATAGTGACAGTGTCTCCCATTGGGAATGGTGACAGTGGCTCGCATTGGGAATGGTGTCCCTGTTCCCCATTGGGAATGGTGATAATGTTCCCCATTTGGAATGGCGACAGTGTCTCCCATTGGGAATGGTGACAGTGTTCCCCTTCGGGAATGGTGACAGTAGTCCGCATTGGGTAAGGTGAAAGTGTTGCCCATTGGGAATGGTGACAATGTTCCCCATTGGCAATGGTGACACTGTCTCCCATTGGGAATGGAGAGAGTGTTCCCCATTAGGAATGGTGACAGTGTTCCCCCTTGGGAATGATGAAAGTGTTCCCCACTGGGAATTGTGACAGTGTTCTCCATTAGGAATGATGACAATATCTCCCATTGGGAATGGTGACAGTGTTCCCCATTGGGAATGTTGACAATATTCCCCATTGGGAATGGTGATCATGTTCCGCATTGGGAATGGCGACAGTGTCTCCCAATTGGGAATGGTGACAATGTTCCCCATTGGGAACGGTGACAGTGTTCCCCATTGGGAATGGTGATAGTGTTCCCAATTGGGAATGATGTGAGTGTTCCCCATTGGGAATGGAGACAGTCTCTCCGATTGGGAATGGTGACAGTGTTCCGATTGAGAATGGTGACTGTGTTCCCCATTGGGAATGGTGAAAGTGTCTCCCATTGGGAATGGTGACAGTGTCTCCCATTGCGAATTGTGAGAGTGTCTCGCATTGGGAATGGTGACAATGTTCTCCATTGGGAATGGTGACAGTGTTCCCCTTCGGGAATGGTGACAGTAGTCCGCATTGGGTAAGGTGACAGTGTTGCCCATTGGGAATGGTGACAATGTTCCCCATTGGCAATGGTGACACTGTCTCCCATTAGGAATGGTGTCAGTGTCCTCCATTGGGAATAGTGACAGCGTCTCCCATTGAGAATGGTGACAGTGTTCCCCATTGGGAATGGTGACAATCTCTCCCATTGGGAATGGAGAGAGTGTTCCCCATTAGGAATGGTGGCAGTGTTCCCCTTTGGGAATGGTGACAGTGTTCCACATTGGGAATGTTGACAATATTCCCCAGTGGGAAGGGTGATAATGTTCCGCATTCGGAATGGCGACATTGTCTCCCATTGGGAATGGTGACAGTTTCATCCATAAGGAATGGTGACTGTGTTCCCCATTGGGAATGGTGACAGCTTCTCCCATTGGGAATGGTGACACTGTCTCCCTTTGGAAATGGTGACAGTGTTCCCCATTAGGAATGGTGACAGTGTTCACCATTGGGAATGATGACAATATCTCCCGTTGGGAATGGTGACAGTGTTCCACATTGGGAATGTTGACAATATTCCCCATTGGGAAGGGTGATAATGTTCCGCATTGGGAATGGCCACATTGTCTCCCATTGGGAATGGTGAGTTTCATCCATAAGGAATGGTGACAGTGTTCCCCATTGGAAATAGTGACAGTGTTCCCCATTGGGAATGGTGACAGCTTCTCCCATTGGGAATGGTGACACTGTCTCCCATCGGAAATGGTGACAGTGTTCCGCATTTGGAATGGTGACAGCGTTCACCATTGGGAATGGTGACAATCTCTCCCATTGGGAATGGTGAGAGTGTTCCCCATTAGGAATGGTGGCAGTGTTCCCCATTGGAAATGGTGACAATGTTCTCCATTGGGAATGGTGACAGTGTTCTCCATTGGGAATGGTGACAGTGTTCCCCATTGGGAATGGTGACAATCTCTCCCATTGGGAATGGAGAGAGTGTTCCCCATTAGGAATGGTGGCAGTGTTCCCCTTTGGGAATGGTGACAGTGTTCCGCATTGGGAATAAGTGAAAGTGTACCCCATTAGGAATGCTGACAGAGTCACCCATTGGGAATGGTGACAATGTTCCCCATTGGGACTGGTGACAATGTTCCCTATTGGGAATGGTGAGAGTGTTCCCCATTGTGAATATTGACAGTGTTCTCTATTGGGAATGGTGACATTGTTTCCCATTGGGAATGCTGACAGTGTTCCCCATTGGGAATGGTGTCAGTGTCTCCCATTGGGAATGGTGACAGTGTTTCCATTGGGAATGGTGACAGTGTTCTTCAATGGGAATGGTGACAGTGTTCCCTATTGGGAATGGTGACAGTGTTCCCCCTTGGGAATGCTGACAGTGTTCATCATTGGGAATAGTGACAGTGTCTCCCATTGGGAATGGTGACAGTGGCTCGCATTGGGAATGGTGTCCCTGTTCCCCATTGGGAATGGTGATAATGTTCCCCATACGGAATGGCGACAGTGTCTCCCATTGGGAATGGTGACAGTGTTCCCCTTCGGGAATGGTGACAGTAGTCCGCATTGGGTAAGGTGACAGTGTTGCCCATTGGGAATGGTGACAATGTTCCCCATTGGCAATGGTGACACTGTCTCCCATTGGGAATGGAGAGAGTGTTCCCCATTAGGAATGGTGGCAGTGTTCCCCTTTGGGAATGGTGACAGTGTTCCCCATTGGGAAAGGTGACAGTGTTGCCATTTGGGAATGTGACAGTGTCTCCCATTGGGAATGGTAAAAGTGTCTCGCATTGGGAATGGTGACAGTGTTCCCCCTTGGGAATGGTGACAGTATTCCGCATTGGGAAAGGTGACAGTGTTGCCCATTGGGAATGGTGACAATGTTACCCATTGGCAATGGTGACACTGTCTCCCATTAGGAATGGTGACAATGTTCTCCATTGGGAATGGTGACAGTGTTCCCCATTGGGAATGGTGACAATCTCTCCCATTGGGAATGGAGTGAGTGTTCCCCATTAGGAATGCTGGCAGTGTTCCCCTTAGGGAATGGTGCAATGTTCCCCATTAGGAATGGTGAAAGCATTCCCCATTGGGAATGGTGACAAAGTCATTCATTAGGAATGTTGACGGTGTTCCCCATTTCGAATGGTGACAGCGTGCACCATTGGGAATTGTGACAGTGTTCCTCATTGGGAATGGTGACAGTGGCTCACATTGGGAATGGTGTCTGTGTTCTCCATTGGGAATGGTGAGAATGTTCCATATTAGGAATGGCAACTGTGTCTCCCATTGGGAATGGTGACAGTGATCCCCATTGGTAATTGTGAAAGTGTTTCCCCATTTGGAATGGTGAAAATGTCTCCCATTGGGAATGGTGAGAGTTCCTCATTGGGAATATTGAAAGTGTTCTCTATTGGGAATGGTGACAGTGTTTCCATTGGGAATGGTGACAGTTTTGCCTATTGGGAATTGTGATAGTGTTCCCCATTGGGAATTCTGACATTGTTCTCCATTAGGAATGATGACAATATCTTCAATTGGGTATGGTGACAGTGTTCCCCATTGGGAATGTTGACTATATTCCACATTGGAAAGGGTAATAATTTTCTGCATTGGGAATGGCGACAGTGTCTTACATTGGGAATGGTGACGCTGTCATCCATGAGGAATGGTGACAATTTCTCCCCTTGGGAATGGTGACAGTGTTCCCCATTGGGAATGTTGACAATATTCCCCATTGGGAATGGTGATAATGTTCCGCATTGGGAATGGCGACAATGTCTCCCAATTGGGAATGGTGACAATGTTCCCCATTGAGAATGGTGACAATGTTTCCCATTGGGAACGGTGACAGTGTTCCCCATTGGGAGTGCTGTGAGTGTTCCCCATTGGGAATGGAGACAGTTTCTCCTATTGGGAATGGTGACAGTGTTCCCATTGAGAATGGTGACCGTGTTCATCAATGGAATGGTGAAACTGTCTCCCATTAGGAATGGTGAGAATGTTCCCCATTGGGAATGGTGACAGTGTTCCCCATTTGGAATGGTAACAATGACTTCCATTGGAAATGGGGCAATGTTCCCAATTGGGAATGGTGAGAGTGTTCCCCATTAGGAATAGTGTGAGTGTTCCCCATTGGGAATGGTGACAAAGTCATCCATTAGGAAGGTTGACAGTGATCCCCATTGCGAATGGTGACAGTGTTCCCCATTTGGAATGGTGACAGCGTGCACGATTGGGAATTGTGACAGTGTTCCCCATTTGGAATGGTGACACTGGCTCGCATTGGGAATGGTGTCAGTGTTCCCCATTGGGAATGGTGAGAATGTTCCCCATTAGGAATGGCAACTGTGTCTCCCATTGGGAATGGTGACAGTGATCCCCATTGGGAATTGTGAAAGTGTTTCCCCATTTGGAATGGTGAAAATGTCTCCCATTGGGAATGGTGACAGAGTTCCTCATTGGGAATATTGGCAGTGTTCTCTATTGGGAATGGTGACAGTATTCCCCATTGGAAATGCAGACTGTTTTCTCCATTGGGAATGGTGTCAGTGTCTCCCATTGGGAATGGTGACAGAGTTCCTCATTGGGAATATTGGCAGTGTTCTCTATTGGGAATGGTGACAGTATTCCCCATTGGAAATGCAGACTGTTTTCCCCATTGGGAATGGTGTCAGTGTCTCCCATTGGGAATGGTGACAGTGTTTCCATTGGGAATGGTGACAGTGTTCCATATTGGGAATGGTGACAGTGTTTCCATTGGGAATGGTGACAGTGTTCCATATTGGGAATGGTGACAGTGTTGCCCATTGGGACTTCTGACAGTGTTCTCCATTAGGAATGATGACAATATCTCCCATTGGGAACGGTGACAGTGTTCCCCATTGGGAGTGCTGTGAGTGTTCCCCATTGGGAATGGAGACAGTTTCTCCTATTGGGAATGGTGACAGTGTTCCCATTGAGAATGGTGACCGTGTTCATCAATGGAATGATGACAGTGTCTCCCATTGGGAATTGTGACAATGTCTCCCTTTGAGAATGTTGACAATGTTTCCCATTGGGAATGGTGAAAGTGTCTCCCATTGGGAATGGTGAAAGTGTTCACCCTTGGGAATGGTGACAGTGTTGCCCATTGGGACTTCTGACAGTGTTCTCCATTAGGAATGATGACAATATCTCCCATTGGGTATGGTGACAGTGTTCCCCATTCGGAATGTTGATTATATTCCACGTTGGGAAGGGTAATAATGATCTGCATTGGGAATGGCGACAATGTCTCCCATTGGGAATGGTGACGGTGTCATCCATGAGGAATGGTGACAATTTCTCCCATTGGGAATGGTGACAGTGTTCCCCATTGGGAATGTTGACAATATCCCCCATTGGGAATGGTGATAATGTTCCGCATTGGGAATGGCGACAGTGTCTCCCAATTGGGAATGGTGATAGTGTTCCCCATTGGGAATGGTGACAGTGTTCTCCATTGGGAATGGTGATAGTGTTCCCCATTGGGAATGGTGACAGTGTTCCCATTGAGAATGGTGACTGTGTTCATCAATGGAATGATGACAGTGTCTCCCATTGGGAATTGTGACAATGTCTCCCTTTGAGAATGTTGACAATGTTTCCCATTGGGAATGGTGAAAGTGTCTCCCATTGGGAATGGTGAAAGTGTTCACCCTTGGGAATGGTGAAAGTGTTACCCTTTGGGAATTGTGTTAGCGTTCTCCATTAGGAATGGTGGAAGTGTTCCCCTTTGGGAATGGTGACAGTGTTCCGCATTGGGAAAGGTGACAGTGTTGCCATTTGGGAATTTGACAGTGTCTCCCATTGGGAATGATGAAAATGTCTCCCATTGGGAATGGTGACAATGTTACCCATTGACAATGGTGACACTGTCTCCCATTAGGATTGGTGAGTGTTCCCCATTGGGAATGGTGACAGTGTTCCCCATTGGGAATGGTGTAAATGTCTTCCATTGGGAATGGTGCAACGTCTCCCAAATGGGAATGGTGCAATATCCCCATTGGGAATGGTGACAGTGTTTACCACCGGGAATGGTGAGAGTGTCGCCATTGGGAATGTTTAAAGTGTTCCCCATTTGGAATGGTGACAGTGTTCCCCATTGGGAATGGTGACAGTTTTCCCATTGAGAATGGTGACTGTGTTCATCAATGGAATGATGACAGTGTCTCCCATTGGGAATTGTGACAATGTCTCCCTTTGAGAATGTTGACAATGTTTCCCATTGGGAATGGTGAAAGTGTCTCCCATTGGGAATGGTGAAAGTGTTCACCCTTGGGAATGGTGAAAGTGTTACCCTTTGGGAATTGTGTTAGCGTTCTCCATTAGGAATGGTGGAAGTGTTCCCCTTTGGGAATGGTGACAGTGTTCCGCATTGGGAAAGGTGACAGTGTTGCCATTTGGGAATTTGACAGTGTCTCCCATTGGGAATGATGAAAATGTCTCCCATTGGGAATGGTGACAATGTTACCCATTGACAATGGTGACACTGTCTCCCATTAGGATTGGTGAGTGTTCCCCATTGGGAATGGTGACAGTGTTCCCCATTGGGAATGGTGTAAATGTCTTCCATTGGGAATGGTGCAACGTCTCCCAAATGGGAATGGTGCAATATCCCCATTGGGAATGGTGACAGTGTTTACCACCGGGAATGGTGAGAGTGTCGCCATTGGGAATGTTTAAAGTGTTCCCCATTTGGAATGGTGACAGTGTTCCCCATTGGGAATGGTGACAATGTCTCCCATTGGGAATGGTGCAATGTTCCCAATTGGGGATGGTGGGAGTGTTCCCCATTGCGAATGGTGACAGTGTTCCCCATTGCGAATGGGGACAGCGTGTACCATTGGGAATTGTGACAGTGTTTCTCATTGGAAATAGTGACAGTGGCTCGCATTGGGAATGGTGTCAGTGTTCCCCATTGGGAATGGTGAGAATGTTCCCCATTAGGAATGGCAACTGTGTCTCCCATTGGAAATGGTGACAGTGATCCCCACTGGGAATTGTGAAAGTGTTTCCCCATTTGGAATGGTGAAAATGTCTCCCATTGGGAATGGTGACAGAGTTCCTCATTGGAAATATTGACAGCGTTCTCTATTGGGAATGGTGACAGTGTTCCCCATTGGGAATGCTGACTGTGTTCCCCATTGGGAATAGTGACAGTGTTCCCCATTGGGAATGTTGAAAATATTCCCCATTGGGAATGGTGATAATGTTCCGCATTGGGAATGGCGACAGTGTCTCCCAATTGGGAATGGTGACAATGTTCCCCATTGAGAATGATGAGTGTTCCCCATTGGGAATGGTGAGTGTTCCCCATTGGGAATGGTGTGAGTGTTCCCCATTGGGAATGGAGACAGCGTCTCCTATTGGGAATGGTGACAGTGTTCCCATTGAGAATGCTGACAGTGTTCCTCAATGGAATGGTGACAGTGTTCTCCATTAGGAATGATGACAATATCTCCCGTTGGGACTGATGAAAGTGTTCCCCATTTGGAATGGTGACAGCGTTCACCATTGGGAATTGTGACTGTGTTCCCCATTGGGAATGGTGACAGTGTTCCCCATTGGGAATGGTGAAAATGTTCCACATTGGGAATGTTGACAATGTCTCTCATTGGGAATGGTGACAGTGTTTCCCATCGGAAATGGTGACAGTGTTTCCCATCGGAATGGTGACAATGTTCCCAATTGGGAATGGTGACAACGTCTCCCATTGGGAATGTTGAAAATGGTCCCCATTGGGAATGGTGACAGTTTTTCCCATTGGGAATGGTGTCAGAGTTCCCCATTGGGAATGTTGACAGTGTTCCCCATTTGGATTGGTGACAATGTTCCCTATTGGGAATAGTGACAATGTCTCCCATTGGAAATGGTGACAGTGTTCCCCATTGCGAAAGGTGAAAATGTCTCCCATTGGGAATGGTGACAGTGTTCCCCATTGGGAATGGTGCCAATGTTCCCTATTGGGAATGGTGACAATGTCTCCACTTGAAAATGTTGACAAAATATCCCATTGGGAATGGTGACAGTGTCCCCATTGGGAATGGTGACTATGTCTTCCATTGGGAATGGTGACAATGTTCCCCATTGGGAATGGTGACAGTGTTCCCCATTGGGAATGGTGAGAGTGTCTCCCATTGGGAATCGTGACAATGTCTCCTTTTGGGAATGTTGACAATGTTCCCCATTGGGAATGGTGAAAGTGTCTCCCATTGGGAATGGTGACAGTTTTCCCCTTGGGAATGGTGAAAGTGTTACCCATTGGGAACTGTGACAGTGTTCTCCATTAGGAATGATGACAATATCTCCCGTTGGGAAGGTTAACGTGTTCCCCATTTGGAATGGTGATAGCGTTCACCATTGGGAATTGTGACTGTGTTCCCCATTGGGAATGGTGACAGTGTTCCCCATTGGGAATGGTGAAAATATTCCACATTGGGAATGTTGACAATGTCTCTCATTGGGAATGGTGACAGTGTTCCCCATTGGGAATGGTTACAATGTGTCCCTTTGGAAATGGTGACAATGTCTCCCATTGTGAATGATGAGAGTGTTCCCCATTGGGAATGGTGACAATATCTCCCATTGGGAATGGTGACAATGTTCCCAATTGAGAATGGTGACAATGTCTCCCATTTGGAATGGTGACAATATCTCCCGTTGGGAAGGCTAAAGTGTTCCCCATTTGGAATGGTGACAGCGTTCACCATTGGGAATTGTGACTGTGTTCCCCATTGGGAATGTTGACAATATCCCCCATTGGGAATGGTGATAATGTTCCGCATTGGGAATGGCGACAGTGTCTCCCAATTGGGAATGGTGACAATGTTCCCCATTGGGAATGGTGACAGTGTGCCCCATTGGGAATGGTGATAGTGTTCCCCACTGGGAATGGTGACAGTGTTCTCCATTGGGAATGGTGACAGTGTTCTCCATTGGGAATGGTGATAGTGTTCCCCATTGGGAATGGTGACAGTGTTCCCATTGAGAATGGTGACTGTGTTCATCAATGGAATGATGACAGTGTCTCCCATTGGGAATTGTGACAATGTCTCCCTTTGAGAATGTTGACAATGTTTCCCATTGGGAATGGTGAAAGTGTCTCCCATTGGGAATGGTGAAAGTGTTCACCCTTGGGAATGGTGAAAGTGTTACCCTTTGGGAATTGTGTTAGCGTTCTCCATTAGGAATGGTGGAAGTGTTCCCCTTTGGGAATGGTAACAGTGTTCCGCATTGGGAAAGGTGACAGTGTTGCCATTTGGGAATTTGACAGTGTCTCCCATTGGGAATGATGAAAATGTCTCCCATTGGGAATGGTGACAATGTTACCCATTGACAATGGTGACACTGTCTCCCATTAGGATTGGTGAGTGTTCCCCATTGGGAATGGTGACAGTGTTCCCCATTGGGAATGGTGTAAATGTCTTCCATTGGGAATGGTGCAACGTCTCCCAAATGGGAATGGTGCAATATCCCCATTGGGAATGGTGACAGTGTTTACCACCGGGAATGGTGAGAGTGTCGCCATTGGGAATGTTTAAAGTGTTCCCCATTTGGAATGGTGAGTGTTCCCCATTGGGAATGGTGACAATGTCTCCCATTGGGAATGGTGCAATGTTCCCAATTGGGGATGGTGGGAGTGTTCCCCATTGCGAATGGTGACAGTGTTCACCATTGCGAATGGGGACAGCGTGTACCATTGAGAATTGTGACAGTGTTCCTCATTGGAAATAGTGACAGTGGCTCGCATTGGGAATGGTGTCAGTGTTCCCCATTGGGAATGGTGAGAATGTTCCCCATTAGGAATGGCAACTGTGTCTCCCATTGGAAATGGTGACAGTGATCCCCACTGGGAATTGTGAAAGTGTTTCCCCATTTGGAATGGTGAAAATGTCTCCCATTGGGAATGGTGACAGAGTTCCTCATTGGAAATATTGACAGCGTTCTCTATTGGGAATGGTGACAGTGTTCCCCATTGGGAATGCTGACTGTGTTCCCCATTGGGAATAGTGACAGTGTTCCCCATTGGGAATGTTGAAAATATTCCCCATTGGGAATGGTGATAATGTTCCGCATTGGGAATGGCGACAGTGTCTCCCAATTGGGAATGGTGACAATGTTCCCCATTGAGAATGATGAGTGTTCCCCATTGGGTATGGTGAGTGTTCCCCATTGGGAATGGTGTGAGTGTTCCCCATTGGGAATGGAGACAGCGTCTCCTATTGGGAATGGTGACAGTGTTCCCATTGAGAATGCTGACAGTGTTCCTCAATGGAATGGTGACAGTGTTCTCCATTAGGAATGATGACAATATCTCCCGTTGGGACTGATGAAAGTGTTCCCCATTTGGAATGGTGACAGCGTTCACCATTGGGAATTGTGACTGTGTTCCCCATTGGGAATGGTGATAGTGTTCCCCATTGGGAATGGTGAAAATGTTCCACATTGGGAATGTTGACAATGTCTCTCATTGGGAATGGTGACAGTGTTTCCCATCGGAATGGTGACAGTGTATCCCATTGGGAATGGTGACAATGTTCCCAATTGGGAATGGTGACAACGTCTCCCATTGGGAATGTTGAAAATGGTCCCCATTGGGAATGGTGACAGTTTTTCCCATTGGGAATGGTGTCAGAGTTCCCCATTGGGAATGTTGACAGTGTTCCCCATTTGGATTGGTGACAATGTTCCCTATTGGGAATAGTGACAATGTCTCCCATTGGAAATGGTGACAGTGTTCCCCATTGCGAAAGGTGAAAATGTCTCCCATTGGGAATGGTGACAGTGTTCCCCATTGGGAATGGTGCCAATGTTCCCTATTGGGAATGGTGACAATGTCTCCACTTGAAAATGTTGACAAAATATCCCATTGGGAATGGTGACAGTGTCCCCATTGGGAATGGTGACTATGTCTTCCATTGGGAATGGTGACAATGTTCCCCATTGGGAATGGTGACAGTGTTCCCCATTGGGAATGGTGAGAGTGTCTCCCATTGGGAATGGTGACAGTGTTCCCCATTGGGAATGGTGACAATGTCTCCTATTGGGAATGGTGACCGTGTTCCCCATTCGGAATGGTGAGAGTGTCTCCTATTGGGAATCGTGACAGTGTTCCCCATTGGGAATGGTGACAATGTTCACCATTGGAATGGTGACAGTGTTCCCCAACGGGAATGGTGATAGTGTTCCCCCTTGGGAATGGTGAGAGTGTCTCCTATTGGGAATCGTGAGAGTGTCTCCTATTGGGAATCGTGACAGTGTTCCCCATTGGGAATCGTGACAATGTTCACCATTGGAATGATGACAATGTCTCCCATTGGGAATGGTGACAATGTCTCCCATTGGAAATGGTGAGAGTGTTCCCCATTGGGAATGGTGATAATGTTCCGCATTGGGAATGGCGACAGTGTCTCCCAATTGGGAATGGTGACAATGTTCCCCATTGAGAATGGTGTGAGTGTTCCACATTGGAAATGGAGACAGCGTCTCCTATTGGGAATGGTGACAGTGTTCCCATTGAGAATGGTGACAGTGTTCCTCAATGGAATGGTGACAGTGTCTCCCATTGGGAATCGTGACAATGTCTCCTTTTGGGAATGTTGACAATGTTCCCCATTGGGAATGGTGAAAGTGTCTCCCATTGGGAATGGTGACAGTTTTCCCCTTGGGAATGGTGAAAGTGTTACCCATTGGGAACTGTGACAGTGTTCTCCATTAGGAATGATGACAATATCTCCCGTTGGGAAGGTTAACGTGTTCCCCATTTGGAATGGTGATAGCGTTCACCATTGGGAATGGTGACAGTGTTCCCCATTGGGAATGGTGACAGTGTTCCCCATTGGGAATGGTGAAAATATTCCACATTGGGAATGTTGACAATGTCTCTCATTGGGAATGGTGACAGCGTTCCCCATTGGGAATGGTTACAATGTGTCCCTTTGGAAATGGTGACAATGTCTCCCATTGTGAATGATGAGAGTCTTCCCCATTGGGAATGGTGACAATATCTCCCATTGGGAATGGTGACAATGTTCCCAATTGAGAATGGTGACAATGTCTCCCATTTGGAATGGTGACAATATCTCCCGTTCGGAAGGTTAAAGTGTTCCCCATTTGGAATGGTGACAGCGTTCACCATTGGGAATTGTGACTGTGTTCCCCATTGGGAATGGTGACAGTGTTCCCCATTGGGAATAGTGAGAGTGTTCCCATTGGGAATGGTGAAAATGTTCCCCATTGGGAATGGTGACAGTGTTCCCCATTGGGAATGGTGTCAGAGTTCCCCATTGGGAATGTTGATAGTGTTCCCCATTGGGAATGGTGACAGTGTTCCTCATTGGCATTGGTGACAATGTTCCCTAATGGGAATAGTGACAATGTCTCCCATTGGAAATGGTGACAGTGTTCCCCATTGCGAAAGGTGAAAATGTCTCCCATTGGGAATGGTGACAGTGTTCCCCATTGGGAATGGTGCCAATGTTCCCTATTGGGAATGGTGACAATGTCTCCACTCGAAAATGTTGACAATGAATCCCATTGGGAATGGTGACAGTGTCCCCATTGGGAATGGTGACAGTGTTCCCTATTGGGAATGGTGAGAGTGTCTCCCATTGGGAATGGTGACAGTGTTCCCCATTGGGAATGGTGACAATGTTCACCATTGGAAACGGTGAGAGTGTATCCTATTGGGAATCGTGACAGTGTTCCCCATTGGGAATGGTGACAATGTTCACCATTGGAATGGTGACAGTGTTCCCCAATGGGAATGGTGACAGTGTTCCCCATTGGGAATCGTGACAATGTTCGCCATTGGAATGATGACAATGTCTCCCATTGGAAATGGTGAGAGTGTTCCCCATTGGGAATGGTGAGAGTGTTCCCCATTGGGAATGGTGAGATTGTTCCCTATTGGGAATGGTGACAATGTCTCCCCTTGAAAATGGTGACAATGTCTCCCATTGGGAATGTTGACAGTGTCCCCATTGGGAATGGTGACTATGTCTCCCATTGGGAATGGTGACAATGTTCCCCATTGGGAATGGTGACAGTGTCTCCTATTGGTAATGGTGACAGTGTTCCCCATTGTGAATGCAGACAATGTTCCCTATTGTGAATGCAGACAATGTTCCCTATTGTGAATGGTGACAATGTCTCCCATTGGAAATGGTGACAGTGTTCCCCATTGGGAATGGTGACACTGTTCCCCATTGGGAATGGTGACAATGTCTCCCCTTGGGAATGGTGACAATATCTCCCATTGGGAATGGTGAGAGTGTCCCCATTGTGAATGGTGACTATGTCTCCCATTGGGAATGGTGACAATGTTCCCCATTGGGAATGCTGACAGTGTTCCTCATTGGGAATGGTGACAGTGTCTCCTATTGGGAATGGTGACAATGTTCCCCATTGGGAATTGTGCCAATGTTCCCTATTGGGAATGGTGACAATGTCTCCCCTTGAAAATGGTGACAATGTCTCCCATTGGGAATGTTGACAGTGTCCCCATTGGGAATGGTGACTATGTCTCCCATTGGGAATGGTGACAGTGTTCCCCAATGGGAATGGTGACAGTGTTCCCCATTGGAAACGGTGACAGTGTTCCCCATTGGAATGGTGACAGTGTTCCCCATTGGAAATGGTGAGAGTGTTCCCCATTGGGAATGGTGACAATGTTCCCCATTGGGTATGGTGACAGTGTCTCCCATTGTCACACCGACTGCTGGTACTCACATTCTAGCTTCTCACCTGAAGGAAAAGTACATGGGGAAATAATGTATTGTGCACCTTGCTGACAGAATTTTTTTTTCAACGAAACTTTGTAACATAATTGTCACCTGTGTTATAAATTCTTTGAAGCAAGTTCTCCATTGCTTACAAAACTTTCCTGCACATATATATAATGAACCTCAATGATCATAAAATTAACAATAAACTTCCTTTTTGCTGAAAACCCATATTTCTTTTGCAAACCAGTGAAATACTGCTTGTTATATGTCAAGAAAGAGGATATGATTCCAAACATGCCCTTTACTTCCTTGTCTTACTGTGACCTCAGTATAATACTTTCCACTTTCGCTTATAAAGAGCAGGAATCATTTCAGTTGCTGTTACAATGCAGGGCATTTTGACCAATCCCACTTTACTTTTTATAAGATAAATTGTCAAACCTAATCATTACGAGCTTACTTGCTTGCGTCATTTAAGACTGAAGTTATTTTACTGCTGATCGAACTGCTTTTGTGATACATTAATAATTGTCCCTTCAATAAATATGTGTGAAAAGAAATGACAAACTCTGCATACTTTATTGGCTAAATATATAACCCATGTATATTACGGAGATGCTAGGAACCCTCATGTATTGCTGAATGAGATCGAGATGAGATTGAAATCAGCACTGTGATTTTGTACTGTGGAATTTGCTGCCAAGCTCACTCACAATAATCTGACAGTCCTTCAGTTCATGATGTCTGGCTAGAGTTCTGTTCAATAGTCACTCTAGTAAGTACTAGTCAGGCAAAGGGTTAGTGGAAGTCACCATAGAATTTGAGTTTTGTGCAGAGTTTTGCATGAAATCTATAGAAAAGTATTAAACATATCCATGTAGCACATTTACAAGCAGCAACCCGTCAGATTCATATCTGTAATGATTGACATTGCGAAAGGATGCTGGGAGCAAAAGTAACTTTCAACTGGGAATTGAAAAGGAAGCATGTGCAGGGCTCTGGGGAAAGAGCAGGGGTGGGACTGATCGCTCTTTGACAGAGCCGGCACAGGCACGATGGGCCGAATGGCCTCCTTCTGTGCTGAACGATTCTATGAAACCTAACATAGAAACATAGAAAGATAGAAAATAGGTGCAGGAGTAGGCCATTCGGCCCTTCGAGCCTGCACCACCATTCAATGAGTTCATGGCTAAACAGTACCCCATTCCTGCTTTCTCGCCATACCCCTTGATCCCCCTAGTAGTAAGGACTATATCTAACTCATTTTTGAATATATTTAGTGAATTGGCCTCAACAACATTCTGCGGTAGAGAATTCCACAGGTTCACCACTCTCTGGGTGAAGAAGTTTCTTCTCATCTCGGTCCTAAATGGCTTACCCCTTATCCTTAGACTGTGACCCCTGGTTCTGGACTTCCCCAACATTGGGAACATTCTTCCTGCATCTAACCTGTCTAAACCCGTCAGAATTTTAAACGTTTCTATGAGATCCCCTCTCATTCTTCTGAACTCCAGTTAATACAAGCCCAGTTGATCCAGTCTTTCTTGATATGTCAGTCCCACCATCCCGGGACAATCTCAAAATGGCCATGACAGCCTAATGTTGTAAAAGAAATAAACACTTGCATTTACATAGCACCTTTCATGACCTCAGGGCACCCCAAAGCGCTTTGCAGCCAGTGAGGTACTTTTGAAGTGTAGTCACTGTTGTAATGTGGGAAACGCGGCAGCCAATTTGCACACAGCAAGCTCCCAAACACAGCAATGTGATAATGACAATCTGTTTTAGATATTGATTGAGGGATAAATATTGGCTGGGACACTGGGGATAACTCCCCTGTTCTTATTTGAAATAGTGTCCTGTGATCTTTTACGTCCACCTGAGAGAGTAGACTCGGTTTAATGTCTCATCCGAAAGACAGCACCTCCAACAGTGCAGCGCTCTCTCAGCACTGCACTGGGAGTGTCAGCCTGGACTTTTGTGCTCAAGTCCCTGGAGTGGGACTTGAACCCACAACCTTCTGGCGAGAGTGCGGCCCATTGAAGCATGGCAATGATATACTACATGAAGCATATCAGAAAGAAAAGAATCAAGCTATATACAGTTAATTACCAACAGACAATTATGTGTCAGGAAACAATCACCAAGTAAACTTAAGTGCGGTGAACCCATGCGATCAGTCTGGCACTCAACCATGGTGGAGCCCAGCATGTGACTGTAAAACACAAGGCGAAAGTGTTTGCAAGTACCCTCACCCAATAGTGCCTCTTCCTGAAGTCCCAACTACCATAGCTGCCGGTGTCCAGTCAATCCGGTGACTCCCAAAGGCTGTGCCAAGAACCCGAGCTCTTCCATTACTGGGTGTTAAATAACCCAGGGCTAATTGTATTCAGGGGACAATATTCAGAAGGACTGGACCACCTTTAATAGTCCATCGAAGAACATGCTGCTCCTGAAACAATCATGTGCAGTACAAAATGCTACACTCTTAAATGAATACAAAACTTGATATAGCAATAATTCTGCACAAAGTACATTAAATGAATGTTGATTTAATAAATGGGCTCCATTGAATCAGTGTCGCTCAGTGTTAATTGTTAGGTTCGAATGTTATTTGTGGTTTATGTTGCTATTGAAGAGTGTTGGTATCATCAGCTGCAGTATCAACACAATGTGGCAATGAGAAAACTGGTAGCTCTCTCAGTTTTGACACCACAGATATACTGGTTGTGATGGGACAGTCTCACATCAACTGGTGCAGTGATGTGAGTGAGGAGTACGCATTTTTCCAAGGTTGGATTACAAAGGTTTCCCACTGGATGAATGTTGTGCTAACTGCAGACACCATTGCATAGTATGCACGGACTGAGATTATGGATGGAGTTTGTTGCAAAATTGGCTTATTCTCCATTGAGTTTAGCGCCAAGCTGCCTCAAGACCTGATTAGTGTCACTTCAGAAGTTGTGCAGTTAGGTTTGGATAAAAACGAAGTGGCCACACCCCATAATAATCTCTGACAAAGATAAAATATCAGGGACCAAAGATCCATGTTTGTGCAAGTGAATTTACAAATACTGAATCGCCAAATGGAAGGCATCATCATCATCATAGGCAGTCCCTCGGAATCGAGGAAGACATACTTCCACTCTTAACATGAGTCCTTAGGTGGCTTAACAGTCCAATACGAGAACCACAGTCCCTGTCACAGGTGGGACAGACAGTGGTTGAAGGAAAGGGTGGGTGGGACTGGTTTGCCGCACGCTCTTTCCGCTGCCTGCGCTTGATTTCTGCATGCTCTCGGCGACGAGACTCGAGGTGCTCAGCGCCCTCTCGGATGCACTTAATGTGTCTCAATCACAGGTTAAAATGAACCCTTGGACTGGTTTGTCTTGTTTTTCTACGTAAAAGGAATTAGAAATAAGGTCATCTAAAGTGTTTTTGTTTTAAAGCGGAAGTGAAACCTCATGACTTCAGTTCTGCCTCAAGCACACAGAGATTGCACAGGGGCTGGGGATAAAAAGGCTGCTGGACAGATCTGACAGGCCACTGAGACAGAACGCTGATGGCCAAGGTAAGAGCTCAGAGGGGTTGTTAGCAGTGGGATTCAGTGCTGTCGCTTCTTGTATGAGGAGAAGTTCTTTTGTATGACGGGTAATTTCTCTCCATTGTGCCAAGATGTCACATTGCCCTAAAGGAGGAGTGGTGATCAACCATAAAATCCTGGATGGGAAACACCAATACGAGATCCAAGAAGTCCTGCACTGCAAGGGCTCCCGTTCCCTTTTCAGGTAAAGCCTTCGCTGAACTATTAGAAATATGACACAAAGGGTCAGGGATAATTTGTGATGTCTCCAAATACCCGCTTATAAAATGCTGCCTGTGAAATAAATTTTGGATTACATAGGTGATTAAATCATTTCTAAATGTGCTTGTTCACAAAAACAAATAGTACTTGTGTATGTGTTTGTGATCGCTGTCTCTGAGAGTTCCCTTGTGCCAGATTGACAGAGCTGCATGCTTTCAATTTCACCCCAGGCGTTTCAGTTACAATATACATCATCATCATCATAGGCAGTCCCTTGCAATCGAGGAAGACTTGGTTCCACTCTTAACATGAGTTCTTTGGTGGCTGAACAGTCCAATACGAGAACCACAGTCCCTGTCACAGGTGGGACAGATAGTCGTTGAGGGAAGGGGAGGGTGGGACTGGTTTGCCGTACGCTCTTTCCGCTGCCTGCGCTTGGTTTCTGCATGCTCTCGACGACGAGATCGAGGAGCTCAGCGCCCTCCCGGATGCACTTCCTCCACTTAGGGCAGACTGGTCTTTGGCCAGTGACTCCCAGGCATCGGTGGGGATGTTGCACTTTATCAGGGAGGCTTTGAGGGTGTCCTTGTAACATTTCCTCTGCCCACCTTCAGCTCATTTGGCGTGAAGGAGTTCCGAGTAGAGCGCTTGCTTTGGGAGTCTCGTGTCTGGCATACAATATTGTCATCTGAACAATATCAACATCACTGAACACTGAAATGTTTATCTTCTACAAGCCACAATTAGTTTGTAGTAACTTTTTAAATCACAATTATTTGAGAACAAACTATATTTTATAGTGCTGCAACATAGAATGCCTGAATCCCAAATAGATGCCATGGCATTCGTACCGCGAGATTGGTTCAACAAAATTAATTTTATAAAAGGACGACTACGATTTGGCGGAATACGGTAGCACAAACTATTTGAGGTTGGCACTGGACATAAAATAAATAGTTGTAGTGACTTTGGCTCCAAAACTGCTAGGCCTTTCAACCCCGATTCCAGGGGGTGTTGTGATCTCTGATCCTAACTCGCACCGAGTCCCGCTCACCCATCACCCCCTGTACTCGCTGCCCGCATCCTAACCTGCACCAAGTCCCATTCATCCATCACCCCCTGTGCTCACTGCCCGGTGTCCTAACCCGCACCAAGTCCCGTTCACCCATCACCCACTGTGCTCGCTGCCCCGTGTCCTAACTCGCACCGAGTCCTGCTCACCCATCACCCACTGTGCTTGCTGCCCCGTGTCCTAACCCGCACCGAGTCCTGCTCACCTATCATCGCCTGTGCTCGTTTCCCCATGTCCTAACTCGCACCGAGTCCCGCTCACCCATCACCCCCTGTGCTCGCTGCCCCATGTCCAAACTCGCACCAAGTCCCGCTCACCCATCACCCCCTGTGCTCGTTGCCCGAATCCTAACCTGCACTGAGTCCCGCTCACCCATCACCCCTGTGCTCGGTGCCCCGTGTCCTAACTCGCACCGAGTCCCGCTCACCCATCACCCCCTGTGCTCGCTGTCCCGTGTCCTAACACACACCAAGTCCTGCTCACGCATCACCCCCTGTGCTCGCTGCCCCGAGTCCTAACTCGCATCAAGTCCCGCTCACCCATTACCCCCTGTGCTCGCTGCTCCGTGTCCTAACTCGTACTGAGTCCCAATCATCCATCACCCCCTGTACTCGCTGCCCGCATCCTAACCTGCACCAAGTCCCATTCATCCATCACCCCCTGTGCTCACTGACCCGTGTCCTAACTTGCACGAAGTCCCGCTCACCCATCACCCCTGTGCTCGCAGCCCGTGTCCTAACTCGCATCAAGTCCCGCTCACCCATCACCCCCTGTGCTCAGTGCCCCAAGTCCTAACTTGCACGAAGTCCCGCTCACCCATCACCCCTGTGCTCGCAGCCCGTGTCCTAACTCGCACCAAGTCCCACTCACCCATCACCCCCTGTGCTCGCTGCCCCATGTCCTAACTCACACCAAGTCCCATTCACCCATCACCCCCTGTGCTCAGTGCCCCAAGTCCTAACTTGCACGAAGTCCTGCTCACCCATCACCCCTGTGCTCACTGCCCATATCCTAACTCGCACCGAGTCCCGCTCACCCATCACCCCTGTGCTCGCTGACCTATATTGGCTCCCGGTTAAGCAATGCCTCGACTTCAAAATTTTCATCCTTGTTTTCAAATCCCTCCATCACCTCGCCCCTCCCTATCTCTACAAACCCCTCCAGCTCCACAACCCCCCGAGATGTCTACGCTCCTCTAATTCTGCCTTCCTGACCATCCCTGATTATAATCGCTCAACCATCGGTGGCCGTGCCTTCTGTTGCCTGGGCCCCAAGCTCTGGAACTCCCTCCCTAAACCTCTCCGCCTCTTTTCCTCTCTTTCCTCCTTCAAGACACGCCTTAAAACCTCCCTCTGTGACCAAGCTTTGGTCACCTGCCAAAATTGCTGCTTATGGGGCTCGGTGTTAAATGTTTTTGTTTTGCCTTATACCCCTCCTGTGAAGTGCCTTGGGACATTTTACTACATTGATCTTGTTGTTTTTGTTGAGTTTGCTGACCAGAGGACACAAATTTAAAATAATTGGCAAGAATTCCAGCAGGAGATGAGGGGAACTTTTTTACACAGCACGTTGCAATCGTCATTTTCAAATGGGAACTGGATAAATATATGAAAAGAAAAAATTGTGCCGGGCTGTGGGGGAAGAGCGGGGAGTGGGACTGATTGGATCGCTCTGTCACAGAGCCGGAGCAGGCTCGAGGGGCCCAATGGCCTCGCTCTGAGTTGTATCATTCTATGATTCCAATGCATTCTTTAAATGTTACCATTTGAAGTGTATGAGAATATAATTGTTATAAAGTTTTAAGGTAGCCTGGCAAAAGAGTAGCAGGGAGAAATTGCCCGGTTTCACTGGTCTTTACCGCAGCGGTGGGTCAGGTCGCCTCTTGATCAAAATTCCACGCTTTGTTTTTTTAAAATTCGGATCCGGAACTCGATCATAGTGGGACCAGTGACATAACCCGAGGGGTGGATACAGGGTGGTGACATCACCCGAGGGGCGGATACGGGGCGGTGACATCACCCGAGGGGCGGATACGGGGTGGTGACATCACCCGAGGGGCGGATACGGGGCGGTGACATCACCCGAGGGGCGGATACGGGGCAGTGACATCACCCGAGGGGCGGATACATGACCCGAGGGGCGGATACGGGGCGGTGACATCACCCGAGGAGAGGATACGGGGCGGTGACATCACCCGAGGGGCGGATACAGGGCAGTGACATCACCCAAGGGGCGGATACGGGGCGGTGACATCACCCGAGGGGCGGATACGGGGCAGTGACATCACCTGAAGGGCGGATACATCACCCGAGGGGCGGATACGGGATGGTGATATCACCTGAGGGGAGGGGGAATATGGGGCAGTGACATCAACCGAGGGGGGGATACAGGGCGGTGACATCACCCGAGCAGGCAGATACAGGGCAGTGACATCACCTGAGGGGCGGATACAGGGCGGTGACATCACCTGAGGGGCAGATACAGGGCGATGACATCACCTGAGGGGCAGATACAGTGCGGTGACATCACCCGAGGGGTGGATACAGGGTGGTGACATCACCTGAGGGGCGGATACAGGGTGGTGACATCACCTGAGGGGCGGATACAGGGCGGTGAAATCACCCGAGGGGCGGATACAGGGCGGTGACATCACCTGAGGGGTGGATATGGGGCAGTGACTTCACCTGAGGGGTGGATACAGGATGGTGACATCACCCGAGGGGCGGATACAGGGCGGTGACATCACCCGAGGGGCGGATACAGGGCGGTGACATCACCTGAGGCGGGGGAATATGGGGCAGTGACATCACCTGAGGGGTGGATACAGGGTGGTGACATCACCTGAGGGGTGGATACAGGGTGGTGACATCGCCTGAGGGGTGGATACGGGGCAGTGATATCACCTGAGGGGTGGATACATAGAAACATAGAAAATAGGTGCAGGAGTAGGCCATTCGCCCCTTCTAGCCTGCACCGCCATTCAATGGCTGAACATGCAACTTCAGTACCCCATTCCTGCTTTCTCACCATACCCCTTGATTCCCCTAGTAGTAAGGACTTCATCTAACTCCTTTTTGAATATATTTAGTGAATTGGCCTCAACAACTTTCTGTGGTAGAGAATTCCACAGGTTCACCACAGGGTGGTGACATCACCTGAGGGGTGGATACGGGGCAGTGACATCACCTGAGGGGCGGATACGGGGCGGTGACATTACCTGCGGGGCGGATATGGGACATTGCGGAGTGTTCGTCGCGATGACATCATCACAACGCCGTATCACCACGGCTCTCCCCTTCACTTAAAGGGGAGAACCTCCGCGATTTTAACACTTCGGCCCACTGAGCCACCAGGGAGGGTTTAGGCCGGGCCAGTGGCCTGGCACCCAAGAGGCCTGATGGCGGCCCAGCTGAACCCGGCGGCATAATTGTCGGCCCGACATGGCAGTCGTCTCACAAACACAAATATGGCGGCAGCAGCAGTGCGCCCTTCCCTGCAGAAGGCCACAGCCTCACTGGACCACCGGGAAAAAACAGGTTTTGACACCGCTGGGCGAGCCAAAGATGTTCCGAGTGGAATGTTGCCGTCGGGGGGTTAGATCGGTGGTGCACACGGTGATAACACACTTACCCTGATCGGCAGCAGTGGAGCGATGGGGGGGATCGGGGCACCATCGGGAAACCTCGGGAGGGCAATTGAACTATCAGCAGCCATTCCACCAAGCGTCGGCGGCCACTCCACTCGGCAGCCTGGCCAACGGGTAGCAGGCCTGAAGGAAAGGGGCAGTTTCGGCCTGCTAGATCTTCTGGACTGTCCCTTGAGATACTGTTGATCTTGACCATGTTGTTGTTGTGTGGCCAACATTCAGGAGAGGCGACCATTTGCTGCAGGTAAATGAGGAGAATGTGTCGGAATTCGCCCCCGAGACCCTGGCTGAGCTATTGAGGGAGAACTCCACACTGCTGGTGAGTTACACGGACCCGGCAATCTATCGGCACATTGGTGTGACGTCAGTAATAGGTACGATGCTTGAGGGAATCATTGGGGATGCCACATATGATTGCTTGGAAAGAGAGGAACATATTAGGGACACCCAACATGGATTCATAAAAAGGAAATCATGTTTTACAAATCTAATTGTATTTTTTGAAGAAGTAATAAAATTGAAGAAGGAGGCTTTGGGCTGGATTTTCCGGTCCTTTGCAATCTGGGTTTCACTCCGGAGCGGTGTGTTAGGCAGTGAGGTCTGCAGCGTCCGGCAATGATCCTCGGCTCGGGTTTCACTCCGGAGCGGTGTAAGACACGGCGGTGAGGTCTGCAGCGTCCGGCAGTGATCCTCGGCTCGGGTTTAGCGGCGGTGCTGAGCTGGGAAGAGCTGCACCTGGTGTGCAATGCCTCTGGTTGCGACACTCTCCGAGTTTTGACTCGAACCCGGCCCGTCCGCCTGGAACTGTGCCCCGCACTGACCGCCTGGGAAACCACAGTCGGCCGCAGCGAGAACGGTAAAGTGCTGTAACGGTAAGTGCCAGTGTTTGCTCTTTTAACTTTTTCAGCGATTTGTGTTGTGGACAATGTTTTGGAATGTTTCTGCCTTTTTGGTAAGGTTTTCCCCCATCCACTATTTTTGAGCAGTGTGTTGTCCGGGGGGGGCAGGTGTCAGGGTGTGGGGGGGGGGGGTCAAGGATCAATGTGTTGTGGGGTCAGGGGTCAGTGTGTTGGGGGGTCAGGGTGTAGGGGGGGTCAAGGATCAATGTGTTGTGGGGTCAGGGGTCAGTGTGTTGTCCGGGGGGGGGGCAAGTGTCAGGGTGTGGGGGCGGTCAAGGATCAATGTGTTGTGGGGTCAGGGGTCAGTGTGTTGGGGGGGTCAGGGTGCTATGCTGGGGCGGTCAGGGGTTAGGGTGTTGTGTTGTGCTGGGGGGGGTCAGAGGAGAATGTGTTGGGGGGTCAGAGGGTTAAGGTGCTGTGCTGTGGGGGGGTCAGGGGTCAGGGTGCTGTGCTGGGGGTTCAGGGGTCAGGGTGTTGTGCTGGGGTGGTCAGGGGTCAGGGTGCTGTGCTGGGGGGTCGGGGGTCAGGGTGTTGTGTTGCACTGAGGGGGTCATGGGTGAGTGTGTTGAAGGGGGTTAAGGGTACTGAGTTGGGGGGGTCAGGGGTCAGGGTGTGGGGGGGTCAAGGATCAATGTGTTGTGGGGTCAGGGGTCAGTGTGTTGGGGGGGTCAGGGTGCTATGCTGGGGCGGTCAGGGGTTAGGGTGTTGTGTTGTGCTGGGGGGGGGGGTCAGAGGAGAATGTGTTGGGGGGTCAGAGGGTTAGGGTGCTGTGCTTTGGGGGGGTCAGGGGTCAGGGTGCTGTGCTGGGGGTTCAGGGGTCAGGGTGTTGTGCTGGGGTGGTCAGGGGTCAGGGTGCTGTGCTGTGCTGGGGGGTCGGGGGTCAGGGTGTTGTGTTGCGCTGAGGGGGTCATGGGTGAGTGTGTTGAAGGGGGTTAAGGGTACTGAGTTGGGGGGGTCAGGGGTCAGGATGCTGTGCTGGGGGTGTCGGGTGCCAGAGTGTTGTGCTGGGGGGGTCAGGGGTCAGGGTGTTGTGCTGGGGAGGGTCAGAGTGCTGTGCTGGGAGGGGTCTGGGGGGGCGGGAAGGGGGAGCAGGATTACTGTGTCCCCGCGCGTCTGTGAAGCTCACAATGCACTGTGGGCAGTGAGGGTTCTGCGACTGAAAGGGCCGTGCGCATTGAGGCAGAGCCACATAAAATGCACTGATTCAATACATTCTTCAGCCCTGTCTGTTTTTTAACAAATATTCAATATTTTAAAGCGATTCCAAATGTGATTATTCAGCTCTTAAAACGGAATTTCCTTTCTAAACTCAACAAATGTGAAAACTGCCTGAGCACAGATGACTCAGCGATCCCATGAAGGGGCACCCAGGGTCTCGCACGCAGCACTCCAGCTTTGTACAGGGGGTCAGCACTGCGAGAGAGGCTCTCTACCCACAGGGGCCAGGAGGCCCTGCAAACAGCACGATGTGGGACCACATCACTGAGACCATCACTGCCCCCATCACCTGGCTCCAGTGCCCAAAGAAGCTTCATGACCTCAGACCACTGGTCAAGGTCAGTGAATGCATCTTCAAAAGCCGTCTCCTACCAACAGCATCACTGGCCTCACACACTGCTCAATGCACAACTCCGCCCGCCCCCCCACCAACCCCTCCACTCACCTACCAACAATCTCTACCAAACACGAGGTACATCTCCCATCCCGAGCTTCACCTCACCCCCTTGTAGGAGACGGTGCAGGACATTCTTGGCAGGGGCTTGACTGAGCAATTGGCCAGCAGCGGGGCAGAAAGGATATAAGATGCTGGTATCGTCATACGTTATCCTCCATCTAGCTTGTACCTCGAGGTTACCCGCCCTCCCGTCAGTGCAATTCCACCCATGCATCTTCCTCATTTCACACACTCAAGAAATGCAGCCTGTCCAGCCAATGGGTCAATAGGAAGAGGCAGCCTGCCCAGCCAATGGGTCAACAGGAAGTGGCAGCCTGCCCAGCCAATGGGTCAACAGGAAGTGGCAGCCTGCCCAGCCAATGGGTTAACAGGAAGAGACAGCCTGCCCAGCCAATGGGTCAACAGGAAGAGGCAGCCTGTCCAGCCAATGGGTCAACAGGAAGAGGCAGCCTGCCCAGCCAATGGGTCAACAGGAAGAGGCAGCCTGTCCAGCCAATGGGTCAACAGGAAGAGACAGCCTGTCCAGCCAATGGGTCAACAGGAAGAGGCAGCCTGTCCAGCCAATGGGTCAACAGGAAGAGGCAGCCTGTCCAGCCAATGGGTCAACAGGAAGAAGCAGCCTGCCCAGACAATGGGACCGCAGGCGGCTGATTCCATCCCGGATATCCCGGCCACAAAGGAGCTGTCTGGGATGCATCCTTCCGACTGATTCCTCCTCTTCTGCACCTTCCTCTTCCCTCTGCAAACGACCGCTGTAACTGTAAAATGACAGCATATAATGCTGCAAATACTCAGTTGTCAGACAGCATGTCGACCATGACCTGAACTCCACGGATGTTGCGTGACCTGCTGAGTATTCGCAGCAAGTTCTGTCTTATCAAAGGCCTTCACTTACCATCCGAGCCCTTGCAAGCATCCTGCAGCACTCCCAAAACACAAAAAACACTTTTCACATGTATTGCAGCAAGCCACCACTTCAATAAAATCCTCCAAAGCCAGTGCAAACCCTCCCATTCAAACTTGCCAGATTGATGTGTGTGTTCCTTTACAGCTGCAGATATCGCCCCTGTCAGTGTCTGTCAGCCTGCTTGCACGCCGGGTTAACCTGCCGTGCTTAGGACCCAGCGCTGACTTGAGCGCTAGGGTCGAAGTTCGCGTAGGTGATGTTAAGCAGGCCGACTGACGTCACCACACCGCTATTTTTTTCGGGCGCTGCCGGTTACTTATATAGCACCTTGTTAGATATTTTTTTGAAAATCCAGATATCCTACATCTTCTGGCTCCCCATTATCTACCCTGCTAGTTACAATCTAAAAAAACGTTCATAGATTTGTAAAACACAATTTCCATTTCATAAATCTGTGTTAACTCTGCCCAATCATATTACGATTTTCTAAGTGTCCTGTTACCACATCCCTAATAGTAGATTCTAGTATTTTGCTGTAGTTTGATGTCAGGCTAATGTCACTCTCCCTCCTTGAATAGCAGGGTTACATTTGCTATCTTCAAATCCTTGGGGTCCGTTCAAAAACCAAGGGAATTCTGGAAGAAGACAACCGATACAGCCACTATTTCAGCCACCATCTCTTTTAAACTCGAGGATGTGGGCCAGATGGTCCAGGGGATTTGTCAGCTTTCGGTCCCATTCATTTCTCCAGTACTATTTCTTTACTAATAATAATTTCTTTAAGTTCCTCATTCTCACAAGCCCCTTGGTTCCCCACTATTTCTGGAGTGTCTGTTGTGTGACAGATACAAAGGGGGCTGAAATTCAATGTATTTGACCCTCCCATTCGTACCCATGGGGGGACGCTAATGAGGCGTAAACGCATTATCGCCCAGGCGCGGTGCTGACCACGACTCGCGCCATAGTGGGCGGGAGTTTCGCAGTGGCACTACGGCTTTGCGCTTCGACCTCCTGCGCCCGGAGATCGTGAAGTTATCGCCGTGCGCATCGCCCCGTTAGCGCTCAGCCCCCGAAATTAAGTTTCACCCCCTGCGGCAGTGCGGGGCGAAAACACCGGCAGCTGCAGGAGGCATGGATCGGGCAGCCGGCTGTTACCAGGGCGATGATTAAAGGCCAGGTGGTCGAGGTAAGTAAACAAAAACTTACCTTGGTTTTCGCAGTGCGGCTCCTTTTTCTTCACTGGGCCCTCGCCGCGATTACTCCCGAGATGGTCCAGGTCGGTGCTTTTTAATTTGCAGAGCCTGCAGTGTGAGGGACGTGACAGCACTGCATGGCCCAGTGTGCAGCACTGCTGAGGTGTCCACCCCATTATCTTTCCAAGAAGGAAGTGGAGTGCTTGATTTAGTGTTCCCCTGCCTTCCACAAGTGCTCATCTCAATTTTTTGAGAGGGAGGGAAACTTTAAGTTTCCTGCCTCTCAAATGTGATCGCCCCCAAATGAATGTCTCTGCCATTTTCTTATTCTCGATTATAATTTCTCCTGTCTCTGCCTGTAAGGGACCTACATTTACTTAGAAACATAGAAAATAGGAGCAGTGGTAGGCCATTCGGCCCTTCGAGCCTGCACCGCCATTCAATATGATCATGGCTGATCCTCTATCTTAACACCATATTCTCGCTTTTTCCTCATATTCTGTTCCCCCTTTTGTTTCTGGAAATCTATCTATCTATCTCCCTCTTAAATATATTTAGTGACTTGGCCTCCACAGCCTTCTGTGGTAGAGAATTCCACAGGTTCACCACCCTCTGAGTGAAAACATTTCTCCTCATCTCGGTCGGGTCCTAATTTTCCTACCCTGTATCCTGAGACTGTGACCCCTTGTTCTAGACTTCCCAGCCAGGGGAAACATCCTCCCTGCATCCAGTCTGTCCAACCAAGTCAGAATTTTATACATTTCAATGAGATCCCCTCTCATTCTTCTAAACTCTAGTGAATACAGGCCTAGTCAACCCAATCTCTCCTCATACGACAGTCCTGCCATCCCTGGAATCAGCCTGGTGAACCTTCGCTGCACTCCCTCTATAGCAAGTATATCTTTTCTTAGGTAAGGAGACCAAAACTGCACACAATACTGCAGGTGCGGTCTCATCAAGGCCCTGTATAACTGTAGTAAGACATCCTTGCTCCTGTACTCAAACCCTCTTGCAATGAAGGCCAACATACCATTTGCCTTCCTAACTGCTTGCTTCACCTACATGTTTGCTTTCAATGACTGGTGTACAAGGACACCCAGGTCCTTCTGTACATTGACACTTCCCAAGCCAACACTATTTAAATAATACTTTGTCCTTATGTTTTTCCTACCAAAGTGGATAACTTCACATTTATCCACGTTATACTGCATCTGCCATGTTTGCCCACTCACTCAACTGATCTAAATCGCCTTGCAGTGTCTTTGCATCCTCCTCACAACTCACAATCCCAACAATAGTTTTGTGTCGTCAGCAAACTTGGAAATATTACACTTGATTCCCTCATCTCTTTCTTTTTACATGCCTATAGAAGCTTATAAAATCTGGTTTATGTTTCTTGCTGGTTTACTCTCCTATTCTCTTTTCTCTTTATCAATTTCTTGGTCATCTGTTGCTGAATCCTAAAATTCTCCCGATCCAGGCTTACTATTCTTTTTGGCAACATTATAAACCTCTACCTTTAATGTAATACTAATTTTAACTTTTCTATTCCTGTGATGTTTTTATTCCTTAAGGGAATGTATATTTGTGTGAATTATGAATTATTTATTTAACTGTTTGCCATTGCTTATCTACCGTCAATCTTTTAACCTGGTTTCCCAAACTACCTTAGCCAACTCAGCCCTCATACCTATGTAATTTTCTTTGCTAAGATTTAGGACCCTTGTTTCATATTTAACTGAATCACTCTCAAACTCAGTATACAATTCTATCATATTACCATCATTTTCCCCAGCGGCTCCTTTACTACAAGGTTATTAATTAACCCTGTCTCATTACACTGTACTAGATCCAAAAATGCCTGTTCCCTATTTAGTTCCTTGACATACTGATCAAGAAAACTATCTTGAATGCATTTCATGAACTCGTCCTCCACAGTATTACTGTAAATTTGGTTTTCCCAGTCCATATGGTGATTGAAGTTCCCCATGATGACTGTTTTGCCATTGTTACCTGCTCCTCTAGATTCCTGATTTATACTGTGCCTGACACTATGATTACTGTTACGGGGCCTATTCACTTGTACCACCAGTGTTTTATGCCCCATGTTGTTTCTTAGCTCCACCCAAAATGATCCTACATCTTGTTTTTCCGAGCCTTTCTCTCTACTGTCCCTGTGGTACCCCACTAGTCACTGCCCACCACCCCAAAAAAGACCTGTTTATTCCTACTCTCTGCTTCCTGTCAGTTAACCAATTTTCAATCCATGCCAGTACATGCCCAATCTTATATGCTTTAATTTTGAATACTAACCTCTTATGTGAGACATTATCAAAGGCCTACTGAAAATCCAAATACACTACATCCACTGGTTCTCCCTTATCTATTCTATCAGTTACATCCTCAAAAAACTCCAGTAGGTTTGTCAAACATGATTTTCCTTCCATAAATCCATGGAAAGGCTGGGGTTGTTCTCCTTGAAGCAGAGAAGATTGAGAGGAGATTTGATCGATGTGTTCAAAATCATGAGGGGTCTGGACAGAGTAGAGAGAGAAAAACTGTTCCCATTGGTGGAAGGGTCGAGAACCAGAGGACACAGATTTAAGGCGATTGGCAGAAGAACCAAAGGCGACATGAGGAAAAACATTTTTACGCAGCGAGTGGTTAGGATCTGGCAGAGAATCTGCCTGAGGGTGATGGAGGCAGACTCAATCATAGCTTTCAAAAGGGAATTGGATAAGTTCCTGAAGGAAAACATTAGCAGTGCTACGGGGAAAGGGCACGGGAGTGGGACTAGCTGAGGTGCTCTTGCAGAGCCGGCACAGGCTCGACAGGCCGAATGGCCTCCTTCTGTGCTGTAACCGTTCTATGATTCTATGATTCTAAGTTATTGGTAAATTAAATTAAATATTTACCTGTAACACAAAGCATTACAAGCTCTGCACTGAATTCCCACTCTCTCCAAATTCCCAACTTTTACACTCTGTTTATGTCTACTCTGTGCAACCTCTCTTTTGATAGGGTAGTGCTCGAGAGGCTTCACGACAAGATTATTGCTATTAGTGGAAATATATTGAGCTGGATACAAAACTGGCTGACAGGATGTAGGCAAAGAGCAGTTATAGATGGAATTGATTCTGTTTGGAGTGGTGTCACGCAGGGATCAATGTTGGGACCATTGCTTTTCACTGTTTTTATTAATGATCTGGATGTAGGGATTGGCGACACAATCTGCAAATTTTGCAAATGATGCCAAGATCTGTGCGAGTGTTGGGACTGTAGAAGAGGCTCATCTGCTTCAGGCAGATCATAATGTGTTGGGAGACTGGGCTCAAGACTGGAAAATGGTGTATAAATTAGATAATTGCAGTGTTATGCATGTGGGCAGGGAAATGCTCAACATTCATACACCCTCCAGGAAAAGGCATTAAAGATGGTGGAGATAGAAAGAGATTTAGTGAATACATCCTTAAAGGTACACGAGCAATGCTGTGCAGTGACAGCTAGAGCAAATAGGGTGTTGGGGTGTATCCATAGGACAATTGAGTATGAGACGAGGCGTACTGTATTATCCTTGTACAAGACCTTAGTCAGGCCGTACTTGGAATACCGTGGCCAGTTTTGGTCTCCTCACAGGGTGGGTGATATTGAGGCTCTGGAAAGGGTGCAGAGGAGGGCCACTAGACTCATTCCCAATTTAAAGCACCTTCGTTATCAAGATAGGCTAAAAGAGTTGGAACTCTACATTTTACAGAAGCGTCGACTTAGGGGGATCTGATTGAGGTTTATAAGATGATAAAGGGAATAGATTGTTACAGGTGACAGTAGATCAGGCAGGACCAGGGTCAAACATTTCAGGCCAGATCGAGGTTAGATGTCAGGAGGCGGTCCTTTTCCCAGAGGACAGTGGACCTCTGGAACAGGCTGCCATCTCGTGCGGTGAATGCTGAATTCCTTCAAGCGAAAGCTGGATTTGTTTCTGGCTGCGGCAGAGATCACCTTTTACAGAAGGTCGGTACTGCAGGGAATTCAAGGCCGGAGTGATCGCATGGATTAGTTTCAATCGCCTCGATGGGTCGGAGAGGAATTTCCCATGTTGTGGTGGGAAGGTTAGTTGGAAAGCATGAGTTCAAACTGGACATAAACTCATTGATCCCACACTCCTAGCAGAGAGCTGACCTTGAAGCGAGCTTGTGTCAATCATCGATTGATTGTCCAACTCACACCCCCTTTAGCATAACTGAACACTGAGAGTGCAAGGTTGGCACTCTACATTTTAGAGAAGAGTAGACTGAAGGGGGATTTACGCAGTGATAGTCAAGGTTCACAGAGAATGGAAAAGGAAATAGGCATATTCTGAGATAAAACCAGAAAACGCTGGAAATAGTCAGAGGGTCAGGCAGCATCTGTGGAGAGAGAAACAGAGTTAATGTTTCAGGGCGATGACCCTTCGTCAGAACTGGGAAAAGTTGGAGACATGACAGGTGCAAGTGTAGGGGCAGGGAAAGGGGGAGGAGAGGAAAGAACAAAAGGGAAGGTCTGTGATGGGGTGGAAGGCAGGAGAGATTAGAGAGACAAAGGGATGATGGTGTGAGGTGAAAGGAGATGGTAATGGGACAAGTTAAGAAACAAAAGATGAGTCTAGAGAGGGTGTAAATGAGAATGGCAGAATCATCAACAACTGCCCTGGGAATTAATAGAGGGAGAAATTCTGGTCTGAAATTGTTGAACTCGATGTTGAGTACAGAAGGCTGTAAAGTGCCTCATCGAAAGATGAGATGCTGTTCCTCGAGCTTACGTTGAGCTTCATTGGAACAATGCAGGAGGCCGAGGACGGAGAGGTCAGAGTGGGAGTGGAGCGGAGAATTAAAGTGACAGGCGACTGGAAGCTCAGGGTCACACTTACGGACTGAACGGAGGTGCTCCTCAAAGTGGTCACCCAATCGACGTTTGGTCTCCCCAGTGTAGAGGAGACCACACCGTGAGCAGGAATACAGTATACTGAATTGCAGGAAGTACAAGTAAATCGCTGTTTCACCTGGAAGGAGTGTTTGGGGCCCTGGACAGTGGGAAGGGGGGGGAGGGAAAAGAGCAGGTGTTGCATCTCCTGCACTTGCACGGGAAGGTGCCGTGGGAAGGGGAAGGGTGCTGGGGGAAGGGGAGGGGTGCTGATGGAAGGGGAGGGGTGCCCTTGGAGGGGGAGGGGTGCTGGGGGAAGGGGAGGGGTGCCTTGGGAGGGGGAGGGGTACTGGGCAAGGGGGTGGGGGGCAAGCCGTGGCAAGGGTAGGGGTACCATGGGAAGGGGAGATGTGCCGTGGGAAGGAGAGGGGTGCTGTGGGAAGGAGAGGGGTGCCAGGGCTGCAGAGGGAAGGGGAGGGGTGCTGTGGGAAGAGGAGGGGTGCTGGGGAAGGGGGAGGGGTGCTGGAAGAAGGGGAGATGTGCCGTGGGAGGGGGAGGGGTGCAGGTGGGAAGAGAAGATGTGCTGGGGGAAGAGGAGGGGTACTGTGGGAAGAGGAGGCGTGCCGGGGGAAGAGGAGGGCTGCCGGGGGAAGAGGAGGGGTGCTGTGGGAAGAGGAGGGGTGCTGGGGGAAGGAGAGGGGTGCTGGGGGAAGGAGAGGGGTGCTGGGGGAAGGAGAGGGGTGCTGGGGGAAGGAGAGGGGTGCTGGGGGAAGGAGAGGGGTGCTGGGGGAAGGAGAGGGGTGCTGGGGGAAGGAGAGGGGTGCTGGGGGAAGGAGAGGGGTGCTGGGGGAAGGAGAGGGGTGCTGGGGGAAGGAGAGGGGTGCTGGGGGAAGGAGAGGGGTGCTGGGGGAAGGAGAGGGGTGCTGGGGGAAGGAGAGGGGTGCTGGGGGAAGGAGAGGGGTGCTGGGGGAAGGAGAGGGGTGCTGGGGGAAGGAGAGGGGTGCTGGGGGAAGGAGAGGGGTGCTGGGGGAAGGAGAGGGGTGCTGGGGGAAGGAGAGGGGTGCTGGGGGAAGGAGAGGGGTGCTGGGGGAAGGGGAGGGGTGCTGGGGAAGGAGAGGGGTGCTGGGGAAGGAGAGGGGGTGCCGGGGGTGACTGCGGAATGGACCAGAGGGTCCCGGAGGGAGCGGTCCCTTCGGAATGCTGAGAGGGGAGGGGAGGGGAGGGGAAGATGTGATTGGGTGGTGGGATCACACTGGAGGAGGAGGAAATGGCGGAGGATAATCCGTTTAACGTGGAGGCTGGTGGGGTGAAAGGTGAGGACAAGGGGAACCCTGTCGTGGTTCTGAGAGGGAGAGGAAGGGGTGAGAGCAGAGCTGCAGGAAATAGAACGGACACAGTCGAGGGCCATGTCAATCTCAGTGGGAGGAATCCTCAATGTCAGAATGTGAAAAATACAAACGTTTTAGACGGCCTGAACAGGATTAGTAAAAGAATTAAAAGTTGCATATTAACAGCAAACTTTCTGTTTCTGTAAATACAGACTGTTCATAGTCCTGAGTACAAAACAGAGTGCAGTGAGTCAGAAGCAGCCAGTGAAGCTGTATATTGGCCATACGACAAACAGAAGATGGAGCTGCAATTTAACTTGGAGATGGTGAGGATGGATGAAGTGTGTGAGGACCTGGAGAGGCCAGCCACAAATCAGCTGCAGGATATTAGGAAAAAGCATGGAATCTTTCCAGGAAAACCCTCCAAACCTCAAAACAGCCACAGCACCTTGAATGCTGGAGAGGAAAAGGCAGGGGCTGCACATGGCAGTAGCAAGGCCCGAGGGCTGTTGGTAGCCCTTCAACATGTCACACTTGCTGTTATCCAGGGCCGAGGCCTGCATTGCTCCTCGGGAACAGTGTGCGCTGTGTGCAAGCAGAAGGATTGTGATCTACACACCATTAACGTGAGTTCAGATGAAAAATCGGAGGTGTATTATTTAGAAGGTTAGTGATTTCTTTACAACTAATGCCTTCATCTTATCTCAGTACACTTAATTTGACCTGGGAACGAATTGTTACCTTTCGACGAGTCTGTACCTGATCGGGTTCACAATCATCAGAGGGATGACTGGGAGTACGATTGTGGCTTCTGTTTCTGATCTTTCCGTGGCTACTGTTGAAAATTGATTGCAGACTTTAATCATTAATACTTGTGCACCATTAAGACACAGAAGTAGTAAACTGCACTTCTAGTTTAAAACAGATTGGGTAGAGTAGGACTGGACCAGACCAGACCACGACAGTCCACCTGACCAGCCAGAGTTCAAAACTACAACACACAGTCCGCCGTCTCGCTCTTCACTGGGTTTTCTCACAAAGTGGCCAAGTCTCGGACAGTTCAGATTGCGTGGATGGCATGAAGGATTACAGCTAGCAAGTGAAATTTTGAGAAAGATAGTCACCAAGAAATGAAATAGTGAATTGAGGAAAAAATGTTGTTACCCAGAGAGCGGTGAGAATGTGGAACTCGCTGCCACAGGGAGCGGTTGAGGCGAGTGGCATAGATGCATATAAGGGGAAGCTGGATAAACATGAGGGGGAAAGGGATAGAGGGTTATGCTGATAGGGTTAGATGAGGAAAGATACAAGGAGGCTGAAATGGAGCATAAAGGTTCGGCCGAATGGCCTGTTTCTGTGTTGTATATTCTATGTAATCTTACATAAAATTTTAGACAATATGATATGACAATGTTAGTATAAATGTAAAGCTGGATGCCTCGAAACAGTTCGATGTTTTATAACTGAAATTGCCGTGAAACTTTCTAAACTTGGAAATGGGGAAGTGCGGTAAGCCCACAGCCATCAGAATATGTTTCTGAATGAATTGGAGAACAGATAATGACGTAGTTTAGCCACGTAACTGGAATAGACATGCACTGACTTCTCAAAATGGTAACCCAAGGAAATGTGAAAGGGGAAGGCATGGGATGCTGTAGATGGGAGAGAAATGAAATACAAAATGTCCCTTTCTGAGGTTATTCATAGAGGGAACTATTGGTGAACAATGTTCCAATCAGTATCCGTATGGTCAGGCAGAACTTTCACTTTGAACATGGGGAGCAGGAGGCCTACACTTGTGTGTCCAACTCTGTGTCGCCAACTCTGGCTGGATATATTCCTGGAGCTTTCATCACATGGCCTCCCGCCTCCAAAAGCTGCCCGCCCCCACACTCCCGCCATTGGATGTCTGACACATCAATCCTCATGGAGCCCCGCCCCCACACTCCCGCCATTGGTCGTCTGACACGTCAATTCTCGCGGAGCTCCGCCACCACACTCCCACCATTGGACGTCTGACACATCAATCCTCACGGAGCCCGGCCCCCACACCCCCCCCCCATTGGTTGTCTGATACATCAATCCTCGCGGAGCCCCGCCCCACCCTCTCGCCATTAGTCATCTGACATGTCAATCGTTGCGGAGCCCCCGCCCCCACAATCCCGCCATTCGTCGTATGATACATCAATCCTTGCGGAGCCCCCGCCCCCACACTCCCGCCATTAGTCATCTGACACGTCAATCCTCATGGAGCCCCCCCCCCCCCCACTCTCCCGCCATTGGTTGTCCCATTCGTCAATCCTCGCGGAGCCCCACCCCCACACTCTCGCCATTGGCCATCTGACACGTCAATCCTCACAGGGCCTCGCCTCCACACTCCCGCCATTCTTTGTCCGACATGTCCATCTTCACAGAGCCCAGCCCCCCATGGCCAATTGGAAGACAAATATACTGTGGGGCATTCCCGACCCCTGCCCTCTCACCGCCCTTCCACAACGGTCCATGGAAACAGATGTCCTACTCTACTTTACCTTTAAGGGGCAGAAGAGATTGAGAGTGCACCAGCCCTGACATAGTAATTTCATGAAACATTTTAATTCTAAAAACAAAATGTTATCCATCCTCACTTACTGCAAAGGTAAAGAACGTAAACATTGCTGTTCCATGTGAAAATGGATACTGGAGAAATCCTCACAGAATGGCACGAACAAGGGAGAAATGACTTTTGCTCTGTATATTTACCAGCCTCACAAAATGACCATTACCATTGAGAGTTAAAGGAAAGGGCCATCATAGCTACCTCCTTTTAGGTGACTGGAGCCGCAAGGATTGCTTATCTGGAGAAAGGTAGATTGTGTCGAGAGAATAGACCCGATACCCGGCCATAAGAGTGTCAGATGCTTGCATTAGATGCAAACAGTGACTAGATGTTGTCTCCCTTCACACCTCTGTCACTGGCCTGTTAAACATGCACGGTATCTATAAAGAAACACGACTATTTTACTGCATTACAGGTGCTCCTCAACCTTAGACTCAATGCCCCAGCATATCCTGGGCCGATGACAATCCGTGATCTACCTGTTTGTTTCCACAGAAGGGGTGCCTCCCTCTGACTGCTCTGGGATGATAATGAAAGTAATGAACAGTGAATGTCCATTCTTAATTCACAATGAGCGTGACCAGTACTTACGGCCTGGCAATGGCCACCAAAGGATAGTTCTCAGTCGGCAGAACTCGGAGTCTGGTGAGTGTCGGTGCTTGAAATAACAGTCCTGTGTAACGCACCTTGTATCGTGCTTGGTGTAGCGCAATATTGTCACTGCATTATGCATTCCCTTGCCTCTTCTTGGTGAACCTTTGGAATTCTCTACCCCAGAGGACTGTGGCGGCTCAGTCTTTGAGTATATTCAAGACAGAGATCGATAGATTTTTGGATATTAAGGGAATCAAAGGATATGGGGACAGTGCAGGAAAGTGGAGTTGAGGTCGAAGATCAGCCATGATCTCATTGAATGGCGGAGCAGGCTCGAGGGGACGAATTGGCGACTCCTGCTCCTAATTCTTATGTTCTTATGTTTTGCCCCATATCAAGATCGAGAGGTTGGAGAGGAGCTGAGCGGGCCTGCTCTCAGGGGTCGGCCCTTACTGCGCTTGAGTAGGCAGCTGAGAGCGGCATGACAGTAAGTTTAGCTTGCCCCGAGAGACTGTGTACACAGTGCCCCGAGAGACTGTGTACACAGTGCCCCGAGAGACTGCGTACACAGTGCCCCGAGAGGCTGTGTACACAGTGCCCCGAGAGACTGCGAACACAGTGCCCCGAGAGACTGGGTACAGTGCCCCGAGAGACTGCGTACACAGTGCCCCGAGAAGCTGTGTACACAGTGCCCCGAGAGACTGTGTACAGTGCCCCGAGAGACTGCGTACAGTGCCCCGAGAGACTGCGTACACAGTGCCCCGAGGGGCTGTGTACACAGTGCCCCGAGAGACTGTGTGCACAGTGCCCCGAGAGACTGCGTGCACAGTGCCCCAAGAGGCTGTGTACACAGTGCCCCGAGAGACTGTGTACACAGTGCCCCGAGAGACTGCGTACACAGTGCCCCGAGAGGCTGTGTACACAGTGCCCCGAGAGACTGTGTACACAGTGCCCCGAGAGACTGCGTACACAGTGCCCCGAGAGACTGTGTACACAGTGCCCCGAGAGGCTGTGCACACAGTGTCCCAAGAGATTATGTACACAGTGCCCCGAGAGGCTATGTACACAGTGCCCCGAGAGAGTATGTACACCATGCCCCAAGAGGCTCTGTACACAATGCCCTGAGAGACTGTGTACAGTGTCCCGAGAAACTGTTTACACATTGCCCCGAGAGGCTGTGTACACTGTGCCCCGAGAGGCTGTGTATACCATTGCCTGTGTACACAGACTGCGTACACAGTGCCCGAGTGGCTGTGTACAATCACTGCCCCGAGAGACTGTGTACACACCGCCCCAAGAGACTGTGTACAGTCGGTGCCCCGAGAGACTGTGTACAGTCAGTGCCCCAAGAGGCTGTGTATATAGTGCCCCGTGAGACTGTGTACACAGTGCCCCGAGAGACTGTACAATCAGTGCCGCCAGAGAGACTGTACACACAATGCCCCAAGAGTCTGTGTACACAGTGCCCCGAGAGACTGTGTTCACAGTGCCCCGAGATACTGTGTACACAGTGCCCCGAGATACTGTGTACACAGTGCCCCGAGAGGCTGTGTACATACTGCTCCGAGAGACTGTGTACACAATGCCCCGAGAGACTGTGTACACCGTGCCCCGAGAGACTGTGTACACAGTGCCCCAAGAGGCTGTGTATACCATGTCCTGAGAGACTGTGTACACAGTGCCCCGAGAGACTGTGTACAGTCAGTGCCGCCAGAGAGACTGTTTACAGTCAGTGCCCTGAGAGACTGTGTACACAGTGCCCCAAGAGGCTGTGTATACCATGTCCTGAGAGACTGTGTACACAGTGCCCCGAGAGGCTGTGTACACCATGCCCCGAGAGGCTGTGTACACAGTGCCCCGAGAGACTGTGTACACAATGCCCCGAGAGGCTGTGTACAGTGCCCCGAGAGACTGCGTACACAGTGCCCCGAGAGGCTGCGTACACAGTGCCCCAAGAGACTGCGTACACAGTGCCCCGAGAGACTGCGTACACAGTGCCCCGAGAGGCTGCGTACACAGTGCCCCGAGAGGCTGCGTACACAGTGCCCCGAGAGGCTGCGTACACAGTGCCCCGAGAGGCTGCGTACACAGTGCCCCGAGAGGCTGCGTACACAGTGCCCCGAGAGACTGTGTACACAGTGCCCGGAGAGGCTGTGTACACCGTGCCCAGAGAGGCTGTGTACAGTCAGTGCTCGCCGCATGCTCTCAAATCACAGACGTTCACATTTCCATGAAGTTTTGCAGTTTTAGGAGAATGATGTCAGAAGGCAGCAACTCCCAATCTGTGTCAAAATTGAAAAGGCAGAGGGAAATATGAAGTTTGTTATCTTGAATAAACTCTGAGGAAGTCACCAGTAACACAGGGCACTGCCGGTGCACAGTATGAGAACAGGCAGAGGAGAGTACTGCACTCATGCCAGTGTATGCTCAGATTTACACACGTGTGCACAATAGAGAATGGATTGCAGGATGAATATCTTACATGATTTGAAATGGCACTGTGCTGTATCAGTAATGTTAAGACAGTTATATGAAAATCCTCTGGGGCCGAAATTGATGGCCTTACTGCCCACTGCCGCTGAGATCCGCCGGCCTTCCTCCTCGGGTTCCGCCCTGTGCCAGTTGGCACTTGGGCTGGAACGGGCTGGAGCGGACAGCCGCCGGGAACTGCCCGCTGCCATCAGCGGACGGCCGAATAGCACAACTGAGCTCCCGCCTGCCGAGGTGCCAGCTTGTTGCGGGCGGGAGTCGGCGGCAGAACGGGGAAGGACCGCTGCAAGGAGTTTGGTCTAAACCCCCAAGGTAAGTTTAAAAAACTGAAATAAAAGGTTAGTGAACTTTTTAATACATTTTTTTTCACAGTGACTTACCTTAATGGGGTCTCCTGAGGTTCTTCGGGTAATTTTTCTTTTCCATTCATTTTTATTTTCAGGTCTTCGATCCTCTGTGGGCCCGACTCCCTCCTCAGCGGCACTTGGGCGGCAAGAGCCTTTGCCGCCGAGATTGGGAGCTCCGGCCCGCTGCGGCCGGCCCAGTTTGATGGTGTACGTCTCTCATTTGCCACCGGCCCAACTTTTAATTTATTTTTCATCTATTTCCCGCCCAAACTGCCGCCCGGTCTCTCGGCGCCCATCGGCAGCACGTGGGCAGCACTTGGGACATGGACAGGATTTGGGATTTGGGTGAGATTTGGGATCTGGGTGGGATTTGGGCGGGACTTGAGTGGGATTTTGATGGGATTTGAGATTTGGGTGAGATTTGGGCAGGACTGGGTGGGATTTGGGATTTGGATGGGATTTGGGATTTGGGTGGGATTTGACCTTCACCAGGTTCGGCCCCTCTGTCTGTTAGGCACTTAAAATAAACAGATAAGTAAATTTATCAAAACCTAAGTTAATTTTGTCTTATTTTGGTTTGATAGAGGTTCCTTTCATTCAAGTTAACAAATGAGCACAGTCAGAATTTGATCCCAAGCTTCACTATTGCACATACCATTGGTTGTGTGCAAAGCTTGAGGGAGGAGCTAAGATGCTTGAAACAGACACAGACTGCGCGATTCCCTCAGTGTTACGTTTGACAGCCAATTATCAAACTTGTTTGACAGTTCTTCAAATCCAGGAATGTCAGGAATATATAAGGAATTATAGCTGTTCAAAACGGAGTTATTTGGGAACTTCTGAGAGATGTAGTTCAGACTAGCAAAGCTCCCAAAGTGGGAAGACATACAACAACAACTTGCATTTATATAGCGCCTTTAACGTAGTGAAACGTCCCAAGGCACTTCACAGGAGGGTTATGAGATTCAAAGACTTTACACCGAACTGCATACGTAGAAATTAACGCAGATGACCAAAAGCTTGGTCAGAGGTAGATTTTCAGGAGCGTCTTGAAGGAGGAAAGTGAGGTAGGGAGGGAGTTCCAGAGCTTGGGGCCCAGGCAACAGAAGGCACGGCCACCGATGGCAAAGTGATTATAATCAGGGATGCTCAGGAGGGCAAAATTAGAAGATTGCAGACATCTCGGGGGTTGTGGGGCTGGAGGAGATTACAGAGATCGGGAGGGGCGAGGCCATGGAGGGATTTAAAAACAAGGGTGAGAATTTTGAAATCGGGGTGTTGCTTAACCGGGAACCAATGTAGGTCAGTGAGTACAGGGGGTGATGGGTGAACAGGACTCGGTGCGAGTTAGGACACGGGGCAGTGAGCACAGGGAGTGATGGGTGAGCGGGACTCGGTGCGAGTTAGGACACGGGGCAGCGAGCACAGGGGGTGATGGGTGAGCGGGACTCGGTGTCAGTTAGGACACGGGGCAACGAGCACAGGGGGTGATGGGTGAACAGGACTCGGTGTCAGTTAGGACACGGGGCAACGAGCACAGGGGGTGATGGGTGAGCGGGACTCGGTGTCAGTTAGGACACAGGGCACAGGGGGTGATGGGTGAGCGGGACTCGGTGCGAGTTAGGACACGGGGCAGCGAGCACAGGGGGTGACGGGTGAGCGGGACTCGGTGCGAGTTAGGACACGGGGCAGCGAGCACAGGGGGTGATGGGTGGGCGGGACTTGGTGCGAGTTAGGACACGGGGCAGCGAGCACAGGGGGTGATGGGTGGGCGGGACTTGGTGCGAGTTAGGACACAGGGCACAGGGGGTGATGGGTGAGTGGGACTTGGTGCGAGTTAGGACACGGGGCACAGAGAGTGATGGGTGAGCGGGACTCGGTGCGAGTTAGGACACGGGGCAGCGAGCACAGGGGGTGATGGGTGAGCGGGACTTGGTGCAAGTTAGGACACGGGGCAACAAGCACAGGGGGTGATGGGTGAGCGGGACTCGGTGCGAGTTAGGACATGGGGCAGCCGAGTTTTGGATCACCTCCAGTAGGGTAGAATGTGGGAGGCCAGCCAGGCGTGTGTTGGAATAGTCAAGTCTAATCTAATCAGGAAGCAGAAAAGAAAGACACGCTGTGTGGAGAGGTTATTTACAAAATAAAAGCTTCACATTTAAATCTAAAATAATAACCTTTTATTATTTTCATTTCAAGGAGCTAAATGGAAGGATTTATATTTAACATAGAAAAATGTCCCGAAACACTTCACAAAAGGTGCAAGGACAAAATGAATGTGGAGCCAAAGAAGGAGGTATTAGGAGGGTGACCACCAGCTTGGTCAGAGAGTTGGATTTTAAGTATGTTTTTAAAGGAGGATGAACGTGGAAGGGCAGAGGGGTGAAGCAAACAAATGCTGGAGAGTAGGGGTCTTGACGACGAAAGGCACGGCTGTAAATGGTGGGACAAAGGGAGTGGGTGCACAAGAGGCCAAAGCCAGAGAGAGCAAGAGTTGGGGGGTGGGGAGATTGTCGGGCAGGAGGAGGCTACAGAGATAGGGACAGCAAGGTCAGCGACAGGTGTAAACACAAGGATGAGAATCTTCATTTCAGGTGTTGGGGGGTGAGTGGAGCAGAAACCAACATAAGGCAGTGAGGACAGGGCCGATGGATTATCAGCATTTAATGAGGGGTCAGGTACAGGCAGCAGAGCTTTCCAAAAGCTGATGTTTAAGGAGGTTGGATGGTGGAAGGCCGACTAAAAGAATACACAAGTCTGGAGTTGACAAAGGCCCTGGATGTGTGTTTCCCCTGAGATGAGCTGCGGCAGGTGGGGTAATGGGCGATATTAGAGGGGTGAAAGTAGGTGGACTTTGTGATGAAGAGGATATTGGACACTGAGGTTGTGATCTTGTTCGGCCTGAGGCAGTTCGTGGTAGCAACCAAAGACACTGGCCTGGGTCATCCCAATGTTTAGCCGATGGAGTTCATGGCTCATCGAAGACTGGATGTTGGACAATGAGTGTCGTAGGACAGAGACAGTGGAAGGGTTGGGAGAAGTGGTGAAGAGGTAGACCTGGGGGTCTACCCGTGTACATGTGGGAATAGACACCATCTCTGCTGCTGATGCCAGCAAGGGACAGCATGTCGATGAGGAAGAGGAGGGGCCAGGAATGGATCCTTGGGAGACCCGGAGAGAGTGCAGGGGTAGTAATAGAAACCATTGGTAGACATGACTGCACATGTAAGCGAGCTGGGCACTGAAGGTGAGGGTTTGGAGGAGGATGGTGTGGTCGGTCATGTTAAAGGCTGCAGAGTGGATGAGGAGGCTGTAGTATCATGGTCACAGTCAGAGTGAATGTCCTGTGTAACTTTGGTTAGGGCCGCTTTGGTGCTGTGGGAGGAACCACACCCTGAGTGGGATTCAACATGGCGTTGTGGGAGAGATAGGCACTTATCTGAGAAGCAACACGTTCAAGAATTTTAGCGAGGAAAGGGCCTTGGAAGATAGCAGTAGTTAGCAAGGTAATGGCTGGGTCTTTTGAGGAGGGGGATTATGGCAGTTTTAATAGGGAGGGGATGGTGCCTGAGAAGAGAGAACCATTTACAATGCCAGCTATGCAGAGGGGCCAGGGAAGTCAGGTGGTTCCGTGCGACTGGCGTCAAGTGAGCAGGAGGTGAGTCTAATGGATGAGATGAGCTTCAAGAAGACATAGAATCACACAGAATCTTACAGCACAGAAGGAGGCCATTTGGCCCATCGTGCTGTGCCGGCTCTTTGAAAAGCAGTCGTGCTCAGTCCCACATCCCCACTCTCTGTCTGTAACCCTGTAAGTTCCCCATCCCCCAGAACCCGTCCATCTCCCTTTTACAATTATTGGTGAACCAGCTTTTCAGGTGGAGCGTCCCAGACCCCCACAACTCACAGTGGGAACATTTCTCCTCCTCTCCCCAAAGATCCTTTACCAATGATTTTGAATGTGTGACCTCTGGTTACTGAGCCAGTCCCCAGAGGGAACAGTTTCCTGATTTACTCAATCACCACCTCTCATCAGCTTCAGAACCTGGATTAGGGCACCTCTTCACCCTCTGTTCCCAGGAGAACAGCCCGAACTTTTCCAACCTCTCCTCATAATTGAAGTTCCCCCTCCCCGGTAACATCCCGGTAAACCTCCTCTGTGCCCTTTCTAAGGCCTTTACACCTTTCCCGGTGTGGTGCCCAGAATTGGCCACAGTACTCCAGCTGAGGCCTAACCAGTGATGTATAAAGTTCCAGCATAATCTCTTTGCTTTTATATTCTATCCCTCTATTCATAAACCCCAGTAACACATTGGCTTTTTAACCACCTGATCAGCTTTCCCTGCCACCTTTAAGGATTTGTGTATAAGGACACCGAGGTCTTGGCTCATCGACACTTTCCAAAACCGTGCCATTTATTGTACACTGTCTTTCCACATTACTGCTCCCAAAGTGCATCACTTCACACTTCTCTGCATTGAACTGTATCTGCCGTGCCTCTGTCCATTTCCCCATCCTGAAGCCTATAACTATCCTCAGCACTATCTACTACTTTGCCAAGTTTTGTATCATCTGCAAACTTTATGATGCTGCTCCCTACACCTGGGTCTAGGTCATTTATAAAAACTGATCCTTGGGGAATATCACGGGAAACCACCTCAGTCTGATAAACATCCATCCACCACTACCCTCTGCTTCCTGTCACTGAGACAATGTTGTATCCATACAAACACTTCCCATTAATTCTAGGGGCTACCAGCTTCCTAACAACCCTCCTGTGTGGCACTTTGTCGAATGCCTTCTGAAAGTCCATATATACAACATCTACGGCACTACCTTGGTTAACCTCTGTTACCGCATCAAGTAATTCAGTCAATCAGTCAGACATGATTTGCCTTTCACATAACAGTGCTGGTTCTCCTTGATTAACCCATTCCTTTCCAAATGACAGTTTATTTTATCTCTGATAATTGTTTCCAATAATATCCCCATGGTTAGGCTGACTGGTCTGTAGTTTCCTGGTTTATCTCTCTCCCTTTTCTTGAGTAGTGGCATAACATTAGCAACCCTCCAGTCCTCCGGCACTACTCCTGGATCCAATGAGGATTGAAAGGTTGTGACCAATGCCTCTGCTATTTCTACCTTTGCTTTTCTCAGCAACCCAGGGTGCATTCCATCTGGACCAGGAGACTTACCAACTTTCAGTGAGGCTAATCTTTTTAGTAAGCCTCCTCAATCTTATCGTCATCATATATGGTCCCTCGAATCGAGGATGACTTGCTTCCACATCAAAAAGGGATGAGTTCACAGGTGTTTCAATGAAGGACCTAATATTCCAGGTACGGACTTGCATGTTGAAGGGTGGAAGATTCCTATACGTGGACTTTTTAACGTGGGGTGGCTGTTGCACACCAGCCACCACACGGGTTTGACAGAGCTAGGTCTTGGTCCAGTGGCAAGGATTACCCAAGACGACTGGAGACCAGCTCTGCTGCACGTACCTAGTGTGCGCACACATATCGCAGTGTGGGCTGGCCCGTGCTGCCCCCGGGCCATCGCCTCTTCTGGGCCCCAAACTCTCGCCTCTCCTGGGCCCCGATCACGTCGCTCCATGAACTCTCGTTGATGCTGCGCATCAATCTATTACTACCCTGTCCATATCTTCTCGCTCCACTTTTCGTGGAACCTTCACAACATCTGCTTCCTTTGTGAAGACGGATGCAAAGTACTGATTTAATACTTGAGCCATGTCCTCTACCTCTACATGAAGATTTCCCTTTGGGTCCTTAATAGGCTGAACCTTTCCCAAGCTAACCTCTTACACTTATATCCCTGATTATAATCGCTTCACCATCGGTGGCCGTGCCTTCTGTTGCCTGGGCCCCAAGCTCTGGAACTCCCTCCCTAAACCTCTCCGCCTCTCTACCTCTCTTTCCACCTTTAAGACGCTCCTTAAACCCTACCTCTTTGACCAAGATCTGCCCTAATATCTTCTTATGTGGCTTGATGTCAAATGTTGTTTCATAACACTCCTGTGAAGTGACTTGGGACATTTTAATATGTTAAAGGCTCTCTATAAATGTAACTAATGGAGTGCCGCAGGGATCAGTGCTGGGACCCCAGCTATTTACAATATACATCAATGATTTAAATGAAGGAATTGAGTGTAATATCTCCAAGTTTGCAGATGACACTAAACTGGTTGGGGGTGTGAGCTGTGAGGAGGATGCTAAGAGGCTGCAGGGTGACTTGGACAGGTTAGGAGAGTGGGCAAATGCATGGCAGATGCAGTATAATGTGGATAAATGTGAGGTTATCCACTTTGGGGGCAAAAACACAAAGGCAGAATATTATCTAAATGGCAGCAGATTAGGAAAAGGGGAGGTGCAACGAGACATGGGTGTCATGGTTCATCAGTCATTGAAAGCTGGCATGCAGGTACAGCAGGTGGTGAAGAAAGCAAATGGTATGTTGGCCTTCATAGCTAGAGGATTTGAGTATAGGAGCAGGGAGGTCTTATTGCAGTTGTACAGGGCTTTGTGAGGCCACACCTTGAATATTGTGTTCAGTTTTGGTCTCCTAATCTGAGGAAGGACGTTCTTGCTATTGAGTGCAGCGAAGGTTCACCAGACTGATCCCTGGATGGCTGGACTGACATATGAGGAGAGACTGGATGAACTGGGTCTTTATACACTGGAGTTTAGAAGGATGAGAGGGGATCTCATAGAAACACATAAGATTCTGACGGGACTGGATAGGTTAGATGCGGGAAGAATGTTCCTGATGTTGGGGAAGTCCAGAACCAGGGGACACAGTCTTAGGATAAGGGGTAGGCCATTTAGGACTGAGATGAGGAGAAGCTTCTTCACTCAGAGTGTTGTTAACCTGTGGAATTCCCTGCTGCAGAGAGTTGTTGAGGCCAGATCATTGGAAATATTCAAGAGGGAGTTAGATGTGGCCCTTATGGCCAAGGGGATCAAGGGGTATGGAGAGAAAGCAGGAAAGGGGCACTGAGGGAATGATCAGCCATGATCTTATTGAATGGTGGTGCAGGCTCGAAGGGCCAAATGGCCTACTCCTGCACCTATTTTCTATGTTTCTATGTTAATGTTACCATTCTAAATAGATAGGATATCTTCGATGTTTCTAGGACTGAAACGATTTGGCTTGAATTGAGGAACAGAGTGGCAGCTGTTACGTTAGTGGGAGTTTGATATAGAGCTCCAAACAGTGAGCAGTAGATAGATGAGCAAATAGTGTAGTATTATTAGGAGACCTTAATTGCCCCAATATAGACTGGGAAAGCAAAGAGCTAAGGGTAGGGAAGGAGAGGAATTTCCAATAGTGTATAGGAGAACTTTCTCCATCAATATGTCTCTGGTCCAAGAAGGACGGAAGCAGTGTTGGATCTGGTTCTGGGAAATGAAACAGGGCAAGTGGAGGGTGTTACAGGAGGAGATCTTGCACCTGACAATTTTCATAAGCCTCCTTTTTCTGTTTTATTTAACTTTTATTTCCTTTATCTTTGGATGTTCTCCCTTTTCCCTTCAAATGAATCTGCCTAGTTTGTACCTTGCCTGAATTCCCCTCATTGCTCCATTACTGCTTTACCCCACAATTGCCTTTTCTAATCTATCTTCGCTCGGTCCCTGCTTAAATCACTGAAATTAGCTCTTTTCCAGTTGATGTTGTGGCCAGTGTTCATTCTGAAAAGGACCTGCTTAACCCGTCTCTCTGCTTCCTGTCTGCCAACCAGTTCTCTATCCACGTCAGTATATTACCCCCAATACCATGCACTTTGATTTTGCACACCAATCTCTTGTGTGGGACCTTGTCAAAAGCCTTTTGAAAGTCCAAATACACCACATCCACTGGTTCTCCCTTGTCCACTCTACAAGTTACATCCTCAAAAAATTCCAGAAGATTTGTCAAGCATGATTGTCCTTTCATAAATCCATGCTGACTTGGACCGATCCTGTCACTGCTTTCCAAATGCGCTGCTATTTCATCCTTAATAATTGATTCCAACATTTTCCCCACTACTGATGTCAGGCTAACTGGTCTATAAGTACCCGTTTTCTCTCTCCCTGGTTTTTTAAAAAATGGTGTGACATTAGCTACCCTCCAGTCCATAGGAACTGATCCAGATTCGATTGACTGTTGGAAAATGATCACCAATGCATCCACTAATTCTAGGGCCACTTCCTTAAGTACTTTGAGATGCAGACTATCAGGCCCCGGGGATTTATTGGCCTTCAATCCCATCAATTTCCCAACAAATTTCCTGCCTAATAAGGATATCCTTCAGTTCCTGCTTCTCACTAGACCCTCGATCCCCTAGTACTTCCAGAAGGTTATTTGTGTCTTCCTTCATGAAGACAGAACCAAAGTATATGTTTAATTGGTCTGCCATTTCTTTGTTCCCCATTATAAATTCACCTGACTGCAAGGGACCTACGTTTGTCTTCACTAATCTTTTTTTCTTCACATATCTATAAAAGCTTTTGCAGTCAGTTTTTATGTTCCTGCAAGCTTCCTCTCGTACTCTATTTTCCCCCTCTTAATTAAACCCTTTGTCCTCCTCTGCTGAATTCTAAATTTCTCCCAGTCCTCAGGTTTGCTGCTTTTTCTGGCCAATTTATATGCCTCTTCCTTCGATTTAACACTATTCTTAATTTCCCTTGTTAGCCACGGTTGAGCCACCTTCCCCGTTTTATTTTTACACCAGACAGGGATGTACAATTGCTGAAGTTCATCCATGTGATCTTTAAATGTTTGCAACGGCTTATCCACCGTCAACCCTTGAAGTATCATTTGCCAGTCTATTCTAGCCAATTCACACCTCATACCATCAAAGTTACCTTTCCTTCAGTTCAGGACCCTAGTTTCTGAATTAACTGTGTCACTCTCCATCTTAATAAAGAATTCTATCATATTATGGTCACTCTTCTCCAGGGACCTCGCACAACAAGATTGTTAATTAGTCCTTTCTCATTACACATCACCCAGTCTAGGATGGCCAGCTCTAGTTGGTTCCTCGACGTATTGGTCTAGAAAATCATCCTCCACCGCATTGCTACCAGTTTGGTTAGCCCAATATGTAGATTAAAGTCACCCATGATAATTGCTGTACCCTTATTGGAAGCATCCCTTATTTCTTGTTTGATGTTGTCCCCAACCTCACTACTACTGTTTGGTGGTCTGTACCCAACTCCCACTATCGTTTTCTGCCCTTTGGTATTCCGTAGCTCCACCCATACCGATTCCATATCATCCAAGCTAATGTCCTTCCTTACTATTGCATTCATTTCCTCTTTAACCAGCAATGCCACCCTGCCTCCTTTTCCTTTCTGTCTATCCTTCCGAAATGTTGAATACCCCTGGATGTTGAGTTCCCAGCCTTGGTCACCCTGGAGCCATGACATCATAACCGTTAACTGCTATCTGCGCAGTTAATTCGTCCACCTTATTCCGAATACTCCTCACATTGAGGCACAAAGCCTTCAGGCTTGTCTTTCTAACACACTTAGCCCCTTTAGAATTTTGCTGTAATGTGGCCCTTTTTGTTTTTTGCCTTGGGTTTCTCTGCCCTTCACTTTTACTATTCTCCTTTCTATCTTTTACATCTGCCCCCATTCTACTTCCCTCTGTCTCCCTGCATAGGTTTCCATCCCCCTGCCATATTAGTTTAACTCCTCCCCAACAGCACTAGCAAACACTCCCCCTCAGACATTGGTTCCGGTCCTGCCCCGGTGCAGACCGTCTGGTTTATACTGGTCCCACCTCCCCCAGAACCGGTTCCAATGTCCCAGGAATTTGAATCCCTCCCCTCTGCACCACTCCACAAGCCACGTATTCATCTGGGCTATCCTGCGATTCCTACTCTGACTTGCATGTGGCACTGGTAGCAATCCTGAGATTACTACTTTTGAGGTCTTACTTTTAATTTAGCTCCTAGCTCCCTAAATTCGTCTCGTAGGACCTTATCCTTAATCAATACTGCCACTCCACGAGAAGGCATGCGAGGAGCTGTTAGATAAATTAGAGAGAGACGTGGATTGGGGACTAGGATTGGGGGTTCTGAGTGGAGGCTTGGTTTGGTGGATAAGGGGATAGAAGGCAGGGGCAGTTGAATTGCATGGTCCCAACATTGTTGACAAAGAAGTCTATGAGCTTCATGCACTTTTTGTTGGAGGGTAGGTTGCTGGGGGCAGGGGAGAGGGTTTAAGGAGACAGTTGGGAATGGAGCAAAGCCAGAGCTTATATTTGTTGTCCAGGATGTTCCAGGAGTGGTGGTCAGTGTAGATCAGGTGATGGATGGCCAAACCAGTTGTGCACCAGATACACTGATGTTTGCACCTCTTGGGCTCTTGCAGTGTGTTATGAAAAGAAAGAAATACTTGCATTTATATACCGACGTCTCAAAGCGCTTTGCAGCCATTGAAGTACTTTTGGAGTGTCGTCAATGTGGGAAACGCGGCAGCCAATTTGCACACAGCAAGCTCCCACACACAGCAATGTGATAATGACCAGATAATCTGCTTTAGTGATGTTGATTGAGAGATAAATATTGGCCCCAGGACACTGGGGATAACTCCCCTGCTCTTCTTCGAAATAGTGTCATGCAATTTTTTACATCCACCCGAGAGAGCAGACGGGGCCTCGGTTTAATGTCTCATCCAAAAGACGGCACCTCTGACAGTGCGGCGCTCCCTCAGCACTGCACTGGGAGTGTCAGCCTAGATTTATGTGTTCAAGTTCCTGGAGTGGACTTAAACCCACAACCTCCTGACTCAAGAGGCGAGAGTGCTGCCCACTGAGCCAAGGCTGACTGTTTATTTACATTACTGTTATTTAATTGCTTGTTTATCTTTTGCTCAGTAAGTGTGCTGACTATTCTAAAGCTAAGACCAGGTCTGAATGTGTAATGCCCTGTCATATGTTGAAGATGGAAGACAGAGCCTATACAGGCACAGGATCACTCCATGCTAAAACCAGGAGCTGAAAGGTGAAAGGTGAACTGCTTCGGTTGTGACTACTTCTACTTCCTTCACAGCTCAGATGACAATCTTTTATTATAAATCCAACAAGATTGTAAAACCATATTGTGGGATGCCAGTTGTTCTCAAGTTTTCAAAAGCCAACTATTTCCTGGCGTGTCACAGCAAAGGGAGCGAGGTACTGCTCAGGATTGAGGTACGTGGCCAACCTGTTGACCATTTCGGCTTGTGAGGGCCCTGCCCAGCAGGGTGTGTGACATGTGGAGAGGCTCATAGCACATTTCAGGGTCGCCAAACAGACAACCTATGAAAGTGACGGACAGGAAACGAACGGCTGGTCCGTCAAGCCTGCCCCACACCATGATAGTCGGAGCGTCCGGACCCGACATGTCCTCCCCCTCTCCCTCCCTCCCTCTACCATCCCACTCCCTCACCCCTCCCCCGTCCATCACTCCCTCTCCTCTCCCCCCTTCCTCCCTCCCTCCACTCCCTCCCCCTTCCCCTCCCTCTCCCTCCTTCCATGCTCCCTCACTCCCCCCTACCCCCTCCCTCCCTGACACCTCCCTCCCTCCCCTCCTCTCTACCTGCCTCTCTCCTCCCCCCTTCACCCCTCCCTTCCGCCCCACCACCCCCCCCATATACTGGAGTTTAAACCCCCCAGCACACAGCATGGGGAGCTATCTGTAGTGACTCACTCCCCCCCCCCCCCCCAGCACAAGGGGCTATCTGTAGTGCCCGCCCCCCCCAGCACACAGATCGGGGGCTATCTGTAGTGCCCCCCCAGCACACAGCACGGGGGGGCTATCTGTAGTGAACCCCCCCTCAGCACACAGCACGGAGGCTATCTGTAGTGACCCCCCCTCAGCACACAGCACGGGGGGCTATCTGTAGTGCCCCCCACCAGCACACAGCACGGGGGGCTATCTGTAGTGAACCCCCCCCCCAGCACACAGCACGGAGGCTATCTGTAGTGAACCCCCCCCCCAGCACACAGCACGGGGGCTATCTGTAGTGAACCCCCCCCCAGCACACAGCACGGGGGGCTATCTGTAGTGAACCCCCCTCAGCACACAGCACGGGGGGCTATCTGTAGTGAACCCCCCCCCTCAGCACACAGCACGGGGGGCTATCTGTAGTGAACCCCCCTCAGCACACAGCACGGGGGGCTATCTGTAGTGAACCCCCCCCCAGCACACAGCACGGGGGGCTATCTGTAGTGAACCCCCCCCCCAGCACACAGCACGGGGGGGCTATCTGTAGTGAACCCCCCTCAGCACACAGCACGGGGGGCTATCTGTAGTGCCCCCCACCAGCACACAGCACGGGGGGCTATCTGTAGTGACCCCCCCCAGCATGGGAGGCTATCTGTAGTGAACCCCCCACCAGCACACAGCACGGGGGCTATCTGTAGTGAACCCCCCCCCAGCACACAGCACGGGGGCTATCTGTATTGACCCCCCCTCAGTACACAGCACGGGGGGCTATCTGTAGTGACCCCCCCTCAGTACACAGCACGGGGGCTATCTGTAGTGACCCCCCCTCAGTACACAGCACGGGGGCTATCTGTCATTTCTCAACCACTGGGAATACTATCAGAATTACGTGGAGCGGAGTGGGAGGATGCCAATTCCCAGGGTATGTAGTGATAGGTCTACATCTCCAGCTTCTAGTGTTTGGGCGGGTGGGCCGGCAGGCTGGCGGGCAGGCTGGTGGGCTGGCGGGCAGGCTGGTGGGCGGACGGGCAGGCTGGTGGGCTGGCGGGCAGGCTGGTGGGCGGGCGGGCAGGCTGGTGGGCGGGCGGGCAGGCTGGTGGGCGGGCGGGCAGGCTGGTGGGTGGGCGGGCAGGCTGGTGGGCTGGCGGGCGGGCTGGTGGGCGGGCGGGCAGGCTGGTGGGCGGGCGGGCAGGCTGGTGGGCTGGCGGGCAGGCTGGTGGGCGGGCGGGCAGGCTGGCGGGCAGGCTGGCGGGCTGGCGGGCAGGCTGGTGGGCGGGCGGGCAGGCTGGTGGGCGGGCGGGCAGGCTGGTGGGCGGGCGGGCAGGCTGGTGGGCTGGCGGGCAGGCTGGTGGGCTGGCGGGCAGGTGGGCAGGCGGATGGGCGGGCAGGCTGGTGGGCTGGCGGGCAGGTGGATGGGCGGGCAGGCAGGTGGGCAGGCGGATGGGCGGGCAGGCTGGCGGGTGGGCAGGCGGACAGGCTGGCGGGCTGGCTGGTGGGCGGGTGGGTAGGCTGGCGGGTGGGCGGGCCTGTGGGCGGGCGGGCGTGCAGGTGGGTGGACGGGTTGGATAATCAGTGAGTTCCCTGGAACACTAACACCAAAACACTGTGGGTGCTGGAAATCTGAAATACTCAGCAGGTCAGGCAGCATCTGTGGAGAGAGAAAAACAGAGTTAATGTTTTAGGTCGGTGACCTTTCATCAGAACTGGGAAATGTTAGAGATGTAAGAACTTTGAGAAAGCACGTTCTTTCGCCCACCCTATCTCAGACCTTCCCTTTGGTTCTTTCCCCGGCTCTGTGCCGATCTTGTATTTATGGCGGCCAGTTTTGAACTCCGCCATAACTGGAAACATCTTCTCTATGTCCACCCTCTCAAACCCTTCATACTGTTACACACCTCTATCAGGTTACCCCTCGGCCTTCCCTTTTCTAGAGAACAGAGCCCCCTCCTGTTCAGTCTCTCGCTGGCGTGCTACAATGCCCCCCACCCCTTCAGTTAAAGGGGAGGGCCGCCGTGCACTCTGCAGGCCCTTGGGTAGCTGTCACTGGGTCACCGTACGCAGTATCTCCCGATGTGGCTCAGCATCAAACTGTGTTTGATAATAGTTCCAGTGAAGTGTCTTCGGTCGTTTTGCTGCATTAAAGGTTGTTCTGATGGTTAATGGCTCGTAATGGATTACAGAGAGACACAGAAGGAATGGGCAGACATAAACTGATACCAGGTTAAAGGGTCAAATTCGAGGACAGGTTGAACAGACTGGCTTTGTAGTCCCCCAAGGACAGAAGATTAAGGGGTGATCTAATTGAGGATTTTAAAATGATTGATGGGGTAGATCGAGACAAACTGTTCCCTCTGGTGGGGGAGTCGGAACAAAAGGGGACATAGCCTTAAAATTAGAGCCAGGCCACTCGGGTGATGTCAGGGAACATTTCTTCACACAGCGGGGAATGAGAATCTGGTATTCTCTCCCCAAAAAACTGCTGAGGCCGGGGGTCAATTGGAAATGTCAAAACTGAGGTCGATAGATTGTTGTTACGACGTGTATTAAGGGTCATGGAAGCAAGGCGGGTAGATGGAGTTAGGCTACACATCGGCCATGGTCTCATTCAATGGAACAGGCTCGAGGAGCTGAATGGCCTCCTCCTGTTCCTGTGTAACAGGCTCGAGGGGCTGAATGGCCTCCTCCTGTTCCTGTGTAACAGGCTCGAGGGGCTGAATGGGCCTCCTCCTGTTCCTATGTAACAGGCTCGAGGGGCTAAATGACCTCCTCCTGTTCCTGTGTAACAGGCTCGAGGGGGCTGAATGGGCCTCCTCCTGTTCCTGTGTAACAGGCTCGAGGGGCTGAATGGGCCTCCTGTTCCTGTGTAACAGGCTCGAAGGGCTGAATGGCCTCCTCCTGTTCCTGTGTAACAGGCTCGAGGGGCTGAATGGCCCTCCTGTTCCTGTGTAACAGGCTCGAGGGGCTGAATGGCCTCCTCCTGTTCCTGTGTAACAGGCTCGAGGGGCTGAATGGGCCTCCTCCTGTTCCTGTGTAACAGGCTCGAGGGGCTAAATGGCCTCCTCCTGTTCCTGTGTAACAGGCTCGAGGGGGCTGAATGGGCCTCCTCCTGTTCCTGTGTAACAGGCTCGAGGGGCTGAATGGGCCTCCTCCTGTTCCTGTGTAACAGGCTCGAGGGGCTGAATGGGCCTCCTGTTCCTGTGTAACAGGCTCGAAGGGCTGAATGGGCCTCCTCCTGTTCCTGTGTAACAGGCTCGAGGGGCTGAATGGCCCTCCTGTTCCTGTGTAACAGGCTCGAGGGGCTGAATGGGCCTCCTCCTGTTCCTGTGTAACAGGCTCGAGGGGCTGAATGGGCCTCCTCCTGTTCCTGTGTAACAGGCTCGAGGGGCTGAATGGGCCTCCTCCTGTTCCTCTGTTGCTAAATGTAAGACTTTAAAACATAAATTTTCCGACAAAGTAATCTGCTGCTCTTTAGACCTGTGGTTTTACAATTACAGTGTATCGGTTCACTAATAAATATCCAGGTGTAGTATTTAACCAGTCAGAGTCACATGGAACTTGGTGGGAGAAGTGCTCCTCTCTTGATCACATCTTCTTGTATTATTTCAGTTTTATTCATACTTGGAACTCTTCATGCCTCAGTGTCCAGTTTGGATATGTTCCTTTTCCTGAATTCAGAGATTTAATGCTGTTGCTAAACCACTGGAACTGATCCTCCCCCATTAGTTTATCATGTCTGCCCAGTCCTTCTGTGTCTCTCTGTAATCCATTACTAGCCATTAACCATCAGCACAACCTTTAATGCAGCAAAACGACCCAAGACACTTCACTGGAACTATTATCAAACACAGTTTGATGCCGAGCCACACCTGGAATACTGCGTACAGTTTTGGTTTCCATATTTATGAAATGATAAACTTGCTTTGGAGGCAGTTCAGAGAAGGTTCACTAGGTTGATTCCGGAGATGAGGGGGTTGACTTATGAGGAAAGGTTGAGGAGGTTGGGCCTCTACTCATTGGAATTCAGAAGAATGAGAGGTGATCTTATTGAAACGTATAAGATTATGAGGGTGCTTGACAAGGTGGATGCAGAGAGGATGTTTCCACTGATGGGGCAGACTAGAACTTGGGGGCATAATCTTAGAATAAGGGGCCACCCATTTAAAACTGAGATGAGGAGGAATTTCTTCTCTCTGAGGGTTGTAAATCTGTGGAATTCACTGCCTCAGAGAGCTGTGGAGGCTGGGACATTGAATAAATTTAAGACAGAAATAGACAGTTTCTTAAATGATAAGGGAATAAGAGGTTATGGGGAGCGGGCGGGGAAATGGAGCTGAGACCATGATCGGATCAGTCATGATCTTATTAAATGGCGGAGCAGGCTCGAGTGGCCATATGGCCTACTCCTGCTCCTATTTCTTATGTTCTTATTAGGACAGGTAACCAAAAGCATGATCAAAGAGATAGGTTTTAAGGAGCATCTTAAAGGAAGAAAGAGAGGTAGAGAGATAGTGAGGTTCAGGGAGGGAATTACAGAGTTTAGGGCCCCGGCAGCTGAAGGCACAATGGTGGAACGATGAAAATGGGAGATGCGCAAGTGACCAGAATTGGAGGATATCTCGGGGAGGTTGTGGGGCTGGAGGGGTTCACAGAGGTAGGGAGGGGCGAGGGCCATGGAGGGATTTGAACACACGGATGAGAATTTTGAAAGCGAGGAGTTGCTGGACCGGGAGCCAATGTAGGTCAGCGAGCACAGAGGGTGATGGGTGAGCAGGACTCGGTGCGAGTTAGGACAGTCAGTGAGCACAGGGGGTGATGGATAAGCGGGAATCGGTGCGAGTTAGGACACGGGTCAGTGAGCACAGGTGGTGATGGGTGAGTGGGACTTGGTGCGAGTTAGGACACGGCTCAACAGGCACAGGGGGTGATGGGTGAGCGGGACCCGGTGCGAGTTAGGACACGGGACACAGGGGGTGATGGATGAGCGTGACTCGGTGCGAGTTAGGACATGGGCAGCGAGCACAGGGGGTGATGGATGAGCGGGACTTGGTGCGAGGTAGAACACAGGGCAGTGAGCACAGTGGGTGATGGGTGAGCGGGACTTGGTGCGAGTTAGGACATGGGGCAGTGAGCACAGGGGGTGATGGGTGAGCGGGACACGGTGCGAGTTAGGACACGGGGCAGTGAGCACAGAGGATGATGGGTGAGCGGGACTTGGTGCGAGTTAGGACACGGGGCAGTGAGCACAGTGGGTGATGGGTGAGCGGGACTCGGTGCGAGTTAGGACACGGGGCAGTGAGCACAGGGGGTGATGGGTGAGCGGGACACGGTGCGAGTTAGAACACGGGGCAGTGGGCACAGAGGGTGATGGGTGAGCTGGACTTGGTGCGAGTTAGGACACAGGGCAGTGAGCACAGGGGGTGATGGGTGAGCGGGACTTGGTGCGAGTTAGGACACGGAGCACAGGGGTGATGGGTGAGCGGGATTTGGTGCGAGTTAGGACACGGGGCAGTGAGCACTGGGGTGATGGGTGAGCGGGACTCGGTGTGAGTTAGGACACGGGGCAACAGAGTTTTGGATGAGCAGATGTTTACAGAGGAAGGTTGGCCATGGATGAGAATAATTGTTGATCCCGGACAATGGGTTGCACAGATTGACGGGAAAAATACCTTTCCCTCTCAGGAATGTACCTCTGAGTCCCTGAAGAAGATCACGGAGGATAGTCCAAAGTGGCATTTCATCTTCTACATGAAGGAACGGCAAGATGGAACACTCAGCTTTGAGTCTGCAAAACACCGAGGATGGTTCATCAATAACCAGTGGAAGCAAAGGATTGCTGAAATGAAAAGAACGGTGGAAGAGACTTTAAATGCTGATTTTATCTTTATTTTGGTAAAGATCTGAGATTGGCTGTTGGGGGATGTGGATGAGAATGTAACGATGAAATACGAGTTATTTTATTGATGTATTTTGTTTGTATCCTCATCGCTCCATAGAAAGAGATTGTAAAATGATGAATTTTCAATGCTTACTGCAGCACACCTTCCTGTCGCGTATCGATCCATTCCAGATTAACAATCAGACACAAGCACACACTCGGAGGTCAGAAAAGTGACAGTGACTAAGAGGCAGCTAATAACATTGCTAGTTACTGTGTCCTAAAATGTGGCTGGCAGCTAGTGACAGTGCTAGTTATTGTAAACAGTAATGTGACAAGCACCTAGTGACAGTGCTAGTTACTGTGTCCTAAATTGTGACTGCCAGCTAGTAACAGTGCTAGTTAATATAAACTGCAATGTGACTAGCACCTAGTGACAGTGCTAGTTACTGTGTCCTAAATTGTTTCTAGCATCTAGTGACAGTGCAAGTTATTGCAAACAGTAATGTGACTAGCACCGAGTGACAGTGCTAGTTAAAATAAACTGCAACGTGACTGGGAGCTAGTGACACTGCCAGTTACTATTGTAATGTTTGTACCTGTGATCAGGTACACAGTGGCTTAGCCAGTCATGTGATGTTCACAAGATGCAATAAACCCCCAGTTAATTGAGGTCAGGCTCCCCAGGATGAGGTGGGCTGTTGTGAGCGTGATGTATGACCTGCTAGTGTTCAGCTTCATTGTTAAACCTTCACTAATAAACCAGAAATGTGTAGCTCTGAATTCTGAAGCAAAGAACCTATGAAGCAAATACACTGCAAGATTGGCGATGAGAATGGAATCTTCTTCATGAAGAAATTGTGGTAACATTTCATTTCATGAGAAGGCACCTGTAAGTGGAGCATGGTGAGAAGATATATTGTTCGGGTGGTTCCTGAATGAGAGTCTGGTAGTGTCATTTTTTTTTTTGAGTATTGAACTGATAAAATGAGCTTGTGGAAAGCCATTTAGAGTCATTGGAAAGCAATTCACAAATTACTGAGAGATTAACAGCTATTAAGCTAAAAAGGCAACATAGAGTGACAACGAGGTATGTCAGTAACTTGGGAGCATTTGACAAGAATAAGGAATCGTTTAGATCCTACAGTGAAAGACTACAAATGATTTTTAAAGTTAATGATGTCAATGAAGTCCCCGCAGGTGTGACAGTTTTGCAATTAAGCAATCACACAGTTCAGGAGAAGATGAAAGCTATTCTGTCAGTTACAATTGGAGCAGAAAATTAGAATATCTTCGTGAATCTGTTAACCCCAATAAAGGTTATGGATGCTTCATTCTCAGACATACTGCAGATATGGGGAAATCATTTTGATCCACAGCCTTTAGAAATAGCAGAGAGCTATAAGTTCGCAATGAGAAACCAAATACCTGATGAAACCGTCAGTGATTGTTGCCATCATCATCATCATCATAGACAGTCTCTCGGAATCGAGGGAGACTTGCTTCCACTCTAAAAGTGAATTCTCAGGTGACTGAACAGTCCAATACGGGAATTACAGTCTCTGTGACAGGTGAGGCAGACAGCCGTTGGAGGAAAGGATGGTTGGGACAGGTTTACCGCAAGCACCTTCTGCCTCCACATTGCAATTTTGGAGGATTCCTGGATAAGATTTATATTCATACACTAAGTTGCCTGATGGCATCACATCCTCAGCAAAGATATTTCAGGCAACCATAGATCAGACCTTACAGGGAATGGATGACTGTTTGTGCAATCAGGATGATGAGTTGCTAGCCACCAGCACACACAGGGATAACCTGGAAAACTGAGAAGAAGTATTCAGAGGGTTCAATGACCATAACCTGAAGCTGAAGAGGGGTAAATGTGTATTCATACAGCGTGAGATGGTTTATCTAGGATTGCGGGTCGATGAAAATGGTCTCCAACCAGTTAAGGAGAAAGTGCAAGTCATCATGATGGCTCTGGAACCGAAAATGCTACTGAATTACGATTCTTTTCAGGCATGATCCAATATTATGCTCGTTTTCTTCCTGGAGTAGCAACGGTGCACTCACCAGTCCATGACTTAGTAAAGAAAGGGGTGAGTTGGATATGCAACAGAGAGCGTACAACACATGCAAGCGATGCTTGAGCAGCAGGGTGCTTTTTGTCCATTATAATCTGACTCATGAACCAAGACTGGCATGTGCTGCTTCTGGGCATGGTGTGGGAGCAGTGACCAGCCTCTGGGCATGGTGTGGGAGCAGTGATCAGTCTCTGGGTATGGTGTGGGAGCAGTGACCAGCCTCTGGGCATGGTGTGGGAGCAGTGATCAGTCTCTGGGCATGGTGTGGGAGCAGTGATCACCCTCTGGGCATGGTGTGCGAGCACTGATCAGCTTCTGGGCATGAAGTGGGAGCAGTGACTAGCCTCTGGGCATGGTATGGGAGCAGTGATCAGTCTCTGGGCATGATGTGGGAGCAGTGATCAGTCTCTGGGCATGGTGTGGGAGCAGTGATCAGTCTCTGGGTATGGTGTGGGAGCAGTGATCAGCCTCATGGTCTGGGAGCAGTGATCAGCCTCATGGTCTGGGAGCAGTGATCAGACTCTGGGAATGGTGTGGGAGCAGTGATCAGTCTCTGGGTATGGTGTGGGAGCAGTGATCAGTCTCTGGGCATGGTCTGGGAGCAGTGATCAGCCTCATGGTCTGGGAGCAGTGATCAGCCTCATGGTCTGGGAGCAGTGATCAGACTCTGGGTATGGTGTGGGAGCAGTGATCAGTCTCTGGGTATGGTGTGGGAGCAGTGATCGGCTGCTGGGCATGGTCTGGGAGCAGTGATCAGTCTCTGGGCATGGTGTGGGAGCAGTGATCAGTCTCTGGGTACGGTGTGGGAGCAGTGATCATCCTCATAGTCTGGGAGCAGTGATCAGACTCTGGGCATGGTCTGGGAGCAGTGATCAGCCTCATGGTCTGGGAGCAGTGATCAGTCTCTGGGTATGGTGTGGGAGCAGTGATCAGTCTCTGGGTATGGTGTGGGAGCAGTGGTCAGCCTCATGGTCTGGGAGCAGTGATCAGACTCTGGGTATGGTGTGGGAGCAGTGATCAGTCTCTGGGTATGGTGTGGGAGCAGTGATCAGTCTCTGGGTATGGTGTGGGAGCAGTGACCAGCCTCTGGGCATGGTGTGGGAGCAGTGATCAGTCTCTGGGCATGGTGTGGGAGCAGTGATCACCCTCTGGGCATGGTGTGCGAGCACTGATCAGCTTCTGGGCATGAAGTGGGAGCAGTGACTAGCCTCTGGGCATGGTTTGGGAGCAGTGATCAGTCTCTGGGCATGATGTGGGAGCAGTGATCAGTCTCTGGGCATGGTGTGGGAGCAGTGATCAGTCTCTGGGTATGGTGTGGGAGCAGTGATCAGTCTCTGGGTATGGTGTGGGAGCAGTGATCAGTCTCTGGGCTTGGTGTGGGAGCAGTGATCAGCCTCATGGTCTGGGAGCAGTGATCAGACTCTGGGTATGGTGTGGGAGCAGTGATCAGCCTCATGGTGTGGGAGCAGTGATCAGTCTCTGGGTATGGTGTGGGAGCAGTGATCAGTCTCTGGGCTTGGTGTGGGAGCAGTGATCAGCCTCATGGTGTGGGAGCAGTGATCAGTCTCTGGGTATGGTGTGGGAGCAGTGATCAGTCTCTGGGTATGGTGTGGGAGCAGTGATCGGCTGCTGGGCATGGTGTGGGAGCAGTGATCAGTCTCTGGGTATGGTGTGGGAGAAGTGACCAGCCTCTGGGCATGGTGTGGGAGCAGTGACCAGCCTCTGGGCATGGTGTGGGAGCAGTGATCAGTCTCTGGGCATGGTGTGGGAGCAGTGACCAGCCTCTGGGCATGGTGTGGGAGCAGTGACCAGCCTCTGGGCATGGTGTGGGAGCAGTCATCAGTCTCTGGGAATGGTGTGGGAGCAGTGATCAGCCTCTGGGCAGGGTGTGGGGGCAGTGATCAGTCTCTGGGCATGGTGTGGGAGCAGTGATCAGCCTCTGGGCAGGGTGTGGGGGCAGTGATCAGTCTCTGGGCAGGGTGTGGGGGCGGTGATCATCCTCTGGGCAGGGTGTGGGGGCAGTGATCAGTCTCTGGGCATGATGTGGGAGCAGTGATCAGCCTCTGGGCAGGGTGTGGGGGCAGTGATCAGTCTCTGGGCATGATGTGGGAGCAGTGATCAGCCTCTGGGCAGGGTGTGGGGGCAGTGATCAGTCTCTGGGCATGATGTGGGAGCAGTGATCAGCCTCTGGGCAGGGTGTGGGGGCAGTGATCAGTCTCTGGGTATGGTGTGGGAGCAGTGATCAGCCTCATGGTCTGGGAGCAGCGATCAGTCTCTGGGTATGGTGTGGGAGCAGTGATCAGCCTCTGGGTACGGTGTGGGAGCAGTGATCAGTCTCTGGGTATGGTGTGGGAGCAGTGATCAGTCTCTGGGTATGGTGTGGGAGCAGTGATCAGTCTCTGGGTATGGTGTGGGAGTAGTAATCAGTCTCTGGGTATGGTGTGGGAGCAGTGATCAGTCTCTGGGCAGGGTGTGGGAGCAGTGATCAGCCTCTGGGCATGATGTGGGAGCAGTGATCAGTCTCTGGGCATGGTATGGGAGCAGTGATCAGTCTCTGGGTATGGTGTGGGAGCAGTGATCAGTCTCTGGGTATGGTGTGGGAGCAGTGATCAGTCTCTGGGTATTGTCTGGGAGCAGTGATCAGCCTCTGGGTATGGTGTGGGAGCAGTGATCAGCCTCATGGTCTGGGAGCAGTGATCAGCCTCTGGGCTTGGTGTGGGAGCAGTGATCAGCCTCATGGTCTGGGAGCAGTGATCAGCTTCATGGTCTGGGAGCAGTGATCAGCCTCTGGGTATGGTGTGGGAGCAGTGATCAGTCTCTGGGTATGGTGTGGGAGCAGTGATCGGCTGCTGGGCATGGTGTGGGAGCAGTGATCAGTCTCTGGGCATGGTGTGGGAGCAGTGACCAGCCTCTGGGCATGGTCTGGGAGCAGTGATCAGCCTCATGGTCTGGGAGCAGTTATCAGCCTCTGGGCATGGTGTGGGAGCAGTGATCAGCCTCATGGTCTGGGAGCAGTGATCAGCCTCTGGGCATGGTGTGGGAGCAGTGATCAGTCTCTGGGTATGGTGTGGGAGCAGTGATCAGTCTCTGGGTATGGTCTGGGAGCAGTGATCAGTCTCTGGGCATGGTGTGGGAGCAGTGACTAGCCTCTGGGCATGGTGTGGGAGCAGTGATCAGTCTCTGGGCATGGTGTGGGAGCAGTGATCAGTCTCTGGGTATGGTGTGGGAGCAGTTATCAGTCTCAGGGTATGGTCTGGGAGCAGTGATCAGTCTCTGGGTATGGTGTGGGAGCAGTGATCACTCTCTGGGTATGGTGTGGGAGCAGTGATCAGTCTCTGGGTATGGTGTGGGAGCAGTGATCACTCTCTGGGTATGGTGTGGGAGCAGTGATCACTCTCTGGGTATTGTGTGGGAGCAGTGATCACTCTCTGGGTATGGTGTGGGAGCAGTGATCACTCTCTGGGTATGGTGTGGGAGCAGTGATCAGTCTCTGGGCATGGTGTGGAGCAGTGATCAGTCTCTGGGTATGGTGTGGGAGCAGTGATCAGCCTCATGGTCTGGGAGCAGTGATCAGTCTCTGGGCTTGGTGTGGGAGCAGTGATCAGCCTCATGGTCTGGGAGCAGTGATCAGCCTCATGGTCTGGGAGCAGTGATCAGCCTCATAGTCTGGGAGCAGTGATCAGCCTCTGGGTATGGTGTGGGAGCAGTGATCAGTCTCTGGGTATGGTGTTGGAGCAGTGATCAGTCTCTGGGTATGGTGTGGGAGCAGTGATCAGTCTCTGGGTATGGTGTGGGAGAAGTGACCAGCCTCTGGGCATGGTGTGGGAGCAGTGACCAGCCTCTGGGCATGGTGTGGGAGCAGTGATCAGTCTCTGGGCATGGTGTGGGAGCAGTGACCAGCCTCTGGGCGTGGTGTGGGAGCAGTGACCAGCCTCTGGGCATGATGTGGGAGCAGTGATCAGCGTCTGGGCAGTGTGTGCGGGCAGTGATCAGTCTCTGGGCATGATGTGGGAGCAGTGATCAGCCTCTGGGCATGATGTGGGAGCAGTGATCAGTCTCTGGGCATGGTGTGGGAGCAGTGATCTGTCTCTGGGTACGGTGTGGGAGCAGTGATCAGCCTCATGGTCTGGGAGCAGTGATCAGACTCTGGGCATGGTCTGGGAGCAGTGATCAGCCTCATGGTGTGGGAGCAGTGATCAGTCTCTGGGTATGGTGTGGGAGCAGTGATCAGTCTCTGGGTATGGTGTGGGAGCGGTGGTCAGCCTCATGGTCTGGGAGCAGTGATCAGACTCTGGGTATGGTGTGGGAGCAGTGATCAGTCTCTGGGTATGGTGTGGGAGCAGTGATCAGTCTCTGGGTATGGTGTGGGAGCAGTGATCAGCCTCTGGGTATGGTGTGGGAGCAGTGATCAGTCTCTGGGTATGGTGTGGGAGCAGTGATCAGTCTCTGGGTATGGTGTGGGAGCAGTGATCAGTCTCTGGGCTTGGTGTGGGAGCAGTGATCAGTCTCTGGGTATGGTGTGGGAGCAGTGATCAGCCTCATGGTGTGGGAGCAGTGATCAGTCTCTGGGTATGGTGTGGGAGCAGTGATCAGCCTCATGGTCTGGGAGCAGTGATCAGACTCTGGGTATGGTGTGGGAGCAGTGATCAGTCTCTGGGTATGGTGTGGGAGCAGTGATCAGTCTCTGGGTATGGTGTGGGAGCAGTGATCAGCCTCTGGGTATGGTGTGGGAGCAGTGATCAGTCTCTGGGTATGGTGTGGGAGCAGTGATCAGCCTCATGGTGTGGGAGCAGTGATCAGTCTCTGGGTATGGTGTGGGAGCAGTGATCAGTCTCTGGGTATGGTGTGGGAGCAGTGATCGGCTGCTGGGCATGGTGTGGGAGCAGTGATCAGTCTCTGGGTATGGTGTGGGAGAAGTGACCAGCCTCTGGGCATGGTGTGGGAGCAGTGACCAGCCTCTGGGCATGGTGTGGGAGCAGTGATCAGTCTCTGGGCATTGTATGGGAGCAGTGACCAGCCTCTGGGCATGGTGTGGGAGCAGCGACCAGCCTCTGGGCATGGTGTGGGAGCAGTGATCAGTCTCTGGGTATGGTGTGGGAGCAGTGATCAGCCTCTGGGCAGTGTGTGGGGGCAGTGATCAGCCTCTGGGCAGGGTGTGGGGGCAGTGATCAGTCTCTGGGCATGATGTGGGAGCAGTGATCAGCCTCTGGGCAGGGTGTGGGGGCAGTGATCAGTCTCTGGGCATGATGTGGGAGCAGTGATCAGCCTCTGGGCAGGGTGTGGGGGCAGTGATCAGTCTCTGGGTATGGTGTGGGAGCAGTGATCAGCCTCATGGTCTGGGAGCAGCGATCAGTCTCTGGGCATGGTGTGGGAGCAGTGATCAGCCTCTGGGTACGGTGTGGGAGCAGTGATCAGTCTCTGGGTATGGTGTGGGAGCAGTGATCAGTCTCTGGGTATGGTGTGGGAGCAGTGATCAGTCTCTGGGTATGGTGTGGGAGCAGTGATCAGTCTCTGGGTATGGTGTGGGAGCAGTGATCAGTCTCTGGGTGTGGTGTGGGAGCAGTGATCAGTCTCTGGGTACGGTGTGGGAGCAGTGATCAGTCTCTGGGTATGGTGTGGGAGCAGTAATCAGCCTCTGGGTATGGTGTGGGAGCAGTGATTAGTCTCTGGGTATGGTGTGGAAGCAGTGATCAGTCTCTGGGTATGTTGTGCGAGCAGTGATCAGTCTCTGGGTATGGTGTGGGAGCAGTGATCAGTCTCTGGGCAGGGTGTGGGAGCAGTGATCAGCCTCTGGGCATGATGTGGGAGCAGTGACCTGTCTCTGGGCATGGTATGGGAGCAGTGATCAGTCTCTGGGTATGGTGTGGGAGCAGTGATCAGCCTCATGGTCTGGGAGCAGTGATCAGTCTCTGGGCATGGTGTGGGAGCAGTGATCAGCCTCTGGGCATGGTGTGGGAGCAGTGATCAGCCTCATGGTCTGGGAGCAGTGATCAGACTCTGGGCATGGTGTGGGAGCAGTGATCAGTCTCTGGGTATGGTGTGGGAGCAGTGATCAGTCTCTGGGCATGGTGTGGGAGCAGTGATCAGTCTCTGGGTATGGTGTGGGAGCAGTGATCAGTCTCTGGGTATGGTGTGGGAGCAGTGATCAGTCTCTGGGTATGGTGTGGGAGCAGTGATCAGTCTCTGGGTATGGTCTGGGAGCAGTGATCAGTCTCATGGTGTGGGAGCAGTGATCAGCCTCTGGGCATGGTGTGGGAGCAGTGATCAGTCTCATGGTGTGGGAGCAGTGATCAGTCTCTGGGTATGGTGTGGGAGCAGTGATCAGTCTCTGGGCATGGTCTCGGAGCAGTGATCACTCTCTGGGCATGGTGTGGGAGCAGTGATCAGTCTCATGGTCTGGGAGCAGTGATCAGCTTCATGGTCTGGGAGCAGTGATCAGCCTCTGGGTATGGTGTGGGAGCAGTGATCAGTCTCTGGGTATGGTGTGGGAGCAGTGATCGGCTGCTGGGCATGGTGTGGGAGCAGTGATCAGTCTCTGGGCATGGTGTGGGAGCAGTGACCAGCCTCTGGGCATGGTCTGGGAGCAGTGATCAGCCTCATGGTCTGGGAGCAGTTATCAGCCTCTGGGCATGGTGTGGGAGCAGTGTTCAGCCTCATGGTCTGGGAGCAGTGATCAGCCTCTGGGCATGGTGTGGGAGCAGTGATCAGTCTCTGGGTATGGTGTGGGAGCAGTGATCAGTCTCTGGGTATGGTCTGGGAGCAGTGATCAGTCTCTGGGCATGGTGTGGGAGCAGTGACTAGCCTCTGGGCATGGTGTGGGAGCAGTGATCAGTCTCTGGGCATGGTGTGGGAGCAGTGATCAGTCTCTGGGTATGGTGTGGGAGCAGTGATCAGCCTCATGGTCTGGGAGCAGTGATCAGCCTCTGGGCATGGTGTGGGAGCAGTGATCAGTCTCTGGGTATGGTGTGGGAGCAGTGATCAGTCTCTGGGTATGGTCTGGGAGCAGTGATCAGTCTCTGGGCATGGTGTGGCAGCAGTGACTAGCCTCTGGGCATGGTGTGGGAGCAGTGATCAGTCTCTGGGTATTGTCTGGGAGCAGTGATCAGCCTCTGGGTATGGTGTGGGAGCAGTGATCAGCCTCATGGTCTGGGAGCAGTGATCAGCCTCTGGGCTTGGTGTGGGAGCAGTGATCAGCCTCATGGTCTGGGAGCAGTGATCAGCTTCATGGTCTGGGAGCAGTGATCAGCCTCTGGGTATGGTGTGGGAGCAGTGATCAGTCTCTGGGTATGGTGTGGGAGCAGTGATCGGCTGCTGGGCATGGTGTGGGAGCAGTGATCAGTCTCTGGGCATGGTGTGGGAGCAGTGACCAGCCTCTGGGCATGGTATGGGAGCAGTGATCAGCCTCATGGTCTGGGAGCAGTTATCAGCCTCTGGGCATGGTGTGGGAGCAGTGATCAGCCTCATGGTCTGGGAGCAGTGATCAGACTCTGGGCATGGTGTGGGAGCAGTGATCAGTCTCTGGGTATGGTGTGGGAGCAGTGATCAGTCTCTGGGTATGGTCTGGGAGCAGTGATCAGTCTCTGGGCATGGTGTGGGAGCAGTGACTAGCCTCTGGGCATGGTGTGGGAGCAGTGATCAGTCTCTGGGCATGGTGTGGGAGCAGTGATCAGTCTCTGGGTATGGTGTGGGAGCAGTTATCAGTCTCAGGGAATGGTCTGGGAGCAGTGATCAGTCTCTGGGTATGGTGTGGGAGCAGTGATCACTCTCTGGGTATGGTGTGGGAGCAGTGATCAGTCTCTGGGTATGGTGTGGGAGCAGTGATCACTCTCTGGGTATGGTGTGGGAGCAGTGATCACTCTCTGGGTATTGTGTGGGAGCAGTGATCACTCTCTGGGTATGGTGTGGGAGCAGTGATCACTCTCTGGGTATGGTGTGGGAGCAGTGATCAGTCTCTGGGCATGGTGTGGAGCAGTGATCAGTCTCTGGGTATGGTGTGGGAGCAGTGATCAGCCTCATGGTCTGGGAGCAGTGATCAGTCTCTGGGCTTGGTGTGGGAGCAGTGATCAGCCTCATGGTCTGGGAGCAGTGATCAGCCTCATGGTCTGGGAGCAGTGATCAGCCTCATAGTCTGGGAGCAGTGATCAGCCTCTGGGTATGGTGTGGGAGCAGTGATCAGTCTCTGGGTATGGTGTTGGAGCAGTGATCAGTCTCTGGGTATGGTGTGGGAGCAGTGATCAGTCTCTGGGTATGGTGTGGGAGAAGTGACCAGCCTCTGGGCATGGTGTGGGAGCAGTGACCAGCCTCTGGGCATGGTGTGGGAGCAGTGATTAGTCTCTGGGCATGGTGTGGGAGCAGTGACCAGCCTCTGGGCGTGGTGTGGGAGCAGTGACCAGCCTCTGGGCATGATGTGGGAGCAGTGATCAGCGTCTGGGCAGGGTGTGCGGGCAGTGATCAGTCTCTGGGCATGATGTGGGAGCAGTGATCAGCCTCTGGGCATGATGTGGGAGCAGTGATCAGTCTCTGGGCATGGTGTGGGAGCAGTGATCTGTCTCTGGGTACGGTGTGGGAGCAGTGATCAGCCTCATGGTCTGGGTGCAGTGATCAGACTCTGGGCATGGTCTGGGAGCAGTGATCAGCCTCATGGTGTGGGAGCAGTGATCAGTCTCTGGGTATGGTGTGGGAGCAGTGATCAGTCTCTGGGTATGGTGTGGGAGCAGTGATCAGCCTCTGGGTATGGTGTGGGAGCAGTGATCAGTCTCTGGGTATGGTGTGGGAGCAGTGATCAGTCTCTGGGTATGGTGTGGGAGCAGTGATCAGTCTCTGGGCTTGGTGTGGGAGCAGTGATCAGTCTCTGGGTATGGTGTGGGAGCAGTGATCAGCCTCATGGTGTGGGAGCAGTGATCAGTCTCTGGGTATGGTGTGGGAGCAGTGATCAGCCTCATGGTCTGGGAGCAGTGATCAGACTCTGGGTATGGTGTGGGAGCAGTGATCAGTCTCTGGGTATGGTGTGGGAGCAGTGATCAGTCTCTGGGTTTGGTGTGGGAGCAGTGATCAGCCTCTGGGCTTGGTGTGGGAGCAGTGATCAGTCTCTGGGTATGGTGTGGGAGCAGTGATCAGTCTCTGGGTATGGTGTGGGAGCAGTGATCAGTCTCTGGGTATGGTGTGGGAGCAGTGATCAGTCTCTGGGTGTGGTGTGGGAGCAGTGATCAGTCTCTGGGTACGGTGTGGGAGCAGTGATCAGTCTCTGGGTATGGTGTGGGAGCAGTGATCAGCCTCTGGGTATGGTGTGGGAGCAGTGATCAGTCTCTGGGTATGGTGTGGGTGCAGTGATCAGTCTCTGGGTATGTTGTGCGAGCAGTGATCAGTCTCTGGGTATGGTGTGGGAGCAGTGATCAGTCTCTGGGCAGGGTGTGGGAGCAGTGATCAGCCTCTGGGCATGATGTGGGAGCAGTGATCTGTCTCTGGGCGTGGTATGGGAGCAGTGATCAGTCTCTGGGTATGGTGTGGGAGCAGTGATCAGCCTCATGGTCTGGGAGCAGTGATCAGTCTCTGGGCATGGTGTGGGAGCAGTGATCAGCCTCTGGGCATGGTGTGGGAGCAGTGATCAGCCTCATGGTCTGGGAGCAGTGATCAGACTCTGGGCATGGTGTGGGAGCAGTGATCAGTCTCTGGGTATGGTGTGGGAGCAGTGATCAGTCTCTGGGCATGGTGTGGGAGCAGTGATCAGTCTCTGGGTATGGTGTGGGAGCAGTGATCAGTCTCTGGGTATGGTGTGGGAGCAGTGATCAGTCTCTGGGTATGGTCTGAGAGCAGTGATCAGCCTCTGGGTATGGTGTGGGAGCAGTGATCAGCCTCATGGTCTGGGAGCAGTGATCAGCCTCTGGGCATGGTGTGGGAGCAGTGATCAGCCTCATGGTCTGGGAGCAGTGATCAGCCTCTGGGCATGGTGTGGGAGCAGTGATCAGCCTCATGGTCTGGGAGCAGTGATCAGCCTCTGGGCATGGTGTGGGAGCAGTGATCAGTCTCTGGGTATGGTGTGGGAGCAGTGATCAGTCTCTGGGTATGGTCTGGGAGCAGTGATCAGTCTCTGGGCATGGTGTGGGAGCAGTGACCAGCCTCTGGGCATGGTGTGGGAGCAGTGATCAGTCTCTGGGCATGGTGTGGGAGCAGTGATCAGTCTCTGGGTATGGTGTGGGAGCAGTTATCAGTCTCTGGGTATGGTCTGGGAGCAGTGATCAGTCTCTGGGCATGGTGTGGGAGCAGTGATCAGTCTGTGGGTATGGTGTGGGAGCAGTGATCAGTCTCTGGGTATGGTGTGGGAGCAGTGATCAGTCTCTGGGTATGGTGTGGGAGCAGTGATCAGTCTCTGGGTATGGTGTGGGAGCAGTGATCACTCTCTGGGTATGGTGTGGGAGCAGTGATCAGTCTCTGGGTATGGTGTGGGAGCAGTGATCACTTTCTGGGTATGGTGTGGGAGCAGTGATTAGTCTCTGGGTATGGTGTGGGAGCAGTGATCACTCTCTGGGTATGGTGTGGGAGCAGTGATCACTCTCTGGGTATGGTGTGGGAGCAGTGATCCCTCTCTGGGTATGGTGTGGGAGCAGTGATCAGTCTCTGGGCATGGTGTGGAGCAGTGATCAGTCTCTGGGTATGGTGTGAGAGCAGTGATCAGCCTCATGGTCTGGGAGCAGTGATCAGTCTCTGGGCTTGGTGTGGGAGCAGTGATCAGCCTCATGGTCTGGGAGCAGTGATCAGCCTCATGGTCTAGGAGCAGTGATCAGCCTCATGGTCTGGGAGCAGTGATCAGCCTCTGGGTATGGTGTGGGAGCAGTGATCAGTCTCTGGGTATGGTGTGGGAGCAGTGATCAGTCTCTGGGTATGGTGTGGGAGCAGTGAGCAGTCTCTGGGTATGGTGTGGGAGAAGTGACCAGCCTCTGGGCATGGTGTGGGAGCAGTGACCAGCCTCTGGGCATGGTGTGGGAGCAGTGATCAGTCTCTGGGCATGGTGTGGGAGCAGTGACCAGCCTCTGGGCATGGTGTGGGAGCAGTGACCAGCCTCTGGGCATGATGTGGGAGCAGTGATCAGCCTCTGGGCAGGGTGTGCGGGCAGTGATCAGTCTCTGGGCGTGATGTGGGAGCAGTGATCAGCCTCTGGGCATGATGTGGGAGCAGTGATCAGCCTCATGGTCTGGGAGCAGTGATCAGCCTCTGGGTATGGTGTGGGAGCAGTGATCAGTCTCTGGGTATGGTGTGGGAGCAGTGATGAGTCTCTGGGTATGGTGTGGGAGCAGTGATCGGCTGCTGGGCATGGTGTGGGAGCAGAGATCAGTCTCTGGGTATGGTGTGGGAGCAGTGATCAGTCTCTGGGCTTGGTGTGGGAGCAGTGATCAGTCTCTGGGTATGGTGTGGGAGCAGTGATCAGTCTCTGGGTATGGTGTGGGGGCAGTGATCAGTCTCTGGGCATGATGTGGGAGCAGTGATCAGTCTCTGGGTATGGTGTGGGAGCAGTGATCAGTCTCTGGGTATGGTGTGGGAGCAGTGATCAGTCTCTCGGCATGGTGTGGGAGCAGTGATCGGCTGCTGGGCATGGTGTGGGAGCAGTGATCAGTCTCTGGGCATGGTGTGGGAGCAGTGACCAGCCTCTGGGCATGGTCTGGGAGCAGTGATCAGCCTCATGGTCTGGGAGCAGTTATCAGCCTCTGGGCATGGTGTGGGAGCAGTGATCAGCCTCATGGTCTGGGAGCAGTGATCATCCTCTGGGCATGGTGTGGGAGCAGTGATCAGTCTCTGGGTATGGTGTGGGAGCAGTGATCAGTCTCTGGGTATGGTCTGGGAGCAGTGATCAGTCTCTGGGCATGGTGTGGGAGCAGTGACTAGCCTCTGGGCATGGTGTGGGAGCAGTGATCAGTCTCTGGGCATGGTGTGGGAGCAGTGATCAGTCTCTGGGTATGGTGTGGGAGCAGTGATCAGCCTCATGGTCTGGGAGCAGTGATCAGCCTCTGGGCATGGTGTGGGAGCAGTGATCAGTCTCTGGGTATGGTGTGGGAGCAGTGATCAGTCTCTGGGTATGGTCTGGGAGCAGTGATCAGTCTCTGGGCATGGTGTGGGAGCAGTGACTAGCCTCTGGGCATGGTGTGGGAGCAGTGATCAGTCTCTGGGTATTGTCTGGGAGCAGTGATCAGCCTCTGGGTATGGTGTGGGAGCAGTGATCAGCCTCATGGTCTGGGAGCAGTGATCAGCCTCTGGGCTTGGTGTGGGAGCAGTGATCAGCCTCATGGTCTGGGAGCAGTGATCAGCTTCATGGTCTGGGAGCAGTGATCAGCCTCTGGGTATGGTGTGGGAGCAGTGATCAGTCTCTGGGTATGGTGTGGGAGCAGTGATCGGCTGCTGGGCATGGTGTGGGAGCAGTGATCAGTCTCTGGGCATGGTGTGGGAGCAGTGACCAGCCTCTGGGCATGGTATGGGAGCAGTGATCAGCCTCATGGTCTGGGAGCAGTTATCAGCCTCTGGGCATGGTGTGGGAGCAGTGATCAGCCTCATGGTCTGGGAGCAGTGATCAGCCTCTGGGCATGGTGTGGGAGCAGTGATCAGTCTCTGGGTATGGTGTGGGAGCAGTGATCAGTCTCTGGGTATGGTCTGGGAGCAGTGATCAGTCTCTGGGCATGGTGTGGGAGCAGTGACTAGCCTCTGGGCATGGTGTGGGAGCAGTGATCAGTCTCTGGGCATGGTGTGGGAGCAGTGATCAGTCTCTGGGTATGGTGTGGGAGCAGTTATCAGTCTCAGGGTATGGTCTGGGAGCAGTGATCAGTCTCTGGGTATGGTGTGGGAGCAGTGATCACTCTCTGGGTATGGTGTGGGAGCAGTGATCAGTCTCTGGGTATGGTGTGGGAGCAGTGATCACTCTCTGGGTATGGTGTGGGAGCAGTGATCACTCTCTGGGTATTGTGTGGGAGCAGTGATCACTCTCTGGGTATGGTGTGGGAGCAGTGATCACTCTCTGGGTATGGTGTGGGAGCAGTGATCAGTCTCTGGGCATGGTGTGGAGCAGTGATCAGTCTCTGGGTATGGTGTGGGAGCAGTGATCAGCCTCATGGTCTGGGAGCAGTGATCAGTCTCTGGGCTTGGTGTGGGAGCAGTGATCAGCCTCATGGTCTGGGAGCAGTGATCAGCCTCATGGTCTGGGAGCAGTGATCAGCCTCATAGTCTGGGAGCAGTGATCAGCCTCTGGGTATGGTGTGGGAGCAGTGATCAGTCTCTGGGTATGGTGTTGGAGCAGTGATCAGTCTCTGGGTATGGTGTGGGAGCAGTGATCAGTCTCTGGGTATGGTGTGGGAGAAGTGACCAGCCTCTGGGCATGGTGTGGGAGCAGTGACCAGCCTCTGGGCATGGTGTGGGAGCAGTGATTAGTCTCTGGGCATGGTGTGGGAGCAGTGACCAGCCTCTGGGCGTGGTGTGGGAGCAGTGACCAGCCTCTGGGCATGATGTGGGAGCAGTGATCAGCGTCTGGGCAGGGTGTGCGGGCAGTGATCAGTCTCTGGGCATGATGTGGGAGCAGTGATCAGCCTCTGGGCATGATGTGGGAGCAGTGATCAGTCTCTGGGCATGGTGTGGGAGCAGTGATCTGTCTCTGGGTACGGTGTGGGAGCAGTGATCAGCCTCATGGTCTGGGAGCAGTGATCAGACTCTGGGCATGGTCTGGGAGCAGTGATCAGCCTCATGGTGTGGGAGCAGTGATCAGTCTCTGGGTATGGTGTGGGAGCAGTGATCAGTCTCTGGGTATGGTGTGGGAGCGGTGGTCAGCCTCATGGTCTGGGAGCAGTGATCAAACTCTGGGTATGGTGTGGGAGCAGTGATCAGTCTCTGGGTATGGTGTGGGAGCAGTGATCAGTCTCTGGGTATGGTGTGGGAGCAGTGATCAGCCTCTGGGTATGGTGTGGGAGCAGTGATCAGTCTCTGGGTATGGTGTGGGAGCAGTGATCAGTCTCTGGGTATGGTGTGGGAGCAGTGATCAGTCTCTGGGCTTGGTGTGGGAGCAGTGATCAGTCTCTGGGTATGGTGTGGGAGCAGTGATCAGCCTCATGGTGTGGGAGCAGTGATCAGTCTCTGGGTATGGTGTGGGAGCAGTGATCAGCCTCATGGTCTGGGAGCAGTGATCAGACTCTGGGTATGGTGTGGGAGCAGTGATCAGTCTCTGGGTATGGTGTGGGAGCAGTGATCAGTCTCTGGGTTTGGTGTGGGAGCAGTGATCAGCCTCTGGGCTTGGTGTGGGAGCAGTGATCAGTCTCTGGGTATGGTGTGGGAGCAGTGATCAGTCTCTGGGTATGGTGTGTGAGCAGTGATCAGTCTCTGGGTATGGTGTGGGAGCAGTGATCAGTCTCTGGGTGTGGTGTGGGAGCAGTGATCAGTCTCTGGGTACGGTGTGGGAGCAGTGATCAGTCTCTGGGTATGGTGTGGGAGCAGTGATCAGCCTCTGGGTATGGTGTGGGAGCAGTGATCAGTCTCTGGGTATGGTGTGGGTGCAGTGATCAGTCTCTGGGTATGTTGTGCGAGCAGTGATCAGTCTCTGGGTATGGTGTGGGAGCAGTGATCAGTCTCTGGGCGTGGTATGGGAGCAGTGATCAGTCTCTGGGTATGGTGTGGGAGCAGTGATCAGCCTCATGGTCTGGGAGCAGTGATCAGTCTCTGGGCATGGTGTGGGAGCAGTGATCAGCCTCTGGGCATGGTGTGGGAGCAGTGATCAGCCTCATGGTCTGGGAGCAGTGATCAGTCTCTGGGCATGGTGTGGGAGCAGTGATCAGTCTCTGGGTATGGTATGGGAGCAGTGATCAGTCTCTGGGTATGGTGTGGGAGCAGTGATCAGTCTCTGGGTATGGTCTGGGAGCAGTGATCAGCCTCTGGGTATGGTGTGGGAGCAGTGATCAGCCTCATGGTCTGGGAGCAGTGATCAGCCTCTGGGCATGGTGTGGGAGCAGTGATCAGCCTCATGGTCTGGGAGCAGTGATCAGCCTCTGGGCATGGTGTGGGAGCAGTGATCAGCCTCATGGTCTGGGAGCAGTGATCAGCCTCTGGGCATGGTGTGGGAGCAGTGATCAGTCTCTGGGTATGGTGTGGGAGCAGTGATCAGTCTCTGGGTATGGTCTGGGAGCAGTGATCAGTCTCTGGGCATGGTGTGGGAGCAGTGACCAGCCTCTGGGCATGGTGTGGGAGCAGTGATCAGTCTCTGGGCATGGTGTGGGAGCAGTGATCAGTCTCTGGGTATGGTGTGGGAGCAGTTATCAGTCTCTGGGTATGGTCTGGGAGTAGTGATCAGTCTCTGGGCATGGTGTGGGAGCAGTGATCAGTCTGTGGGTATGGTGTGGGAGCAGTGATCAGTCTCTGGGTATGGTGTGGGAGCAGTGATCAGTCTCTGGGTATGGTGTGGGAGCAGTGATCAGTCTCTGGGTATGGTGTGGGAGCAGTGATCACTCTCTGGGTATGGTGTGGGAGCAGTGATCAGTCTCTGGGTATGGTGTGGGAGCAGTGATCACTTTCTGGGTATGGTGTGGGAGCAGTGATTAGTCTCTGGGTATGGTGTGGGAGCAGTGATCACTCTCTGGGTATGGTGTGGGAGCAGTGATCACTCTCTGGGTATGGTGTGGGAGCAGTGATCCCTCTCTGGGTATGGTGTGGGAGCAGTGATCAGTCTCTGGGCATGGTGTGGAGCAGTGATCAGTCTCTGGGTATGGTGTGAGAGCAGTGATCAGCCTCATGGTCTGGGAGCAGTGATCAGTCTCTGGGCTTGGTGTGGGAGCAGTGATCAGCCTCATGGTCTGGGAGCAGTGATCAGCCTCATGGTCTAGGAGCAGTGATCAGCCTCATGGTCTGGGAGCAGTGATCAGCCTCTGGGTATGGTGTGGGAGCAGTGATCAGTCTCTGGGTATGGTGTGGGAGCAGTGATCAGTCTCTGGGTATGGTGTGGGAGCAGTGAGCAGTCTCTGGGTATGGTGTGGGAGAAGTGACCAGCCTCTGGGCATGGTGTGGGAGCAGTGACCAGCCTCTGGGCATGGTGTGGGAGCAGTGATCAGTCTCTGGGCATGGTGTGGGAGCAGTGACCAGCCTCTGGGCATGGTGTGGGAGCAGTGACCAGCCTCTGGGCATGATGTGGGAGCAGTGATCAGCCTCTGGGCAGGGTGTGGGAGCAGTGATCAGTCTCTGGGTATGGTGTGGGAGCAGTGATCAGCCTCATGGTCTGGGAGCAGTGATCAGCCTCTGGGTATGGTGTGGGAGCAGTGATCAGTCTCTGGGTATGGTGTGGGAGCAGTGATGAGTCTCTGGGTATGGTGTGGGAGCAGTGATCGGCTGCTGGGCATGGTGTGGGAGCAGAGATCAGTCTCTGGGTATGGTGTGGGAGCAGTGATCAATCTCTGGGCTTGGTGTGGGAGCAGTGATCAGTCTCTGGGTATGGTGTGGGAGCAGTGATCAGTCTCTGGGTATGGTGTGGGGGCAGTGATCAGTCTCTGGGCATGATGTGGGAGCAGTGATCAGTCTCTGGGTATGGTGTGGGAGCAGTGATCAGTCTCTGGGTATGGTGTGGGAGCAGTGATCAGTCACTCGGCATGGTGTGGGAGCAGTGATCAGTCTCTGGGTATGGTGTGGGAGAAGTGACCAGCCTCTGGGCATGGTGTGGGAGCAGTGACCAGTCTCTGGGCATGGTGTGGGAGCAGTGACCAGCCTTTGGGCATGGTGTGGGAGCTTGACCAGTCGCTGGGCATGGTGTGTGAGCAGTGATCAGAATCTGGGCATGGTGTGGGAGCAGTGATCAGTCTCTGGGCATGGTATAGGAGCAGTGATCAGTCTCTGGGTATGGTGTGGGAGCAGTGATCAGCCTCATGGTCTGGGAGCAGTGATCAGCCTCTGGGTATGGTGTGGGAGCAGTGATCAGTCTCTGGGTATGGTGTGGGAGCAGTGATGAGTCTCTGGGTATGGTGTGGGAGCAGTGATCGGCTGCTGGGCATGGTGTGGGAGCAGAGATCAGTCTCTGGGTATGGTGTGGGAGCAGTGATCAGTCTCTGGGTATGGTGTGGGAGCAGTGATCAGTCTCTGGGTTTGGTGTGGGAGCAGTGATCAGTCTCTGGGTATGGTGTGGGAGCAGTGATCAGTCTCTGGGTATGGTGTGGGAGCAGTGATCAGTCTCTGGGTATGGTGTGGGAGCAGTGATCAGCCTCTGGGCTTGGTGTGGGAGCAGTGATCAGTCTCTGGGTATGGTGTGGGAGCAGTGATCAGTCTCTGGGTATGGTGTGGGGGTAGTGATCAGTCTCTGGGCATGATGTGGGAGCAGTGATCAGTCTCTGGGTATGGTGTGGGAGCAGTGATCAGTCTCTGGGTATGGTGTGGGAGCAGTGATCAGTCTCTCGGCATGGTGTGGGAGCAGTGATCAGTCTCTGGGTATGGTGTGGGAGAAGTGACCAGCCTCTGGGCATGGTGTGGGAGCAGTGACCAGTCTCTGGGCATGGTGTGGGAGCAGTGACCAGCCTTTGGGCATGGTGTGGGAGCTTGACCAGTCGCTGGGCATGGTGTGGGAGCAGTGATCAGAATCTGGGCATGGTGTGGGAGCAGTGATCAGTCTCTGGGCATGGTATGGGAGCAGTGATCAGTCTCTGGGTATGGTGTGGGAGCAGTGATCAGCCTCATGGTCTGGGAGCAGTGATCAGCCTCTGGGTATGGTGTGGGAGCAGTGATCAGTCTCTGGGTATGGTGTGGGAGCAGTGATGAGTCTCTGGGTATGGTGTGGGAGCAGTGATCGGCTGCTGGGCATGGTGTGGGAGCAGAGATCAGTCTCTGGGTATGGTGTGGGAGCAGTGATCAGTCTCTGGGTATGGTGTGGGAGCAGTGATCAGTCTCTGGGTTTGGTGTGGGAGCAGTGATCAGTCTCTGGGTATGGTGTGGGAGCAGTGATCAGTCTCTGGGTATGGTGTGGGAGCAGTGATCAGTCTCTGGGTTTGGTGTGGGAGCAGTGATCAGCCTCTGGGCTTGGTGTGGGAGCAGTGATCAGTCTCTGGGTATGGTGTGGGAGCAGTGATCAGTCTCTGGGTATGGTGTGGGGGCAGTGATCAGTCTCTGGGCATGATGTGGGAGCAGTGATCAGTCTCTGGGTATGGTGTGGGAGCAGTGATCAGTCTCTGGGTATGGTGTGGGAGCAGTGATCAGTCTCTCGGCATGGTGTGGGAGCAGTGATCAGTCTCTGGGTATGGTGTGGGAGAAGTGACCAGCCTCTGGGCATGGTGTGGGAGCAGTGACCAGTCTCTGGGCATGGTGTGGGAGCAGTGACCAGCCTTTGGGCATGGTGTGGGAGCTTGACCAGTCGCTGGGCATGGTGTGGGAGCAGTGATCAGAATCTGGGCATGGTGTGGGAGCAGTGATCAGTCTCTGGGTATGGTGTGGGAGCAGTGATCAGTCTCTGGGCATGGTGTGGGAGCAGTGACCAGCCTCTGGGCATGGTGTGGGAGCAGTGATCAGTCTCTGGGCATGGTGTGGGAGCAGTGATCAGTCTCTGGGTATGGTGTGGGAGCAGTGACCAGCCTCTGGGCATGGTGTGGGAGCAGTGATCAGTCGCTGGGCATGGTGTGGGAGCAGTGACCAGCCTCTGGGCATGGTGTGGGAGCAGTGATCAGTCTCTGGGTACGGTGTGGGAGCAGTGATCAGCCTCACGGTGTGAGAGCAGTGATCAGTCTCTGGGTATGGTGTGGGAGCAGTGATCAGTCTCTGGGTATGGTGTGGGAGCAGTGATCAGTCTCTGGGTACGGTGTGGGAGCAGTGATCAGTCTCTGGGTATGGTGTGGGAGCAGTGATCAGTCTCTGGGTATGGTGTGGGAGCAGTGATCAGTCTCTGGGTATGGTGTGGGAGCAGTGATCAGTCTCTGGGTATGGTGTGGGAGAAGTGACCAGCCTCTGGGCATGGTGTGGGAGCAGAGACCAGCCTCTGGGCATGGTGTGGGAGCAGTGATCAGTCTCTGGGCATGGTGTGGGAGCAGTGATCAGCCTCTGGGTATGGTGTGGGAGCAGTGATCAGTCTCATGGTCTGGGAGCAGTGATCAGCCTCATGGTCTGGGAGCAGTGATCAGCCTCATGGTGTGGGAGCAGTGATCAGCCTCATGGTGTGGGAGCAGTGATCAGCCTCTGGGTATGGTGTGGGAGCAGTGATCAGTCTCTGGGTATGGTGTGGGAGCAGTGATCAGTCTCTGGGTATGGTGTGGGAGCAGTGATCGGTCTCTGGGTTTGGTGTGGGAGCAGTGATCAGTCTCTGGCTATGGTGTGGGAGCAGTGATCAGCCGCTGGGTATGGTGTGGGAGCAGTGATCCGTCAATGCGTATGGTGTGGGAGCAGTGATCAGCCTCATGGTCTGGGAGCAGTGATCAGTCTCTGGGCATGGTGTGGGAGCAGTGATCAGCCTCATGGTCTGAGAGCAGTGATCAGCCTCATGGTCTGGGAGCAGTGATCAGACTCTGGGCATGGTGTGGGAGCAGTGATCAGTCTCTGGGTATGATGTGGGAGCAGTTATCACTCTCTGGGTATGGTGTGGGAGCAGTGATCAGTCTCTGGGTATGGTGTGGGAGCAGTGATCAGCCTCTGGGTATGGTGTGGGAGCAGTGATCAGTCTCTGGGTATGGTGTGGGAGCAGTGATCAGTCTCTGGGTATGGTGTGGGAGCAGTGATCAGTCTCTGGGTTTGGTGTGGGAGCAGTGATCAGTCTCTGGGTATGGTGTGGGAGCAGTGATCAGCCTCTGGGTATGGTGTGGGAGCAGTGATCAGTCTCTGCGTATGGTGTGGGAGCAGTGATCAGCCTCTGGGTATGGTGTGGGAGCAGTGATCGGCTGCTGGGCATGGTGTGGGAGCAGTGATCAGTCTCTGGGTATGGTGTGGGAGCAGTGATCAGTCTCTGGGTATGGTCTGGGAGCAGTGATCAGTCTCTGGGCATGGTGTGGGAGCAGTGACCAGTCTCTGGGCATGGTGTGGGAGCAGTGATCAGCCACTGGGCAGGGTGTGGGAGCAGTGATCAGTCTCTGGGTATGGTGTGGGAGCAGTGATCAGTCTCATGGTCTGGGAGCAGTGATCAGCCTCATGGTCTGGGAGCAGTGATCAGCCTCATGGTGTGGGAGCAGTGATCAGCCTCATGGTGTGGGAGCAGTGATCAGCCTCTGGATATGGTGTGGGAGCAGTAATCAGTCTCTGGATATGGTGTGGGAGCAGTGATCAGTCTCTGGGTATGGTGTGGGAGCAGTGATCAGCCTCTGGGTATGGTGTGGGAGCAGTGATCGGCTGCTGGGCATGGTGTGGGAGCAGTGATCAGTCTCTGCGTATGGTGTGGGAGCAGTGATCAGCCTCTGGGTATGGTGTGGGAGCAGTGATCAGTCTCTGCGTATGGTGTGGGAGCAGTGATCAGCCTCTGGGTATGGTGTGGGAGCAGTGATCGGCTGCTGGGCATGGTGTGGGAGCAGTGATCAGTCTCTGGGTATCGTGTGGGAGCAGTGATCAGTCTCTGGGCATGGTGTGGGAGCAGTGATCAGTCTCTGGGTATGGTGTGGGAGCAGTGACCAACCTCTGGGCATGGTGTGGGAGCAGTGATCAGTCTCTGGGCATGGTGTGGGAGCAGTGATCACCCTCTGGGCATGGTGTGCGAGCAGTGATCAACTTCTGGGCATGAAGTGGGAGCAGTGACCAGCCTCTGGGCATGGTGTGGGAGCAGTGATCAGTCTCTGGGCATGATGTGGGAGCAGTGATCAGTCTCTGGGCATGGTATGGGAGCAGTGATCAGCCTCTGGGCATGGTGTGGGAGCAGTGACCAGTCTCTGGGCATGGTGTGGGAGCAGTGATCAGTCTCTGGGTATGGTGTGGGAGCAGTGATCAGTCTCTGGGCATGGTATGGGAGCAGTGATCATTCTCTGGGTATGGTGTGGGAGCAGTGATCAGCCTCTGGGTATGGTGTGGGAGCAGTGATCAGTCTCTGGGTATGGTGTGGGAGCAGTGATCAGTCTCTGGGTATGGTCTGGGAGCAGTGATCAGACTATGGGCATGGTGTGGGAGCAGTGATCAGTCTCTGGGTATGGTGTGGGAGCAGTGATCAGTCTCTGGGTATGGTGTGGGAACAGTGATCAGTCTCTGGGTATGGTCTGGGAGCAGTGATCAGTCTCTGGGTATGGTGTGGGAACAGTGATCAGTCTCTGGGTATGGTCTGGGAGCAGTGATCAGTCACTGGGTATGGTCTTGGAGCAGTGATCAGTCTCTGAGTATGGTGTGGGAGAAGTGACCCGTCTCTGGGTATGGTGCGGGAGCAGTGATCAGTCTCTGGGTATGGTGTGGGAACAGTGATCAGTCTCTGGGTATGGTGTGGGAGCAGTGATCAGTCTCTGGGTATGGTCTGGGAGCAGTGATCAGTCTCTGGGCATGGTGTGGGAGCAGTGACCAGTCTCTGGGCATGGTGTGGGAGCAGTGATCAGTCTCTGGGTATGGTGTGGGAGCAGTGATCAGTCTCTGGGCATGGTATGGGAGCCGTGATCAGTCTCTGGGTATGGTGTGGGAGCAGTGATCAGCCTCTGGGTATGGTGTGGGAGCAGTGATCAGTCTCTGGGTATGGTGTCGGAGCAGTGATCACTCTCTGGGTATGGTCTGGGAGCAGTCATCAGACTATGGGCATGGTGTGGGAGCAGTGATCAGTCTCTGGGTATGGTCTGGGAGCAGTGATCAGTCTCTGGGTATGGTGTGGGAACAGTGATCAGTCTCTGGGTATGGTGTGGGAGCAGTGATCAGTCTCTGGGTATGGTGTGGGATCAGTGATCAGTCTCTGGGTATGGTTTGGGAGCAGTGATCAGTCACTGGGTATGGTCTTGGAGCAGTGATCAGTCTCTGGGTATGGTGTGGGAGAAGTGACCCGTCTCTGGGTATGGTGCGGGAGCAGTGACCAGCCTCTGGGCATGGTGTGGTAGCAGTGATCTGTCTCTGGGCATGGTGTGGGAGCAGTGATCAGCCTCATGGTCTGGGAGCAGTGATCAGCCTCTGGGTATGAAGTGGGAGCAGTGATCAGTCTCTGGGTATGGTGTGGGAGCAGTGATCAGCCTCTGGGCAGGGTGTGGGAGCAGTGATCAGCCTTTGGGCATGGTGTGGGAGCAGTGATCAGTCTCTGGGTATGGTGTGGGAGCAGTGATCAGCCTCATGGTCTGGGAGCAGTGATCAGTCTCTGGGCATGGTGTGGGAGCAGTGATCAGCCTCATGGTCTGGGAGCAGTGATCAGCCTCATGGTCTGGGAGCAGTGATCAGCCTCTGGGCATGGTGTGGGAGCAGTGATCAGTCTCTGGGCATGGTGTGGGAGCAGTGATCAGTCTCTGGGTATGGTGTGGGAGCAGTGACCAACCTCTGGGCATGGTGTGGGAGCAGTGATCAGTCTCTGGGCATGGTGTGGGAGCAGTGATCAGCCTCTGGGCATGGTGTGCGAGCACTGATCAACTTCTGGGCATGAAGTGGGAGCAGTGACCAGCCTCTGGGCATGGTGTGGGAGCAGTGATCAGTCTCTGGGCATGATGTGGGAGCAGTGATCAGTCTCTGGGCATGGTATGGGAGCAGTGATCAGTCTCTGGGTATGGTGTGGGAGCAGTGATCAGCCTCATGGTCTGGGAGCAGTGATCAGTCTCTGGGCATGGTGTGGGAGCAGTGATCAGCCTCATGGTCTGAGAGCAGTGATCAGCCTCATGGTCTGGGAGCAGTGATCAGACTCTGGGCATGGTGTGGGAGCAGTGATCACTCTCTGGGTATGGTGTGGGAGCAGTGACCAGCCTCTGGGCATGATGTGGGAGCAGTGATCAGCCTCTGGGCAGGGTGTGCGGGCAGTGATCAGTCTCTGGGCATGATGTGGGAGCAGTGATCAGCCTCTGGGCATGATGTGGGAGCAGTGATCAGTCTCTGGGCATGGTATGGGAGCAGTGATCAGTCTCTGGGTATGGTGTGGGAGCAGTGATCAGCCTCATGGTCTGGGAGCAGTGATCAGCCTCTGGGTATGGTGTGGGAGCAGTGATCAGTCTCTGGGTATGGTGTGGGAGCAGTGATGAGTCTCTGGGTATGGTGTGGGAGCAGTGATCGGCTGCTGGGCATGGTGTGGGAGCAGAGATCAGTCTCTGGGTATGGTGTGGGAGCAGTGATCAGTCTCTGGGTATGGTGTGGGAGCAGTGATCAGTCTCTGGGTATGGTGTGGGAGCAGTGATCAGTCTCTGGGTATGGTGTGGGAGCAGTGATCAGCCTCTGGGTATGGTGTGGGAGCAGTGATCAGTCTCTGGGTATGGTGTGGGAGCAGTGATCAGTCTCTGGGTGTGGTGTGGGAGCAGTGATCAGTCTCTGGGCATGATGTGGGAGCAGTGATCAGTCTCTGGGCATAGTATGGGAGCAGTGATCAGTCTCTGGGCATGGTGTGGGAGCAGTGACCAGTCTCTGGGCATGGTGTGGGAGCAGTGATCAGTCTCTGGGTATGGTGTGGGAGCAGTGATCAGTCTCTGGGCATGGTATGGGAGCAGTGATCATTCTCTGGGTATGGTGTGGGAGCAGTGATCAGCCTCTGGGTATGGTGTGGGAGCAGTGATCAGTCTCTGGGTATGGTGTGGGAGCAGTGATCAGTCTCTGGGTATGGTCTGGGAGCAGTGATCAGACTATGGGCATGGTGTGGGAGCAGTGATCAGTCTCTGGGTATGGTGTGGGAGCAGTGATCAGTCTCTGGGTATGGTGTGGGAACAGTGATCAGTCTCTGGGTATGGTCTGGGAGCAGTGATCAGTCTCTGGGTATGGTGTGGGAACAGTGATCAGTCTCTGGGTATGGTCTGGGAGCAGTGATCAGTCACTGGGTATGGTCTTGGAGCAGTGATCAGTCTCTGGGTATGGTGTGGGAGAAGTGACCCGTCTCTGGGTATGGTGCGGGAGCAGTGATCAGTCTCTGGGTATGGTGTGGGAGCAGTGATCAGTCTCTGGGTTTGGTGTGGGAGCAGTGATCAGTCTCTGGGTATGGTGTGGGAGCAGTGATCAGCCTCTGGGTATGGTGTGGGAGCAGTGATCAGTCTCTGCGTATGGTGTGGGAGCAGTGATCAGCCTCTGGGTATGGTGTGGGAGCAGTGATCGGCTGCTGGGCATGGTGTGGGAGCAGTGATCAGTCTCTGGGTATGGTGTGGGAGCAGTGATCAGTCTCTGGGTATGGTCTGGGAGCAGTGATCAGTCTCTGGGCATGGTGTGGGAGCAGTGACCAGTCTCTGGGCATGGTGTGAGAGCAGTGATCAGTCTCTGGGTATGGTGTGGGAGCAGTGATCAGTCTCTGGGCATGGTATGGGAGCCGTGATCAGTCTCTGGGTATGGTGTGGGAGCAGTGATCAGCCTCTGGGTATGGTGTGGGAGCAGTGATCAGTCTCTGGGTATGGTGTCGGAGCAGTGATCACTCTCTGGGTATGGTCTGGGAGCAGTCATCAGACTATGGGCATGGTGTGGGAGCAGTGATCAGTCTCTGGGTATGGTCTGGGAGCAGTGATCAGTCTCTGGGTATGGTGTGGGAACAGTGATCAGTCTCTGGGTATGGTGTGGGAGCAGTGATCAGTCTCTGGGTATGGTGTGGGAACAGTGATCAGTCTCTGGGTATGGTTTGGGAGCAGTGATCAGTCACTGGGTATGGTCTTGGAGCAGTGATCAGTCTCTGGGTATGGTGTGGGAGAAGTGACCCGTCTCTGGGTATGGTGCGGGAGCAGTGACCAGCCTCTGGGCATGGTGTGGTAGCAGTGATCTGTCTCTGGGCATGGTGTGGGAGCAGTGATCAGCCTCATGGTCTGGGAGCAGTGATCAGCCTCTGGGTATGAAGTGGGAGCAGTGATCAGTCTCTGGGTATGGTGTCGAAATCTCGACCTCCGAAAAGAATGACTCCGACACTTACAGCTCCGATGGAAGTTTCCCTTTTAATTTACTTGCTCGCAAGGGGTAAGTTTCACTCAGTCAAGGGCTAAAATGAAACCTCCGCAATGGTACAGCTTCACAAGATATTTATACAGTAAAACCCAAGTTCTGGCCTCTCCCTGTGTATTGCTCTGTCTCACAGTCAGTGAATACAGATAAAGAGTTAATTACTATATCCTGGTCCGGAAATGGTGTCAAGATATTTCCTTTTGTCAGGGTTATCAGAAAGCCAAACGGCCATTACTCCATGAGTCATAGGTAATGGGCTATCACCTGTCTTGTATTGTGAATACAGATTATCCCATTTCCTGGTCAGTTTACCTGTTTGCTTCAAATGGATGAGGTAAAAGGAAAGAGATAATGGCTAGAAGATAAGGGTGGGGTGACATGGAACTCCTGTAGTGTAGACAATAGGAGAGTACCATGGGGGGTTACTTGTCTCAGCATGACTTGTCTCCTAGCTGTCTGATAACCATCAGCCATCTAACAGCAGGTTTAGCTGTTCATAATAAGCTGGCTGCTAAAATGCAGAAAGTTCTGGAAGGGCCAGGACTCCATTTTAATCAAAAGGCACACAAATACCGTTTGGTATCAGCTTAGATAAAAATACATTTCCACATTCCCCCATTTTGTCCTTCACAAGGACAACTCAATCCATTCTGATCTTGTACAGTCTCTCCATTTCCATTTCTTTTAGTTTCATTACTCACTAGGCATATTATACCTTCAGGATTTCTTATTCTGGGAGTAATGCTTAGGGAGGGAGGCTGATGGTTATTATCATAATTGGGCTGGTACCATCCCTGGAAGGCTGTAAGTTTATACCCTGCCGACCTCCATTCTGTTTGCTCCTTTGTTTCTGGCCCCTGAGTTAGTTTTGTCCTGTTTTGCACTGTCAACCATTCTACCATTTCTGATTCGTTAAAGGGGACAGATCTCAGGGGAATACCCCCCCTGGAGTGGACAGGTACATGGGAACATATCCAACAACTCGACAAGTTTCTTTCTTGAGCATACCTATGACTCAGTGCCATAAATACGTTTACGTGCAATTCCCTTCGGTGGTGGGTCTGTACCCCTGGTGTAATCAATAATGCGAAGTAAAACCCTGTCAAGCCCAGCACCATCAGTCCCCATAGTCCATACAGTTCTTTATTCAGTCTTCCTTTTTCTGTTCCTCTGATTCCTTCGTCCCTTCCTCCTGGTCGGGTGCCCGTTTGCAATGGGATGCGTGGATCCATGTTGGTCTTTCCTTTACCTTGATTGCAGTATTGGTCGCTAGCAAGACCTGGTATGGTCCTTCGAATCTTGGCTGTAGATTGCTTTTCCTTTTAAAAATCTTGATGTAAACGAATTCCCCTGGCTCCAGGTTATGACACTTCCCTTCCGCTGGCTTGACTTGGGCTTCCTTTACCTGTGAATGAAAGCTGGAAATACATTTGGTTAGTGCAATACAATAATTCAACATATTTTCCTCCATTTTGTGGATGTCCATCTGTTTTGCAGTAAATGGTGCTGTAAAAGGTAGTCGTTGGGGACGTCCCATAACTATCTCATGTGGTGACAAGCCTGTTGTTCTGTTGGTTGCAGATCGCATTACCATCAAAGCTAAGGGCAGCAGTTCTGTCCATTTCAGTCCAGTGTCATTGCATAGTTTTGCCAGCTTATTTTTAAGCATTCCATTATATCTTTCAACAAGTCCAGCTGATTGTGGATGATAACTGCAATGAAAACGTTGATTAATCTGTAAAGCTTTACACATTTCTCTTATGACAGTTCCCGTGAAATGTGACCCGTTATCACTGGAAAGCTTAGCAGGGATTCCGAAGCGCGGTACAATTTCTTTTAACAAACATTTAGCAACAGTAGTGGCATCGGCCTTTTTACATGGAAAGGCTTCAATCCATCTAGAGAACACATCTACAATAACTAATACATACTTGAATCCCATACACATAGGTAATTCAATAAAATCCATTTGTAAATGTACAAAAGGCCCGACTGGATTTGGGTGGGAGGCAGACTCTACTTTTTCCGTCTTACCCGGATTCATTGTCTGACAGGTAACACAATTTTCACAGATTTGTTTTGCAATTGCCGAAATACCTGGTGCATACCAAGTTGCCAAAATATAATCTGCCAATCCCCCTTTGCCTGCATGTGTGAATGTATGAACACATCGGGCAATCCATGGAAGTAAGGATCTAGGGGCCACCACGCGGCCGTCATGGTGAACCCATATTCCTTCTGGATTTTTATAACATTGATCCTTCGTCCAGGTCACCACCTCCTCCGTACTGGCCTGTGTCTGAAAGGCCAGCACGTCATTAATAGTGGGTGGCGGGTCTGAGCAATTATTTTTCCTTAGTGGGAACAAGGACACCTGCATCCCCCCTTTCGACAGAGCTGCTGACTTAGCTGCATTATCAGCTCTGGCATTCCCAAGTGCCACCTCATTCGACTGGCCTGTATGTGCTTGGTATTTGATAATGGCAAGTTTTAAGGGGCATTAAATGGCTCGCAGGAGATTTTCCACTTGTTCTGCATTTTTGAATGTCTGAGCCTGTTGCATAGCATAATAAGCTGCTGCCAACGAAGGAAGACATCCTGGTAGTCCGCGTGCCACTGGGTCTAGTTGGGTACTGAAATATGCTACCGGTCGCTGCCTGTCCCCATGTAACTGAGTCAAAACAGATTGTGCAAAACCCGACTTGTGATGCACAAATAAGTTGAATAGCTAAGTGTAATCTGGTAATCCCAAGGCTGGTGCTGAAGTGAGGGACTGCTTAAGGTTCTGGAAAGCATTCCGGGATACTTCATTCCACATCCTTTAAGCATTGTGAGAATATAGTAGATTCATTCACAGCTCGTAGGTCATGGACAAACCTCCATTTATGTGGGCTTCTGAACTGGACAAATCTGTGTGTTACACGGACTTCTCATTTATGCTTATAGTGATTCACAGATCACAGAATGTAAAGTACTTGTTTTCTAATCTTATTAAAAGGCCTCCAAACCCAAGATTTTTCCAATACACCCAAAATGTTGATCAAGAGATCACCTGAAATATCTCAAAATCCCAATTCAACTGTTTTACTGCCACTCTTTATCAAAAAAAAATCCTCTTACTGAGCTAGAAGCTTTTGTACCAAGAATTTACACCAAGGACAATGAGAGTGTACTCCCCCAGCCTGCACCTCGAGAGACCCACAAAGGCTTTTTAAAAAAAAACATTACAACTTTTAACCACCGGGACCATGTCTCAACAAACCTATCCCTTTGTGCATTTCCTAGCTCTGTAACCTCTCATCCGAATAAATCCACACCTGCGCTTCTAACTTAAAATGTCTTAAACTTCCCACATACAGGACAACACTATGAAGGGTTAAAAAAACTTCACTTTGTTTGAAAAAGTGGGTGGAGCTAAAACAAACAGGCAGCTCCACAACTTTTCCAAACAGGTTTCCAGACACAAGGAAAAAAGACAGAAGCACTCTCATTCAAAGACAAGACATTCACGCACTCTCATTCAAAGACAAGACATTCACAAGTCTCTCTCCATTCAATAAAGCTTTTTCTTTTACTAGCTTCATTTTTTTTTTCATAAGTCACTATCAGGTTCTCTTTTTTTTTTCATTTGATTTACTTCCTCTGTTAATTTTACATGGGCTTGAAGAATCGGAACCCAGGCCTTTTCTATTACTTTCCTTTTTTTTTCTACCTGGATCTCTGTTTATAAGACATTCCTCTAGACACGTTGTTCTCTCTAAATTAAATGAACCATCGGGTGGAAATGGCCTGTTTTCACCCTTAGTCCACTTTACTGGTTTTTGTTTCTTTGGTCAATTGAAGACTGACCACAATTCTAGAGCATGACATAGGCTGGTGTGCCTTTTGTGGTGTTTTAACTTGCTCCGGCACCCATTCTGGATGATTAAGATTTTCCCACAGTTTCTGATCTCACAATCCTTTCGGCCAACCGAGTTCTCTACGCCCACTTCTCCTGGCCGTTACGTGGCCTGAAAAGGCTCTTAATTCGGGCTCAGTCTGGGTGTGTGAGATATGTTGGCACGAACCAATCGTAGTTGATCAATCAGTTACTGTTTCTTTTCTTAATCAATCCTTGTGTTTTTTTTTTTCCCGAATCACAATTTTCCCTAGTGACTCTTCCCGTTTCTCTAATGGCAATGACTCACAAAGGTCTTGCACACAACAGTAATACAAGGACAACAAACAATATTCCCGTGAGTACACAAATCATAACCTCTAAACAAATTCTCAGTCTGCGTTGTACGCCACTACAGACCGAGTCCTTAACTTATCCTAATAACAGCTGATAAAACTTAAGGTTCCGTACCCAAACTCTTTGATCGATTGCGCTCTTTTTTTTTTAATAGTCTTGTCACATAAGAACCCCTTCCGAATTTAAAAACAATAAAAATCTTATCACATAAGAACCTTCGATCGATTATTAGCGCTTTCTTTTTTTTCTTTTCTTTTAATAGTCTTATCACATAAGAACCCCTTCCGAATTAAAAACAATAAAAATCTTATCATATAAGAACCTGGAACCCTTTTCGATCGACTAGCGCTTTCTTTACCTACTGAAACCTTCCCCGGGCTGTCTCGAGATTTTTTCCAGAACCTGTTCTCTTCTGCTGGCGAGCTGAGAAAGAAATGGTTATAAAAAAAATACCTTTAACTTTTAAATGCCGAGTCTTGTAGATGCAGTACCTCCGCTGTGGACAACAGATTACATCTGCGATTCAACAGTGAAGAAACCTCTTGTGAGCAAAGGCTCACCTTGTTTGGCCACTGAAGCCTTTCACTGGAGAGGCACTATGCCTGTATCCGTTTTACTCACAGAACAGAGAGTATGCATCTCGGTGGAACCTCCAATAACTGTCGAAATCTCGACCTCCGAAAAGAATGACTCCGACACTTACAGCTCCGATGGAAGTTTCCCTTTTAATTTACTTGCTCGCAAGGGGTAAGTTTCACTCAGTCAAGGGCTAAAATGAAACCTCCGCAATGGTACAGCTTCACAAGATATTTATACAGTAAAACCCAAGTTCTGGCCTCTCCCTGTGTATTGCTCTGTCTCACAGTCAGTGAATACAGATAAAGAGTTAATTACTATATCCTGGTCCGGAAATGGTGTCAAGATATTTCCTTTTGTCAGGGTTATCAGAAAGCCAAACGGCCATTACTCCATGAGTCATAGGTAATGGGCTATCACCTGTCTTGTATTGTGAATACAGATTATCCCATTTCCTGGTCAGTTTACCTGTTTGCTTCAAATGGATGAGGTAAAAGGAAAGAGATAATGGCTAGAAGATAAGGGTGGGGTGACATGGAACTCCTGTAGTGTAGACAATAGGAGAGTACCATGGGGGGTTACTTGTCTCAGCATGACTTGTCTCCTAGCTGTCTGATAACCATCAGCCATCTAACAGCAGGTTTAGCTGTTCATAATAAGCTGGCTGCTAAAATGCAGAAAGTTCTGGAAGGGCCAGGACTCCATTTTAATCAAAAGGCACACAAATACCGTTTGGTATCAGCTTAGATAAAAATACATTTCCACAATGGTGTGGGAGCAGTGATCAGCCTCTGGGCAGGGTGTGGGAGCAGTGATCAGCCTTTGGGCATGGTGTGGGAGCAGTGATCAGTCTCTGGGTATGGTGTGGGAGCAGTGATCAGCCTCATGGTCTGGGAGCAGTGATCAGTCTCTGGGCATGGTGTGGGAGCAGTGATCAGCCTCATGGTCTGGGAGCAGTGATCAGCCTCATGGTCTGGGAGCAGTGATCAGCCTCTGGGCATGGTGTGGGAGCAGTGATCAGTCTCTGGGCATGGTGTGGGAGCAGTGATCAGTCTCTGGGTATGGTGTGGGAGCAGTGACCAACCTCTGGGCATGGTGTGGGAGCAGTGATCAGTCTCTGGGCATGGTGTGGGAGCAGTGATCAGCCTCTGGGCATGGTGTGCGAGCACTGATCAACTTCTGGGCATGAAGTGGGAGCAGTGACCAGCCTCTGGGCATGGTGTGGGAGCAGTGATCAGTCTCTGGGCATGATGTGGGAGCAGTGATCAGTCTCTGGGCATGGTATGGGAGCAGTGATCAGTCTCTGGGTATGGTGTGGGAGCAGTGATCAGCCTCATGGTCTGGGAGCAGTGATCAGTCTCTGGGCATGGTGTGGGAGCAGTGATCAGCCTCATGGTCTGAGAGCAGTGATCAGCCTCATGGTCTGGGAGCAGTGATCAGACTCTGGGCATGGTGTGGGAGCAGTGATCACTCTCTGGGTATGGTGTGGGAGCAGTGACCAGCCTCTGGGCATGATGTGGGAGCAGTGATCAGCCTCTGGGCAGGGTGTGCGGGCAGTGATCAGTCTCTGGGCATGATGTGGGAGCAGTGATCAGCCTCTGGGCATGATGTGGGAGCAGTGATCAGTCTCTGGGCATGGTATGGGAGCAGTGATCAGTCTCTGGGTATGGTGTGGGAGCAGTGATCAGCCTCATGGTCTGGGAGCAGTGATCAGCCTCTGGGTATGGTGTGGGAGCAGTGATCAGTCTCTGGGTATGGTGTGGGAGCAGTGATGAGTCTCTGGGTATGGTGTGGGAGCAGTGATCGGCTGCTGGGCATGGTGTGGGAGCAGAGATCAGTCTCTGGGTATGGTGTGGGAGCAGTGATCAGTCTCTGGGTATGGTGTGGGAGCAGTGATCAGTCTCTGGGTATGGTGTGGGAGCAGTGATCAGTCTCTGGGTTTGGTGTGGGAGCAGTGATCAGTCTCTGGGTATGGTGTGGGAGCAGTGATCAGTCTCTGGGTATGGTGTGGGAGCAGTGATCAGTCTCTGGGTTTGGTGTGGGAGCAGTGATCAGCCTCTGGGCTTGGTGTGGGAGTAGTGATCAGTCTCTGGGTATGGTGTAGGAGCAGTGATCAGTCTCTGCGTATGGTGTGGGGGCAGTGATCAGTCTCTGGGCATGATGTGGGAGCAGTGATCAGTCTCTGGGTATGGTGTGGGAGCAGTGATCAGTCTCTGGGTATGGTGTGGGAGCAGTGATCAGCCTCATGGTCTGGGAGCAGTGATCAGTCTCTGGGCATGGTGTGGGAGCAGTGATCAGCCTCATGGTCTGGGAGCAGTGATCAGCCTCATGGTCTGGGAGCAGTGATCAGCCTCTGGGCATGGTGTGGGAGCAGTGACCAGCCTCTGGGCATGGTGTGGGAGCAGTGATCAGTCTCTGCGCATGGTGTGGGAGCAGTGATCAGCCTCTGTGCATGGTGTGGGAGCAGTGACCAGCCTCTGGGCATGGTGTGGGAGCAGTGATCAGTCTCTGGGCAGGGTGTGGGGGCAGTGATCAGTCTCTGGGTACGGTGTGGGAGCAGTGATCAGTCTCTGGGTATGGTGTGGGAGCAGTGATCAGTCTCTGGGTATGGTGTGGGAGCAGTGATCAGTCTCTGGGTATGGTGTGGGAGCAGTGATCAGTCTCTGGGTATGGTGTGGGAGCAGTGATCAGTCTCTGGGTATGGTGTGGGACAAGTGATCAGTCTCTGGGTATGGTGTGGGAGCAGTGATCAGTCTCTGGGTATGGTGTGGGAGCAGTGATCAGTCTCTGGGTATGGTGTGGGAGCAGTGACCAGCCTCTGGGCATGGTGTGGGAGCAGTGATCAGTCTCTGGGCATGGTGTGGGAGAAGTGACCAGCCTCTGGGCATGGTGTGGGAGCAGTGACCAGCCTCTGGGCATGGTGTGGGAGCAGTGATCAGTCTCTGGGTACGGTGTGGGAGCAGTGATCAGTCTCTGGGTACGGTGTGGGAGCAGTGATCAGTCTCTGGGTACGGTGTGGGAGCAGTGATCAGTCTCTGGGTATGGTGTGGGAGCAGTGATCAGTCTCTGGGCATGGTACGGGAGCAGTGGTCTGTCTCTGGGAATGGTGTGGGAGCAGTGATCAGCCTCATGGTATGAGAGCAGTGACCAGCCTCTGGGCATGGTGTGGGAGCAGAGACCAGCCTCTGGGCATGGTGTGGGAGCAGTGATCAGTCTCTGGGCATGGTGTGGGAGCAGTGATCAGCCACTGGGCAGGGTGTGGGAGCAGTGATCAGTCTCTGGGTATGGTGTGGGATCAGTGATCAGTCTCATGGTCTGGGAGCAGTGATCAGCCTCATGGTCTGGGAGCAGTGATCAGCCTCATGGTGTGGGAGCAGTGATCAGCCTCATGGTGTGGGAGCAGTGATCAGCCTCTGGATATGGTGTGGGAGCAGTGATCAGTCTCTGGATATGGTGTGGGAGCAGTGATCAGTCTCTGGGTATGGTGTGGGAGCAGTGATCACCCTCTGGGTATGGTGTGGGAGCAGTGATCGGCTGCTGGGCATGGTGTGGGAGCAGTGATCAGTCTCTGGGTATCGTGTGGGAGCAGTGATCAGTCTCTGGGTATGGTCTGGGAGCAGTGATCAGTCTCTGGGCATGGTGTGGGAGCAGTGACCAGCCTCTGGGCATGGTGTGGGAGCAGTGATCAGTCTCTGGGCATGGTGTGGGAGCAGTGATCAGTCTCTGGGTATGGTGTGGGAGCAGTGACCAACCTCTGGGCATGGTGTGGGAGCAGTGATCAGTCTCTGGGCATGGTGTGGGAGCAGTGATCACCCTCTGGGCATGGTGTGCGAGCACTGATCAACTTCTGGGCATGAAGTGGGAGCAGTGACCAGCCTCTGGGCATGGTGTGGGAGCAGTGATCAGTCTCTGGGCATGATGTGGGAGCAGTGATCAGTCTCTGGGCATGGTATGGGAGCAGTGATCAGTCTCTGGGCATGGTGTGGGAGCAGTGACCAGTCTCTGGGCATGGTGTGGGAGCAGTGATCAGTCTCTGGGTATGGTGTGGGAGCAGTGATCAGTCTCTGGGCATGGTATGGGAGCAGTGATCAGTCTCTGGGTATGGTGTGGGAGCAGTGATCAGCCTCTGGGTATGGTGTGGGAGCAGTGATCAGTCTCTGGGTATGGTGTGGGAGCAGTGATCAGTCTCTGGGTATGGTCTGGGAGCAGTGATCAGACTATGGGCATGGTGTGGGAGCAGTGATCAGTCTCTGGGTATGGTCTGGGAGCAGTGATCAGTCTCTGGGTATGGTGTGGGAACAGTGATCAGTCTCTGGGTATGGTCTGGGAGCAGTGATCAGTCACTGGGTATGGTCTTGGAGCAGTGATCAGTCTCTGGGTATGGTGTGGGAGAAGTGACCCGTCTCTGGGTATGGTGCGGGAGCAGTGATCAGTCTCTGGGTATGGTGTGGGAGCAGTGATCAGTCTCTGGGTTTGGTGTGGGAGCAGTGATCAGTCTCTGGGTATGGTGTGGGAGCAGTGATCAGCCTCTGGGTATGGTGTGGGAGCAGTGATCAGTCTCTGCGTATGGTGTGGGAGCAGTGATCAGCCTCTGGGTATGGTGTGGGAGCAGTGATCGGCTGCTGGGCATGGTGTGGGAGCAGTGATCAGTCTCTGGGTATGGTGTGGGAGCAGTGATCAGTCTCTGGGTATGGTCTGGGAGCAGTGATCAGTCTCTGGGCATGGTGTGGGAGCAGTGACCAGTCTCTGGGCATGGTGTGGGAGCAGTGATCAGTCTCTGGGTATGGTCTGGGAGCAGTGATCAGTCTCTGGGTATGGTGTGGGAACAGTGATCAGTCTCTGGGTATGGTGTGGGAGCAGTGATCAGTCTCTGGGTATGGTGTGGGAACAGTGATCAGTCTCTGGGTATGGTCTGGGAGCAGTGATCAGTCACTGGGTATGGTCTTGGAGCAGTGATCAGTCTCTGGGTATGGTGTGGGAGAAGTGACCCGTCTCTGGGTATGGTGCGGGAGCAGTGACCAGCCTCTGGGCATGGTGTGGTAGCAGTGATCTGTCTCTGGGCATGGTGTGGGAGCAGTGATCAGCCTCTGGGCATGGTGTGGGAGCAGTGATCAGCCTCATGGTCTGGGAGCAGTGATCAGTCTCTGGGCATGGTGTGGGAGCAGTGATCAGCCTCATGGTCTGGGAGCAGTGATCAGCCTCATGGTCTGGGAGCAGTGATCAGCCTCTGGGCATGGTGTGGGAGCAGTGACCAGCCTCTGGGCATGGTGTGGGAGCAGTGATCAGTCTCTGCGCATGGTGTGGGAGCAGTGATCAGCCTCTGTGCATGGTGTGGGAGCAGTGACCAGCCTCTGGGCATGGTGTGGGAGCAGTGATCAGTCTCTGGGCAGGGTGTGGGGGCAGTGATCAGTCTCTGGGTACGGTGTGGGAGCAGTGATCAGTCTCTGGGTATGGTGTGGGAGCAGTGATCAGTCTCTGGGTATGGTGTGGGAGCAGTGATCAGTCTCTGGGTATGGTGTGGGAGCAGTGATCAGTCTCTGGGTATGGTGTGGGACAAGTGATCAGTCTCTGGGTATGGTGTGGGAGCAGTGATCAGTCTCTGGGTATGGTGTGGGAGCAGTGACCAGCCTCTGGGCATGGTGTGGGAGCAGTGATCAGTCTCTGGGCATGGTGTGGGAGCAGTGACCAGCCTCTGGGCATGGTGTGGGAGCAGTGACCAGCCTCTGGGCATGGTGTGGGAGCAGTGATCAGTCTCTGGGTACGGTGTGGGAGCAGTGATCAGTCTCTGGGTACGGTGTGGGAGCAGTGATCAGTCTCTGGGTACGGTGTGGGAGCAGTGATCAGTCTCTGGGTATGGTGTGGGAGCAGTGATCAGTCTCTGGGCATGGTACGGGAGCAGTGGTCTGTCTCTGGGAATGGTGTGGGAGCAGTGATCAGCCTCATGGTCTGGGAGCAGTGATCAGCCTCATGGTGTGGGAGCAGTGATCAGTCTCTGGGCATGGTGTGGGAGCAGTGATCAGCCACTGGGCAGGGTGTGGGAGCAGTGATCAGTCTCTGGGTATGGTGTGGGAGCAGTGATCAGTCTCATGGTCTGGGAGCAGTGATCAGCCTCATGGTCTGGGAGCAGTGATCAGCCTCATGGTGTGGGAGCAGTGATCAGCCTCATGGTGTGGGAGCAGTGATCAGCCTCTGGATATGGTGTGGGAGCAGTGATCAGTCTCTGGATATGGTGTGGGAGCAGTGATCAGTCTCTGGGTATGGTGTGGGAGCAGTGATCAGTCTCATGGTCTGGGAGCAGTGATCAGCCTCATGGTCTGGGAGCAGTGATCAGCCTCATGGTGTGGGAGCAGTGATCAGCCTCATGGTATGGGAGCAGTGATCAGCCTCTGGATATGGTGTGGGAGCAGTGATCAGTCTCTGGGTATGGTGTGGGAGCAGTGATCAGCCTCTGGGTATGGTGTGGGAGCAGTGATCGGCTGCTGGGCATGGTGTGGGAGCAGTGATCAGTCTCTGCGTATGGTGTGGGAGCAGTGATCAGCCTCTGGGTATGGTGTGGGAGCAGTGATCAGTCTCTGCGTATGGTGTGGGAGCAGTGATCAGCCTCTGGGTATGGTGTGGGAGCAGTGATCGGCTGCTGGGCATGGTGTGGGAGCAGTGATCAGTCTCTGGGTATCGTGTGGGAGCAGTGATCAGTCTCTGGGTATGGTCTGGGAGCAGTGATCAGTCTCTGGGCATGGTGTGGGAGCAGTGACCAGCCTCTGGGCATGGTGTGGGAGCAGTGATCAGTCTCTGGGCATGGTATGGGAGCAGTGATCAGTCTCTGGGTATGGTGCGGGAGCAGTGACCAACCTCTGGGCATGGTGTGGGAGCAGTGATCAGTCTCTGGGCATGGTGTGGGAGCAGTGATCAGCCTCATGGTCTGGGAGCAGTGATCAGCCTCTGGGTATGAAGTGGGAGCAGTGATCAGTCTCTGGGTATGGTGTGGGAGCAGTGATCAGCCTCTGGGCATGGTGTGGGAGCAGTGATCAGCCTTTGGGCATGGTGTGGGAGCAGTGATCAGTCTCTGGGTATGGTGTGGGAGCAGTGATCAGCCTCATGGTCTGGGAGCAGTGATCAGTCTCTGGGCATGGTGTGGGAGCAGTGATCAGCCTCATGGTCTGGGAGCAGTGATCAGCCTCATGGTCTGGGAGCAGTGATCAGCCTCTGGGCATGGTGTGGGAGCAGTGACCAGCCTCTGGGCATGGTGTGGGAGCAGTGATCAGTCTCTGCGCATGGTGTGGGAGCAGTGATCAGCCTCTGTGCATGGTGTGGGAGCAGTGACCAGCCTCTGGGCATGGTGTGGGAGCAGTGATCAGTCTCTGGGCAGGGTGTTGGGGCAGTGATCAGTCTCTGGGTACGGTGTGGGAGCAGTGATCAGTCTCTGGGTATGGTGTGGGAGCAGTGATCAGTCTCTGGGTATGGTGTGGGAGCAGTGATCAGTCTCTGGGTATGGTGTGGGAGCAGTGATCAGTCTCTGGGTACGGTGTGGGAGCAGTGATCAGTCTCTGGGTATGGTGTGGGAGCAGTGATCAGTCTCTGGGTATGGTGTGGGAGCAGTGATCAGTCTCTGGGTATGGTGTGGGAGCAGTGATCAGTCTCTGGGTATGGTGTGGGACAAGTGATCAGTCTCTGGGTATCGTGTGGGAGCAGTGATCAGTCTCTGGGTATGGTGTGGGAGCAGTGATCAGTCTCTGGGTATGGTGTGGGAGCAGTGACCAGCCTCTGGGCATGGTGTGGCAGCAGTGATCAGTCTCTGGGCATGGTGTGGGAGCAGTGACCAGCCTCTGGGCATGGTGTGGGAGCAGTGACCAGCCTCTGGGCATGGTGTGGGAGCAGTGATCAGTCTCTGGGTACGGTGTGGGAGCAGTGATCAGTCTCTGGGTACGGTGTGGGAGCAGTGATCAGTCTCTGGGTACGGTGTGGGAGCAGTGATCAGTCTCTGGGTATGGTGTGGGAGCAGTGATCAGTCTCTGGGCATGGTACGGGAGCAGTGGTCTGTCTCTGGGAATGGTGTGGGAGCAGTGATCAGCCTCATGGTATGAGAGCAGTGATCAGTCTCTGGGTATGGTGTGGGAGCAGTGATCAGTCTCTGGGTATGGTGTGGGAGCAGTGATGAGTCTCTGGGTATGGTGTGGGAGCAGTGATCAGTCTCTGGGTATGGTGTGGGAGCAGTGATCAGTCCCTGGGTATGGTGTGGGAGAAGTGACCAGCCTCTGGGCATGGTGTGGGAGCAGAGACCAGCCTCTGGGCATGGTGTGGGAGCAGTGATCAGTCTCTGGGCATGGTGTGGGAGCAGTGATCAGCCACTGGGCAGGGTGTGGGAGCAGTGATCAGTCTCTGGGTATGGTGTGGGAGCAGTGATCAGTCTCATGGTCTGGGAGCAGTGATCAGCCTCATGGTCTGGGAGCAGTGATCAGCCTCATGGTGTGGGAGCAGTGATCAGCCTCATGGTGTGGGAGCAGTGATCAGCCTCTGGATTTGGTGTGGGAGCAGTGATCAGTCTCTGGATATGGTGTGGGAGCAGTGATCAGTCTCTGGGTATGGTGTGGGAGCAGTGATCAGCCTCTGGGTATGGTGTGGGAGCAGTGATCGGCTGCTGGGCATGGTGTGGGAGCAGTGATCAGTCTCTGCGTATGGTGTGGGAGCAGTGATCAGCCTCTGGGTATGGTGTGGGAGCAGTGATCAGTCTCTGCGTATGGTGTGGGAGCAGTGATCAGCCTCTGGGTATGGTGTGGGAGCAGTGATCGGCTGCTGGGCATGGTGTGGGAGCAGTGATCAGTCTCTGGGTATCGTGTGGGAGCAGTGATCAGTCTCTGGGTATGGTCTGGGAGCAGTGATCAGTCTCTGGGCATGGTGTGGGAGCAGTGACCAGCCTCTGGGCATGGTGTGGGAGCAGTGATCAGTCTCTGGGCATGGTGTGGGAGCAGTGATCAGTCTCTGGGTATGGTGTGGGAGCAGTGACCAACCTCTGGGCATGGTGTGGGAGCAGTGATCAGTCTCTGGGCATGGTGTGGGAGCAGTGATCACCCTCTGGGCATGGTGTGCGAGCACTGATCAACTTCTGGGCATGAAGTGGGAGCAGTGACCAGCCTCTGGGCATGGTGTGGGAGCAGTGATCAGTCTCTGGGCATGATGTGGGAGCAGTGATCAGTCTCTGGGCATGGTATGGGAGCAGTGATCAGTCTCTGGGCATGGTGTGGGAGCAGTGACCAGTCTCTGGGCATGGTGTGGGAGCAGTGATCAGTCTCTGGGTATGGTGTGGGAGCAGTGATCAGTCTCTGGGCATGGTATGGGAGCAGTGATCATTCTCTGGGTATGGTGTGGGAGCAGTGATCAGCCTCTGGGTATGGTGTGGGAGCAGTGATCAGTCTCTGGGTATGGTGTGGGAGCAGTGATCAGTCTCTGGGTATGGTCTGGGAGCAGTGATCAGACTATGGGCATGGTGTGGGAGCAGTGATCAGTCTCTGGGTATGGTCTGGGAGCAGTGATCAGTCTCTGGGTATGGTGTGGGAACAGTGATCAGTCTCTGGGTATGGTGTGGGAGCAGTGATCAGTCTCTGGGTATGGTGTGGGAACAGTGATCAGTCTCTGGGTATGGTCTGGGAGCAGTGATCAGTCACTGGGTATGGTCTTGGAGCAGTGATCAGTCTCTGGGTATGGTGTGGGAGAAGTGACCCGTCTCTGGGTATGGTGCGGGAGCAGTGATCAGTCTCTGGGTATGGTGTGGGAGCAGTGATCAGTCTCTGGGTTTGGTGTGGGAGCAGTGATCAGTCTCTGGGTATGGTGTGGGAGCAGTGATCAGCCTCTGGGTATGGTGTGGGAGCAGTGATCAGTCTCTGCGTATGGTGTGGGAGCAGTGATCAGCCTCTGGGTATGGTGTGGGAGCAGTGATCGGCTGCTGGGCATGGTGTGGGAGTAGTGATCAGTCTCTGGGTATGGTGTGGGAGCAGTGATCAGTCTCTGGGTATGGTCTGGGAGCAGTGATCAGTCTCTGGGCATGGTGTGGGAGCAGTGACCAGTCTCTGGGCATGGTGTGGGAGCAGTGATCAGTCTCTGGGTATGGTGTGGGAGCAGTGATCAGTCTCTGGGCATGGTATGGGAGCAGTGATCAGTCTCTGGGTATGGTGTGGGAGCAGTGATCAGCCTCTGGGTATGGTGTGGGAGCGGTGATCAGTCTCTGGGTATGGTGTGGGAGCAGTGATCAGTCTCTGGGTATGGTCTGGGAGCAGTCATCAGACTATGGGCATGGTGTGGGAGCAGTGATCAGTCTCTGGGTATGGTCTGGGAGCAGTGATCAGTCTCTGGGTATGGTGTGGGAACAGTGATCAGTCTCTGGGTATGGTGTGGGAGCAGTGATCAGTCTCTGGGTATGGTGTGGGAACAGTGATCAGTCTCTGGGTATGGTCTGGGAGCAGTGATCAGTCACTGGGTATGGTCTTGGAGCAGTGATCAGTCTCTGGGTATGGTGTGGGAGAAGTGACCCGTCTCTGGGTATGGTGCGGGAGCAGTGACCAGCCTCTGGGCATGGTGTGGTAGCAGTGATCTGTCTCTGGGCATGGTGTGGGAGCAGTGATCAGCCTCATGGTCTGGGAGCAGTGATCAGCCTCTGGGTATGAAGTGGGAGCAGTGATCAGTCTCTGGGTATGGTGTGGGAGCAGTGATCAGCCTCTGGGCAGGGTGTGGGAGCAGTGATCAGCCTTTGGGCATGGTGTGGGAGCAGTGATCAGTCTCTGGGTATGGTGTGGGAGCAGTGATCAGCCTCATGGTCTGGGAGCAGTGATCAGTCTCTGGGCATGGTGTGGGAGCAGTGATCAGCCTCATGGTCTGGGAGCAGTGATCAGCCTCATGGTCTGGGAGCAGTGATCAGCCTCTGGGCATGGTGTGGGAGCAGTGACCAGCCTCTGGGCATGGTGTGGAAGCAGTGATCAGTCTCTGCGCATGGTGTGGGAGCAGTGATCAGCCTCTGTGCATGGTGTGGGAGCAGTGACCAGCCTCTGGGCATGGTGTGGGAGCAGTGATCAGTCTCTGGGCAGGGTGTGGGGGCAGTGATCAGTCTCTGGGTACGGTGTGGGAGCAGTGATCAGTCTCTGGGTATGGTGTGGGAGCAGTGATCAGTCTCTGGGTATGGTGTGGGAGCAGTGATCAGTCTCTGGGTATGGTGTGGGAGCAGTGATCAGTCTCTGGGTATGGTGTGGGAGCAGTGATCAGTCTCTGGGTATGGTGTGGGACAAGTGATCAGTCTCTGGGTATGGTGTGGGAGCAGTGATCAGTCACTGGGTATGGTGTGGGAGCAGTGATCAGTCTCTGGGTATGGTGTGGGAGCAGTGACCAGTCTGTGGGCATGGTGTGGGAGCAGTGATCAGTCTCTGGGCATGGTGTGGGAGCAGTGACCAGCCTCTGGGCATGGTGTGGGAGCAGTGACCAGCCTCTGGGCATGGTGTGGGAGCAGTGATCAGTCTCTGGGTACGGTGTGGGAGCAGTGATCAGTCTCTGGGTACGGTGTGGGAGCAGTGATCAGTCTCTGGGTACGGTGTGGGAGCAGTGATCAGTCTCTGGGTATGGTGTGGGAGCAGTGATCAGTCTCTGGGCATGGTACGGGAGCAGTGGTCTGTCTCTGGGAATGGTGTGGGAGCAGTGATCAGCCTCATGGTATGAGAGCAGTGATCAGTCTCTGGGTATGGTGTGGGAGCAGTGATCAGTCTCTGGGTATGGTGTGGGAGCAGTGATGAGTCTCTGGGTATGGTGTGGGAGCAGTGATCAGTCTCTTGGTACGGTGTGGGAGCAGTGATCAGTCTCTGGGTATGGTGTGGGAGAAGTGACCAGCCTCTGGGCATGGTGTGGGAGCAGAGACCAGCCTCTGGGCATGGTGTGGGAGCAGTGATCAGTCTCTGGGCATGGTGTGGGAGCAGTGATCAGCCACTGGGCAGGGTGTGGGAGAAGTGACCAGCCTCTGGGCATGGTGTGGGAGCAGAGACCAGCCTCTGGGCATGGTCTGGGAGCAGTGATCAGCCTCATGGTCTGGGAGCAGTGATCAGCCTCATGGTGTGGGAGCAGTGATCAGCCTCATGGTGTGGGAGCAGTGATCAGCCTCTGGATATGGTGTGGGAGCAGTGATCAGTCTCTGGATATGGTGTGGGAGCAGTGATCAGTCTCTGGGTATGGTGTGGGAGCAGTGATCAGCCTCTGGGTATGGTGTGGGAGCAGTGATCGGCTGCTGGGCATGGTGTGGGAGCAGTGATCAGTCTCTGCGTATGGTGTGGGAGCAGTGATCAGCCTCTGGGTATGGTGTGGGAGCAGTGATCAGTCTCTGCGTATGGTGTGGGAGCAGTGATCAGCCTCTGGGTATGGTGTGGGAGCAGTGATCGGCTGCTGGGCATGGTGTGGGAGCAGTGATCAGTCTCTGGGTATCGTGTGGGAGCAGTGATCAGTCTCTGGGTATGGTCTGGGAGCAGTGATCAGTCTCTGGGCATGGTGTGGGAGCAGTGACCAGCCTCTGGGCATGGTGTGGGAGCAGTGATCAGTCTCTGGGCATGGTGTGGGAGCAGTGATCAGTCTCTGGGTATGGTGTGGGAGCAGTGACCAACCTCTGGGCATGGTGTGGGAGCAGTGATCAGTCTCTGGGCATGGTGTGGGAGCAGTGATCACCCTCTGGGCATGGTGTGCGAGCACTGATCAACTTCTGGGCATGAAGTGGGAGCAGTGACCAGCCTCTGGGCATGGTGTGGGAGCAGTGATCAGTCTCTGGGCATGATGTGGGAGCAGTGATCAGTCTCTGGGCATGGTATGGGAGCAGTGATCAGTCTCTGGGTATGGTGTGGGAGCAGTGATCAGCCTCATGGTCTGGGAGCAGTGATCAGTCTCTGGGCATGGTGTGGGAGCAGTGATCAGCCTCATGGTCTGAGAGCAGTGATCAGCCTCATGGTCTGGGAGCAGTGATCAGCCTCATGGTGTGGGAGCAGTGATCAGCCTCATGGTGTGGGAGCAGTGATCAGCCTCTGGATATGGTGTGGGAGCAGTGACCAGCCTCTGGGCATGATGTGGGAGCAGTGACCAGCCTCTGGGCATGATGTGGGAGCAGTGATCAGCCTCTGGGCATGATGTGGGAGCAGTGATCAGTCTCTGGGCATGGTATGGGAGCAGTGATCAGTCTCTGGGTATGGTGTGGGAGCAGTGATCAGCCTCATGGTCTGGGAGCAGTGATCAGCCTCTGGGTATGGTGTGGGAGCAGTGATCAGTCTCTGGGTATGGTGTGGGAGCAGTGCTGAGTCTCTGGGTATGGTGTGGGAGCAGTGATCGGCTGCTGGGCATGGTGTGGGAGCAGAGATCAGTCTCTGGGTATGGTGTGGGAGCAGTGATCAGTCTCTGGGTATGGTGTGGGAGCAGTGATCAGTCTCTGGGTATGGTGTGGGAGCAGTGATCAGCCACTGGGCAGGGTGTGGGAGCAGTGATCAGTCTCTGGGTATGGTGTGGGAGCAGTGATCAGTCTCATGGTCTGGGAGCAGTGATCAGCCTCATGGTCTGGGAGCAGTGATCAGCCTCATGGTGTGGGAGCAGTGATCAGCCTCATGGTGTGGGAGCAGTGATCAGCCTCTGGATATGGTGTGGGAGCAGTGATCAGTCTCTGGATATGGTGTGGGAGCAGTGATCAGTCTCTGGGTATGGTGTGGGAGCAGTGATCAGCCTCTGGTTATGGTGTGGGAGCAGTGATCGGCTGCTGGGCATGGTGTGGGAGCAGTGATCAGTCTCTGGGTATCGTGTGGGAGCAGTGATCAGTCTCTGGGTATGGTCTGGGAGCAGTGATCAGTCTCTGGGCATGGTGTGGGAGCAGTGACCAGCCTCTGGGCATGGTGTGGGAGCAGTGATCAGTCTCTGGGCATGGTGTGGGAGCAGTGATCAGTCTCTGGGTATGGTGTGGGAGCAGTGACCAACCTCTGGGCATGGTGTGGGAGCAGTGATCAGTCTCTGGGCATGGTGTGGGAGCAGTGATCACCCTCTGGGCATGGTGTGCGAGCACTGATCAACTTCTGGGCATGAAGTGGGAGCAGTGACCAGCCTCTGGGCATGGTGTGGGAGCAGTGATCAGTCTCTGGGCATGGTGTGGGAGCAGTGACCAGTCTCTGGGCATGGTGTGGGAGCAGTGATCAGTCTCTGGGTATGGTGTGGGAGCAGTGATCAGTCTCTGGGCATGGTATGGGAGCAGTGATCAGTCTCTGGGTATGGTGTGGGAGCAGTGATCAGCCTCTGGGTATGGTGTGGGAGCAGTGATCAGTCTCTGGGTATGGTGTGGGAGCAGTGATCAGTCTCTGGCTACGGTCTGGGAGCAGTGATCAGACTATGGGCATGGTGTGGGAGCAGTGATCAGTCTCTGGGTATGGTCTGGGAGCAGTGATCAGTCTCTGGGTATGGTGTGGGAACAGTGATCAGTCTCTGGGTATGGTCTGGGAGCAGTGATCAGTCACTGGGTATGGTCTTGGAGCAGTGATCAGTCTCTGGGTATGGTGTGGGAGAAGTGACCCGTCTCTGGGTATGGTGCGGGAGCAGTGATCAGTCTCTGGGTATGGTGTGGGAGCAGTGATCAGTCTCTGGGTATGGTGTGGGAGCAGTGATCAGTCTCTGGGCATGGTGTGGGAGCAGTGACCAGCCTCTGGGCATGGTGTGGAAGCAGTGATCAGTCTCTGCGCATGGTGTGGGAGCAGTGATCAGCCTCTGTGCATGGTGTGGGAGCAGTGACCAGCCTCTGGGCATGGTGTGGGAGCAGTGATCAGTCTCTGGGCAGGGTGTGGGGGCAGTGATCAGTCTCTGGGTACGGTGTGGGAGCAGTGATCAGTCTCTGGGTATGGTGTGGGAGCAGTGATCAGTCTCTGGGTATGGTGTGGGAGCAGTGATCAGTCTCTGGGTATGGTGTGGGAGCAGTGATCAGTCTCTGGGTATGGTGTGGGAGCAGTGATCAGTCTCTGGGTATGGTGTGGGACAAGTGATCAGTCTCTGGGTATGGTGTGGGAGCAGTGATCAGTCTCTGGGTATGGTGTGGGAGCAGTGATCAGTCTCTGGGTATGGTGTGGGAGCAGTGACCAGCCTCTGGGCATGGTGTGGGAGCAGTGATCAGTCTCTGGGCATGGTGTGGGAGCAGTGACCAGCCTCTGGGCATGGTGTGGGAGCAGTGACCAGCCTCTGGGCATGGTGTGGGAGCAGTGATCAGTCTCTGGGTACGGTGTGGGAGCAGTGATCAGTCTCTGGGTACGGTGTGGGAGCAGTGATCAGTCTCTGGGTACGGTGTGGGAGCAGTGATCAGTCTCTGGGTATGGTGTGGGAGCAGTGATCAGTCTCTGGGCATGGTACGGGAGCAGTGGTCTGTCTCTGGGAATGGTGTGGGAGCAGTGATCAGCCTCATGGTATGAGAGCAGTGACCAGCCTCTGGGCATGGTGTGGGAGCAGAGACCAGCCTCTGGGCATGGTGTGGGAGCAGTGATCAGTCTCTGGGCATGGTGTGGGAGCAGTGATCAGCCACTGGGCAGGGTGTGGGAGCAGTGATCAGTCTCTGGGTATGGTGTGGGATCAGTGATCAGTCTCATGGTCTGGGAGCAGTGATCAGCCTCATGGTCTGGGAGCAGTGATCAGCCTCATGGTGTGGGAGCAGTGATCAGCCTCATGGTGTGGGAGCAGTGATCAGCCTCTGGATATGGTGTGGGAGCAGTGATCAGTCTCTGGATATGGTGTGGGAGCAGTGATCAGTCTCTGGGTATGGTGTGGGAGCAGTGATCAGCCTCTGGGTATGGTGTGGGAGCAGTGATCGGCTGCTGGGCATGGTGTGGGAGCAGTGATCAGTCTCTGGGTATCGTGTGGGAGCAGTGATCAGTCTCTGGGTATGGTCTGGGAGCAGTGATCAGTCTCTGGGCATGGTGTGGGAGCAGTGACCAGCCTCTGGGCATGGTGTGGGAGCAGTGATCAGTCTCTGGGCATGGTGTGGGAGCAGTGATCAGTCTCTGGGTATGGTGTGGGAGCAGTGACCAACCTCTGGGCATGGTGTGGGAGCAGTGATCAGTCTCTGGGCATGGTGTGGGAGCAGTGATCACCCTCTGGGCATGGTGTGCGAGCACTGATCAACTTCTGGGCATGAAGTGGGAGCAGTGACCAGCCTCTGGGCATGGTGTGGGAGCAGTGATCAGTCTCTGGGCATGATGTGGGAGCAGTGATCAGTCTCTGGGCATGGTATGGGAGCAGTGATCAGTCTCTGGGCATGGTGTGGGAGCAGTGACCAGTCTCTGGGCATGGTGTGGGAGCAGTGATCAGTCTCTGGGTATGGTGTGGGAGCAGTGATCAGTCTCTGGGCATGGTATGGGAGCAGTGATCAGTCTCTGGGTATGGTGTGGGAGCAGTGATCAGCCTCTGGGTATGGTGTGGGAGCAGTGATCAGTCTCTGGGTATGGTGTGGGAGCAGTGATCAGTCTCTGGGTATGGTCTGGGAGCAGTGATCAGACTATGGGCATGGTGTGGGAGCAGTGATCAGTCTCTGGGTATGGTCTGGGAGCAGTGATCAGTCTCTGGGTATGGTGTGGGAACAGTGATCAGTCTCTGGGTATGGTCTGGGAGCAGTGATCAGTCACTGGGTATGGTCTTGGAGCAGTGATCAGTCTCTGGGTATGGTGTGGGAGAAGTGACCCGTCTCTGGGTATGGTGCGGGAGCAGTGATCAGTCTCTGGGTATGGTGTGGGAGCAGTGATCAGTCTCTGGGTTTGGTGTGGGAGCAGTGATCAGTCTCTGGGTATGGTGTGGGAGCAGTGATCAGCCTCTGGGTATGGTGTGGGAGCAGTGATCAGTCTCTGCGTATGGTGTGGGAGCAGTGATCAGCCTCTGGGTATGGTGTGGGAGCAGTGATCGGCTGCTGGGCATGGTGTGGGAGCAGTGATCAGTCTCTGGGTATGGTGTGGGAGCAGTGATCAGTCTCTGGGTATGGTCTGGGAGCAGTGATCAGTCTCTGGGCATGGTGTGGGAGCAGTGACCAGTCTCTGGGCATGGTGTGGGAGCAGTGATCAGTCTCTGGGTATGGTCTGGGAGCAGTGATCAGTCTCTGGGTATGGTGTGGGAACAGTGATCAGTCTCTGGGTATGGTGTGGGAGCAGTGATCAGTCTCTGGGTATGGTGTGGGAACAGTGATCAGTCTCTGGGTATGGTCTGGGAGCAGTGATCAGTCACTGGGTATGGTCTTGGAGCAGTGATCAGTCTCTGGGTATGGTGTGGGAGAAGTGACCCGTCTCTGGGTATGGTGCGGGAGCAGTGACCAGCCTCTGGGCATGGTGTGGTAGCAGTGATCTGTCTCTGGGCATGGTGTGGGAGCAGTGATCAGCCTCTGGGCATGGTGTGGGAGCAGTGATCAGCCTCATGGTCTGGGAGCAGTGATCAGTCTCTGGGCATGGTGTGGGAGCAGTGATCAGCCTCATGGTCTGGGAGCAGTGATCAGCCTCATGGTCTGGGAGCAGTGATCAGCCTCTGGGCATGGTGTGGGAGCAGTGACCAGCCTCTGGGCATGGTGTGGGAGCAGTGATCAGTCTCTGCGCATGGTGTGGGAGCAGTGATCAGCCTCTGTGCATGGTGTGGGAGCAGTGACCAGACTCTGGGCATGGTGTGGGAGCAGTGATCAGTCTCTGGGCAGGGTGTGGGGGCAGTGATCAGTCTCTGGGTACGGTGTGGGAGCAGTGATCAGTCTCTGGGTATGGTGTGGGAGCAGTGATCAGTCTCTGGGTATGGTGTGGGAGCAGTGATCAGTCTCTGGGTATGGTGTGGGAGCAGTGATCAGTCTCTGGGTATGGTGTGGGACAAGTGATCAGTCTCTGGGTATGGTGTGGGAGCAGTGATCAGTCTCTGGGTATGGTGTGGGAGCAGTGACCAGCCTCTGGGCATGGTGTGGGAGCAGTGATCAGTCTCTGGGCATGGTGTGGGAGCAGTGACCAGCCTCTGGGCATGGTGTGGGAGCAGTGACCAGCCTCTGGGCATGGTGTGGGAGCAGTGATCAGTCTCTGGGTACGGTGTGGGAGCAGTGATCAGTCTCTGGGTACGGTGTGGGAGCAGTGATCAGTCTCTGGGTACGGTGTGGGAGCAGTGATCAGTCTCTGGGTATGGTGTGGGAGCAGTGATCAGTCTCTGGGCATGGTACGGGAGCAGTGGTCTGTCTCTGGGAATGGTGTGGGAGCAGTGATCAGCCTCATGGTCTGGGAGCAGTGATCAGCCTCATGGTGTGGGAGCAGTGATCAGTCTCTGGGCATGGTGTGGGAGCAGTGATCAGCCACTGGGCAGGGTGTGGGAGCAGTGATCAGTCTCTGGGTATGGTGTGGGAGCAGTGATCAGTCTCATGGTCTGGGAGCAGTGATCAGCCTCATGGTCTGGGAGCAGTGATCAGCCTCATGGTGTGGGAGCAGTGATCAGCCTCATGGTGTGGGAGCAGTGATCAGCCTCTGGATATGGTGTGGGAGCAGTGATCAGTCTCTGGATATGGTGTGGGAGCAGTGATCAGTCTCTGGGTATGGTGTGGGAGCAGTGATCAGTCTCATGGTCTGGGAGCAGTGATCAGCCTCATGGTCTGGGAGCAGTGATCAGCCTCATGGTGTGGGAGCAGTGATCAGCCTCATGGTGTGGGAGCAGTGATCAGCCTCTGGATATGGTGTGGGAGCAGTGATCAGTCTCTGGGTATGGTGTGGGAGCAGTGATCAGCCTCTGGGTATGGTGTGGGAGCAGTGATCGGCTGCTGGGCATGGTGTGGGAGCAGTGATCAGTCTCTGCGTATGGTGTGGGAGCAGTGATCAGCCTCTGGGTATGGTGTGGGAGCAGTGATCAGTCTCTGCGTATGGTGTGGGAGCAGTGATCAGCCTCTGGGTATGGTGTGGGAGCAGTGATCGGCTGCTGGGCATGGTGTGGGAGCAGTGATCAGTCTCTGGGTATCGTGTGGGAGCAGTGATCAGTCTCTGGGTATGGTCTGGGAGCAGTGATCAGTCTCTGGGCATGGTGTGGGAGCAGTGACCAGCCTCTGGGCATGGTGTGGGAGCAGTGATCAGTCTCTGGGCATGGTATGGGAGCAGTGATCAGTCTCTGGGTATGGTGCGGGAGCAGTGACCAACCTCTGGGCATGGTGTGGGAGCAGTGATCAGTCTCTGGGCATGGTGTGGGAGCAGTGATCAGCCTCATGGTCTGGGAGCAGTGATCAGCCTCTGGGTATGAAGTGGGAGCAGTGATCAGTCTCTGGGTATGGTGTGGGAGCAGTGATCAGCCTCTGGGCATGGTGTGGGAGCAGTGATCAGCCTTTGGGCATGGTGTGGGAGCAGTGATCAGTCTCTGGGTATGGTGTGGGAGCAGTGATCAGCCTCATGGTCTGGGAGCAGTGATCAGTCTCTGGGCATGGTGTGGGAGCAGTGATCAGCCTCATGGTCTGGGAGCAGTGATCAGCCTCATGGTCTGGGAGCAGTGATCAGCCTCTGGGCATGGTGTGGGAGCAGTGACCAGCCTCTGGGCATGGTGTGGGAGCAGTGATCAGTCTCTGCGCATGGTGTGGGAGCAGTGATCAGCCTCTGTGCATGGTGTGGGAGCAGTGACCAGCCTCTGGGCATGGTGTGGGAGCAGTGATCAGTCTCTGGGCAGGGTGTTGGGGCAGTGATCAGTCTCTGGGTACGGTGTGGGAGCAGTGATCAGTCTCTGGGTATGGTGTGGGAGCAGTGATCAGTCTCTGGGTATGGTGTGGGAGCAGTGATCAGTCTCTGGGTATGGTGTGGGAGCAGTGATCAGTCTCTGGGTACGGTGTGGGAGCAGTGATCAGTCTCTGGGTATGGTGTGGGAGCAGTGATCAGTCTCTGGGTATGGTGTGGGAGCAGTGATCAGTCTCTGGGTATGGTGTGGGAGCAGTGATCAGTCTCTGGGTATGGTGTGGGACAAGTGATCAGTCTCTGGGTATCGTGTGGGAGCAGTGATCAGTCTCTGGGTATGGTGTGGGAGCAGTGATCAGTCTCTGGGTATGGTGTGGGAGCAGTGACCAGCCTCTGGGCATGGTGTGGCAGCAGTGATCAGTCTCTGGGCATGGTGTGGGAGCAGTGACCAGCCTCTGGGCATGGTGTGGGAGCAGTGACCAGCCTCTGGGCATGGTGTGGGAGCAGTGATCAGTCTCTGGGTACGGTGTGGGAGCAGTGATCAGTCTCTGGGTACGGTGTGGGAGCAGTGATCAGTCTCTGGGTACGGTGTGGGAGCAGTGATCAGTCTCTGGGTATGGTGTGGGAGCAGTGATCAGTCTCTGGGCATGGTACGGGAGCAGTGGTCTGTCTCTGGGAATGGTGTGGGAGCAGTGATCAGCCTCATGGTATGAGAGCAGTGATCAGTCTCTGGGTATGGTGTGGGAGCAGTGATCAGTCTCTGGGTATGGTGTGGGAGCAGTGATGAGTCTCTGGGTATGGTGTGGGAGCAGTGATCAGTCTCTGGGTATGGTGTGGGAGCAGTGATCAGTCCCTGGGTATGGTGTGGGAGAAGTGACCAGCCTCTGGGCATGGTGTGGGAGCAGAGACCAGCCTCTGGGCATGGTGTGGGAGCAGTGATCAGTCTCTGGGCATGGTGTGGGAGCAGTGATCAGCCACTGGGCAGGGTGTGGGAGCAGTGATCAGTCTCTGGGTATGGTGTGGGAGCAGTGATCAGTCTCATGGTCTGGGAGCAGTGATCAGCCTCATGGTCTGGGAGCAGTGATCAGCCTCATGGTGTGGGAGCAGTGATCAGCCTCATGGTGTGGGAGCAGTGATCAGCCTCTGGATTTGGTGTGGGAGCAGTGATCAGTCTCTGGATATGGTGTGGGAGCAGTGATCAGTCTCTGGGTATGGTGTGGGAGCAGTGATCAGCCTCTGGGTATGGTGTGGGAGCAGTGATCGGCTGCTGGGCATGGTGTGGGAGCAGTGATCAGTCTCTGCGTATGGTGTGGGAGCAGTGATCAGCCTCTGGGTATGGTGTGGGAGCAGTGATCAGTCTCTGCGTATGGTGTGGGAGCAGTGATCAGCCTCTGGGTATGGTGTGGGAGCAGTGATCGGCTGCTGGGCATGGTGTGGGAGCAGTGATCAGTCTCTGGGTATCGTGTGGGAGCAGTGATCAGTCTCTGGGTATGGTCTGGGAGCAGTGATCAGTCTCTGGGCATGGTGTGGGAGCAGTGACCAGCCTCTGGGCATGGTGTGGGAGCAGTGATCAGTCTCTGGGCATGGTGTGGGAGCAGTGATCAGTCTCTGGGTATGGTGTGGGAGCAGTGACCAACCTCTGGGCATGGTGTGGGAGCAGTGATCAGTCTCTGGGCATGGTGTGGGAGCAGTGATCACCCTCTGGGCATGGTGTGCGAGCACTGATCAACTTCTGGGCATGAAGTGGGAGCAGTGACCAGCCTCTGGGCATGGTGTGGGAGCAGTGATCAGTCTCTGGGCATGATGTGGGAGCAGTGATCAGTCTCTGGGCATGGTATGGGAGCAGTGATCAGTCTCTGGGCATGGTGTGGGAGCAGTGACCAGTCTCTGGGCATGGTGTGGGAGCAGTGATCAGTCTCTGGGTATGGTGTGGGAGCAGTGATCAGTCTCTGGGCATGGTATGGGAGCAGTGATCATTCTCTGGGTATGGTGTGGGAGCAGTGATCAGCCTCTGGGTATGGTGTGGGAGCAGTGATCAGTCTCTGGGTATGGTGTGGGAGCAGTGATCAGTCTCTGGGTATGGTCTGGGAGCAGTGATCAGACTATGGGCATGGTGTGGGAGCAGTGATCAGTCTCTGGGTATGGTCTGGGAGCAGTGATCAGTCTCTGGGTATGGTGTGGGAACAGTGATCAGTCTCTGGGTATGGTGTGGGAGCAGTGATCAGTCTCTGGGTATGGTGTGGGAACAGTGATCAGTCTCTGGGTATGGTCTGGGAGCAGTGATCAGTCACTGGGTATGGTCTTGGAGCAGTGATCAGTCTCTGGGTATGGTGTGGGAGAAGTGACCCGTCTCTGGGTATGGTGTGGGAGCAGTGATCAGTCTCTGGGTATGGTGTGGGAGCAGTGATCAGTCTCTGGGTTTGGTGTGGGAGCAGTGATCAGTCTCTGGGTATGGTGTGGGAGCAGTGATCAGCCTCTGGGTATGGTGTGGGAGCAGTGATCAGTCTCTGCGTATGGTGTGGGAGCAGTGATCAGCCTCTGGGTATGGTGTGGGAGCAGTGATCGGCTGCTGGGCATGGTGTGGGAGTAGTGATCAGTCTCTGGGTATGGTGTGGGAGCAGTGATCAGTCTCTGGGTATGGTCTGGGAGCAGTGATCAGTCTCTGGGCATGGTGTGGGAGCAGTGACCAGTCTCTGGGCATGGTGTGGGAGCAGTGATCAGTCTCTGGGTATGGTGTGGGAGCAGTGATCAGTCTCTGGGCATGGTATGGGAGCAGTGATCAGTCTCTGGGTATGGTGTGGGAGCAGTGATCAGCCTCTGGGTATGGTGTGGGAGCGGTGATCAGTCTCTGGGTATGGTGTGGGAGCAGTGATCAGTCTCTGGGTATGGTCTGGGAGCAGTCATCAGACTATGGGCATGGTGTGGGAGCAGTGATCAGTCTCTGGGTATGGTCTGGGAGCAGTGATCAGTCTCTGGGTATGGTGTGGGAACAGTGATCAGTCTCTGGGTATGGTGTGGGAGCAGTGATCAGTCTCTGGGTATGGTGTGGGAACAGTGATCAGTCTCTGGGTATGGTCTGGGAGCAGTGATCAGTCACTGGGTATGGTCTTGGAGCAGTGATCAGTCTCTGGGTATGGTGTGGGAGAAGTGACCCGTCTCTGGGTATGGTGCGGGAGCAGTGACCAGCCTCTGGGCATGGTGTGGTAGCAGTGATCTGTCTCTGGGCATGGTGTGGGAGCAGTGATCAGCCTCATGGTCTGGGAGCAGTGATCAGCCTCTGGGTATGAAGTGGGAGCAGTGATCAGTCTCTGGGTATGGTGTGGGAGCAGTGATCAGCCTCTGGGCAGGGTGTGGGAGCAGTGATCAGCCTTTGGGCATGGTGTGGGAGCAGTGATCAGTCTCTGGGTATGGTGTGGGAGCAGTGATCAGCCTCATGGTCTGGGAGCAGTGATCAGTCTCTGGGCATGGTGTGGGAGCAGTGATCAGCCTCATGGTCTGGGAGCAGTGATCAGCCTCATGGTCTGGGAGCAGTGATCAGCCTCTGGGCATGGTGTGGGAGCAGTGACCAGCCTCTGGGCATGGTGTGGAAGCAGTGATCAGTCTCTGCGCATGGTGTGGGAGCAGTGATCAGCCTCTGTGCATGGTGTGGGAGCAGTGACCAGCCTCTGGGCATGGTGTGGGAGCAGTGATCAGTCTCTGGGCAGGGTGTGGGGGCAGTGATCAGTCTCTGGGTACGGTGTGGGAGCAGTGATCAGTCTCTGGGTATGGTGTGGGAGCAGTGATCAGTCTCTGGGTATGGTGTGGGAGCAGTGATCAGTCTCTGGGTATGGTGTGGGAGCAGTGATCAGTCTCTGGGTATGGTGTGGGAGCAGTGATCAGTCTCTGGGTATGGTGTGGGACAAGTGATCAGTCTCTGGGTATGGTGTGGGAGCAGTGATCAGTCACTGGGTATGGTGTGGGAGCAGTGATCAGTCTCTGGGTATGGTGTGGGAGCAGTGACCAGTCTGTGGGCATGGTGTGGGAGCAGTGATCAGTCTCTGGGCATGGTGTGGGAGCAGTGACCAGCCTCTGGGCATGGTGTGGGAGCAGTGACCAGCCTCTGGGCATGGTGTGGGAGCAGTGATCAGTCTCTGGGTACGGTGTGGGAGCAGTGATCAGTCTCTGGGTACGGTGTGGGAGCAGTGATCAGTCTCTGGGTACGGTGTGGGAGCAGTGATCAGTCTCTGGGTATGGTGTGGGAGCAGTGATCAGTCTCTGGGCATGGTACGGGAGCAGTGGTCTGTCTCTGGGAATGGTGTGGGAGCAGTGATCAGCCTCATGGTATGAGAGCAGTGATCAGTCTCTGGGTATGGTGTGGGAGCAGTGATCAGTCTCTGGGTATGGTGTGGGAGCAGTGATGAGTCTCTGGGTATGGTGTGGGAGCAGTGATCAGTCTCTTGGTACGGTGTGGGAGCAGTGATCAGTCTCTGGGTATGGTGTGGGAGAAGTGACCAGCCTCTGGGCATGGTGTGGGAGCAGAGACCAGCCTCTGGGCATGGTGTGGGAGCAGTGATCAGTCTCTGGGCATGGTGTGGGAGCAGTGATCAGCCACTGGGCAGGGTGTGGGAGAAGTGACCAGCCTCTGGGCATGGTGTGGGAGCAGAGACCAGCCTCTGGGCATGGTCTGGGAGCAGTGATCAGCCTCATGGTCTGGGAGCAGTGATCAGCCTCATGGTGTGGGAGCAGTGATCAGCCTCATGGTGTGGGAGCAGTGATCAGCCTCTGGATATGGTGTGGGAGCAGTGATCAGTCTCTGGATATGGTGTGGGAGCAGTGATCAGTCTCTGGGTATGGTGTGGGAGCAGTGATCAGCCTCTGGGTATGGTGTGGGAGCAGTGATCGGCTGCTGGGCATGGTGTGGGAGCAGTGATCAGTCTCTGCGTATGGTGTGGGAGCAGTGATCAGCCTCTGGGTATGGTGTGGGAGCAGTGATCAGTCTCTGCGTATGGTGTGGGAGCAGTGATCAGCCTCTGGGTATGGTGTGGGAGCAGTGATCGGCTGCTGGGCATGGTGTGGGAGCAGTGATCAGTCTCTGGGTATCGTGTGGGAGCAGTGATCAGTCTCTGGGTATGGTCTGGGAGCAGTGATCAGTCTCTGGGCATGGTGTGGGAGCAGTGACCAGCCTCTGGGCATGGTGTGGGAGCAGTGATCAGTCTCTGGGCATGGTGTGGGAGCAGTGATCAGTCTCTGGGTATGGTGTGGGAGCAGTGACCAACCTCTGGGCATGGTGTGGGAGCAGTGATCAGTCTCTGGGCATGGTGTGGGAGCAGTGATCACCCTCTGGGCATGGTGTGCGAGCACTGATCAACTTCTGGGCATGAAGTGGGAGCAGTGACCAGCCTCTGGGCATGGTGTGGGAGCAGTGATCAGTCTCTGGGCATGATGTGGGAGCAGTGATCAGTCTCTGGGCATGGTATGGGAGCAGTGATCAGTCTCTGGGTATGGTGTGGGAGCAGTGATCAGCCTCATGGTCTGGGAGCAGTGATCAGTCTCTGGGCATGGTGTGGGAGCAGTGATCAGCCTCATGGTCTGAGAGCAGTGATCAGCCTCATGGTCTGGGAGCAGTGATCAGCCTCATGGTGTGGGAGCAGTGATCAGCCTCATGGTGTGGGAGCAGTGATCAGCCTCTGGATATGGTGTGGGAGCAGTGACCAGCCTCTGGGCATGATGTGGGAGCAGTGACCAGCCTCTGGGCATGATGTGGGAGCAGTGATCAGCCTCTGGGCATGATGTGGGAGCAGTGATCAGTCTCTGGGCATGGTATGGGAGCAGTGATCAGTCTCTGGGTATGGTGTGGGAGCAGTGATCAGCCTCATGGTCTGGGAGCAGTGATCAGCCTCTGGGTATGGTGTGGGAGCAGTGATCAGTCTCTGGGTATGGTGTGGGAGCAGTGCTGAGTCTCTGGGTATGGTGTGGGAGCAGTGATCGGCTGCTGGGCATGGTGTGGGAGCAGAGATCAGTCTCTGGGTATGGTGTGGGAGCAGTGATCAGTCTCTGGGTATGGTGTGGGAGCAGTGACCAGCCTCTGGGCATGGTGTGGGAGCAGAGACCAGCCTCTGGGCATGGTGTGGGAGCAGTGATCAGTCTCTGGGCATGGTGTGGGAGCAGTGATCAGCCACTGGGCAGGGTGTGGGAGAAGTGACCAGCCTCTGGGCATGGTGTGGGAGCAGAGACCAGCCTCTGGGCATGGTCTGGGAGCAGTGATCAGCCTCATGGTCTGGGAGCAGTGATCAGCCTCATGGTGTGGGAGCAGTGATCAGCCTCATGGTGTGGGAGCAGTGATCAGCCTCTGGATATGGTGTGGGAGCAGTGATCAGTCTCTGGATATGGTGTGGGAGCAGTGATCAGTCTCTGGGTATGGTGTGGGAGCAGTGATCAGCCTCTGGGTATGGTGTGGGAGCAGTGATCGGCTGCTGGGCATGGTGTGGGAGCAGTGATCAGTCTCTGCGTATGGTGTGGGAGCAGTGATCAGCCTCTGGGTATGGTGTGGGAGCAGTGATCAGTCTCTGGGTATGGTGTGGGAGCAGTGATCAGTCTCTGGGTTTGGTGTGGGAGCAGTGATCAGTCTCTGGGTATGGTGTGGGAGCAGTGATCAGCCTCTGGGTATGGTGTGGGAGCAGTGATCAGTCTCTGCGTATGGTGTGGGAGCAGTGATCAGCCTCTGGGTATGGTGTGGGAGCAGTGATCGGCTGCTGGGCATGGTGTGGGAGTAGTGATCAGTCTCTGGGTATGGTGTGGGAGCAGTGATCAGTCTCTGGGTATGGTCTGGGAGCAGTGATCAGTCTCTGGGCATGGTGTGGGAGCAGTGACCAGTCTCTGGGCATGGTGTGGGAGCAGTGATCAGTCTCTGGGTATGGTGTGGGAGCAGTGATCAGTCTCTGGGCATGGTATGGGAGCAGTGATCAGTCTCTGGGTATGGTGTGGGAGCAGTGATCAGCCTCTGGGTATGGTGTGGGAGCGGTGATCAGTCTCTGGGTATGGTGTGGGAGCAGTGATCAGTCTCTGGGTATGGTCTGGGAGCAGTCATCAGACTATGGGCATGGTGTGGGAGCAGTGATCAGTCTCTGGGTATGGTCTGGGAGCAGTGATCAGTCTCTGGGTATGGTGTGGGAACAGTGATCAGTCTCTGGGTATGGTGTGGGAGCAGTGATCAGTCTCTGGGTATGGTGTGGGAACAGTGATCAGTCTCTGGGTATGGTCTGGGAGCAGTGATCAGTCACTGGGTATGGTCTTGGAGCAGTGATCAGTCTCTGGGTATGGTGTGGGAGAAGTGACCCGTCTCTGGGTATGGTGCGGGAGCAGTGACCAGCCTCTGGGCATGGTGTGGTAGCAGTGATCTGTCTCTGGGCATGGTGTGGGAGCAGTGATCAGCCTCATGGTCTGGGAGCAGTGATCAGCCTCTGGGTATGAAGTGGGAGCAGTGATCAGTCTCTGGGTATGGTGTGGGAGCAGTGATCAGCCTCTGGGCAGGGTGTGGGAGCAGTGATCAGCCTTTGGGCATGGTGTGGGAGCAGTGATCAGTCTCTGGGTATGGTGTGGGAGCAGTGATCAGCCTCATGGTCTGGGAGCAGTGATCAGTCTCTGGGCATGGTGTGGGAGCAGTGATCAGCCTCATGGTCTGGGAGCAGTGATCAGCCTCATGGTCTGGGAGCAGTGATCAGCCTCTGGGCATGGTGTGGGAGCAGTGACCAGCCTCTGGGCATGGTGTGGAAGCAGTGATCAGTCTCTGCGCATGGTGTGGGAGCAGTGATCAGCCTCTGTGCATGGTGTGGGAGCAGTGACCAGCCTCTGGGCATGGTGTGGGAGCAGTGATCAGTCTCTGGGCAGGGTGTGGGGGCAGTGATCAGTCTCTGGGTACGGTGTGGGAGCAGTGATCAGTCTCTGGGTATGGTGTGGGAGCAGTGATCAGTCTCTGGGTATGGTGTGGGAGCAGTGATCAGTCTCTGGGTATGGTGTGGGAGCAGTGATCAGTCTCTGGGTATGGTGTGGGAGCAGTGATCAGTCTCTGGGTATGGTGTGGGACAAGTGATCAGTCTCTGGGTATGGTGTGGGAGCAGTGATCAGTCACTGGGTATGGTGTGGGAGCAGTGATCAGTCTCTGGGTATGGTGTGGGAGCAGTGACCAGTCTGTGGGCATGGTGTGGGAGCAGTGATCAGTCTCTGGGCATGGTGTGGGAGCAGTGACCAGCCTCTGGGCATGGTGTGGGAGCAGTGACCAGCCTCTGGGCATGGTGTGGGAGCAGTGATCAGTCTCTGGGTACGGTGTGGGAGCAGTGATCAGTCTCTGGGTACGGTGTGGGAGCAGTGATCAGTCTCTGGGTACGGTGTGGGAGCAGTGATCAGTCTCTGGGTATGGTGTGGGAGCAGTGATCAGTCTCTGGGCATGGTACGGGAGCAGTGGTCTGTCTCTGGGAATGGTGTGGGAGCAGTGATCAGCCTCATGGTATGAGAGCAGTGATCAGTCTCTGGGTATGGTGTGGGAGCAGTGATCAGTCTCTGGGTATGGTGTGGGAGCAGTGATGAGTCTCTGGGTATGGTGTGGGAGCAGTGATCAGTCTCTTGGTACGGTGTGGGAGCAGTGATCAGTCTCTGGGTATGGTGTGGGAGAAGTGACCAGCCTCTGGGCATGGTGTGGGAGCAGAGACCAGCCTCTGGGCATGGTGTGGGAGCAGTGATCAGTCTCTGGGCATGGTGTGGGAGCAGTGATCAGCCACTGGGCAGGGTGTGGGAGAAGTGACCAGCCTCTGGGCATGGTGTGGGAGCAGAGACCAGCCTCTGGGCATGGTCTGGGAGCAGTGATCAGCCTCATGGTCTGGGAGCAGTGATCAGCCTCATGGTGTGGGAGCAGTGATCAGCCTCATGGTGTGGGAGCAGTGATCAGCCTCTGGATATGGTGTGGGAGCAGTGATCAGTCTCTGGATATGGTGTGGGAGCAGTGATCAGTCTCTGGGTATGGTGTGGGAGCAGTGATCAGCCTCTGGGTATGGTGTGGGAGCAGTGATCGGCTGCTGGGCATGGTGTGGGAGCAGTGATCAGTCTCTGCGTATGGTGTGGGAGCAGTGATCAGCCTCTGGGTATGGTGTGGGAGCAGTGATCAGTCTCTGCGTATGGTGTGGGAGCAGTGATCAGCCTCTGGGTATGGTGTGGGAGCAGTGATCGGCTGCTGGGCATGGTGTGGGAGCAGTGATCAGTCTCTGGGTATCGTGTGGGAGCAGTGATCAGTCTCTGGGTATGGTCTGGGAGCAGTGATCAGTCTCTGGGCATGGTGTGGGAGCAGTGACCAGCCTCTGGGCATGGTGTGGGAGCAGTGATCAGTCTCTGGGCATGGTGTGGGAGCAGTGATCAGTCTCTGGGTATGGTGTGGGAGCAGTGACCAACCTCTGGGCATGGTGTGGGAGCAGTGATCAGTCTCTGGGCATGGTGTGGGAGCAGTGATCACCCTCTGGGCATGGTGTGCGAGCACTGATCAACTTCTGGGCATGAAGTGGGAGCAGTGACCAGCCTCTGGGCATGGTGTGGGAGCAGTGATCAGTCTCTGGGCATGATGTGGGAGCAGTGATCAGTCTCTGGGCATGGTATGGGAGCAGTGATCAGTCTCTGGGTATGGTGTGGGAGCAGTGATCAGCCTCATGGTCTGGGAGCAGTGATCAGTCTCTGGGCATGGTGTGGGAGCAGTGATCAGCCTCATGGTCTGAGAGCAGTGATCAGCCTCATGGTCTGGGAGCAGTGATCAGCCTCATGGTGTGGGAGCAGTGATCAGCCTCATGGTGTGGGAGCAGTGATCAGCCTCTGGATATGGTGTGGGAGCAGTGACCAGCCTCTGGGCATGATGTGGGAGCAGTGACCAGCCTCTGGGCATGATGTGGGAGCAGTGATCAGCCTCTGGGCATGATGTGGGAGCAGTGATCAGTCTCTGGGCATGGTATGGGAGCAGTGATCAGTCTCTGGGTATGGTGTGGGAGCAGTGATCAGCCTCATGGTCTGGGAGCAGTGATCAGCCTCTGGGTATGGTGTGGGAGCAGTGATCAGTCTCTGGGTATGGTGTGGGAGCAGTGCTGAGTCTCTGGGTATGGTGTGGGAGCAGTGATCGGCTGCTGGGCATGGTGTGGGAGCAGAGATCAGTCTCTGGGTATGGTGTGGGAGCAGTGATCAGTCTCTGGGTATGGTGTGGGAGCAGTGACCAGCCTCTGGGCATGGTGTGGGAGCAGAGACCAGCCTCTGGGCATGGTGTGGGAGCAGTGATCAGTCTCTGGGCATGGTGTGGGAGCAGTGATCAGCCACTGGGCAGGGTGTGGGAGAAGTGACCAGCCTCTGGGCATGGTGTGGGAGCAGAGACCAGCCTCTGGGCATGGTCTGGGAGCAGTGATCAGCCTCATGGTCTGGGAGCAGTGATCAGCCTCATGGTGTGGGAGCAGTGATCAGCCTCATGGTGTGGGAGCAGTGATCAGCCTCTGGATATGGTGTGGGAGCAGTGATCAGTCTCTGGATATGGTGTGGGAGCAGTGATCAGTCTCTGGGTATGGTGTGGGAGCAGTGATCAGCCTCTGGGTATGGTGTGGGAGCAGTGATCGGCTGCTGGGCATGGTGTGGGAGCAGTGATCAGTCTCTGCGTATGGTGTGGGAGCAGTGATCAGCCTCTGGGTATGGTGTGGGAGCAGTGATCAGTCTCTGCGTATGGTGTGGGAGCAGTGATCAGCCTCTGGGTATGGTGTGGGAGCAGTGATCGGCTGCTGGGCATGGTGTGGGAGCAGTGATCAGTCTCTGGGTATCGTGTGGGAGCAGTGATCAGTCTCTGGGTATGGTCTGGGAGCAGTGATCAGTCTCTGGGCATGGTGTGGGAGCAGTGACCAGCCTCTGGGCATGGTGTGGGAGCAGTGATCAGTCTCTGGGCATGGTGTGGGAGCAGTGATCAGTCTCTGGGTATGGTGTGGGAGCAGTGACCAACCTCTGGGCATGGTGTGGGAGCAGTGATCAGTCTCTGGGCATGGTGTGGGAGCAGTGATCACCCTCTGGGCATGGTGTGCGAGCACTGATCAACTTCTGGGCATGAAGTGGGAGCAGTGACCAGCCTCTGGGCATGGTGTGGGAGCAGTGATCAGTCTCTGGGCATGATGTGGGAGCAGTGATCAGTCTCTGGGCATGGTATGGGAGCAGTGATCAGTCTCTGGGTATGGTGTGGGAGCAGTGATCAGCCTCATGGTCTGGGAGCAGTGATCAGTCTCTGGGCATGGTGTGGGAGCAGTGATCAGCCTCATGGTCTGAGAGCAGTGATCAGCCTCATGGTCTGGGAGCAGTGATCAGCCTCATGGTGTGGGAGCAGTGATCAGCCTCATGGTGTGGGAGCAGTGATCAGCCTCTGGATATGGTGTGGGAGCAGTGACCAGCCTCTGGGCATGATGTGGGAGCAGTGACCAGCCTCTGGGCATGATGTGGGAGCAGTGATCAGCCTCTGGGCATGATGTGGGAGCAGTGATCAGTCTCTGGGCATGGTATGGGAGCAGTGATCAGTCTCTGGGTATGGTGTGGGAGCAGTGATCAGCCTCATGGTCTGGGAGCAGTGATCAGCCTCTGGGTATGGTGTGGGAGCAGTGATCAGTCTCTGGGTATGGTGTGGGAGCAGTGCTGAGTCTCTGGGTATGGTGTGGGAGCAGTGATCGGCTGCTGGGCATGGTGTGGGAGCAGAGATCAGTCTCTGGGTATGGTGTGGGAGCAGTGATCAGTCTCTGGGTATGGTGTGGGAGCAGTGATCAGTCTCTGGGTATGGTGTGGGAGCAGTGATCAGCCACTGGGCAGGGTGTGGGAGCAGTGATCAGTCTCTGGGTATGGTGTGGGAGCAGTGATCAGTCTCATGGTCTGGGAGCAGTGATCAGCCTCATGGTCTGGGAGCAGTGATCAGCCTCATGGTGTGGGAGCAGTGATCAGCCTCATGGTGTGGGAGCAGTGATCAGCCTCTGGATATGGTGTGGGAGCAGTGATCAGTCTCTGGATATGGTGTGGGAGCAGTGATCAGTCTCTGGGTATGGTGTGGGAGCAGTGATCAGCCTCTGGTTATGGTGTGGGAGCAGTGATCGGCTGCTGGGCATGGTGTGGGAGCAGTGATCAGTCTCTGGGTATCGTGTGGGAGCAGTGATCAGTCTCTGGGTATGGTCTGGGAGCAGTGATCAGTCTCTGGGCATGGTGTGGGAGCAGTGACCAGCCTCTGGGCATGGTGTGGGAGCAGTGATCAGTCTCTGGGCATGGTGTGGGAGCAGTGATCAGTCTCTGGGTATGGTGTGGGAGCAGTGACCAACCTCTGGGCATGGTGTGGGAGCAGTGATCAGTCTCTGGGCATGGTGTGGGAGCAGTGATCACCCTCTGGGCATGGTGTGCGAGCACTGATCAACTTCTGGGCATGAAGTGGGAGCAGTGACCAGCCTCTGGGCATGGTGTGGGAGCAGTGATCAGTCTCTGGGCATGGTGTGGGAGCAGTGACCAGTCTCTGGGCATGGTGTGGGAGCAGTGATCAGTCTCTGGGTATGGTGTGGGAGCAGTGATCAGTCTCTGGGCATGGTATGGGAGCAGTGATCAGTCTCTGGGTATGGTGTGGGAGCAGTGATCAGCCTCTGGGTATGGTGTGGGAGCAGTGATCAGTCTCTGGGTATGGTGTGGGAGCAGTGATCAGTCTCTGGGTACGGTCTGGGAGCAGTGATCAGACTATGGGCATGGTGTGGGAGCAGTGATCAGTCTCTGGGTATGGTCTGGGAGCAGTGATCAGTCTCTGGGTATGGTGTGGGAACAGTGATCAGTCTCTGGGTATGGTCTGGGAGCAGTGATCAGTCACTGGGTATGGTCTTGGAGCAGTGATCAGTCTCTGGGTATGGTGTGGGAGAAGTGACCCGTCTCTGGGTATGGTGCGGGAGCAGTGATCAGTCTCTGGGTATGGTGTGGGAGCAGTGATCAGTCTCTGGGTTTGGTGTGGGAGCAGTGATCAGTCTCTGGGTATGGTGTGGGAGCAGTGATCAGCCTCTGGGTATGGTGTGGGAGCAGTGATCAGTCTCTGCGTATGGTGTGGGAGCAGTGATCAGCCTCTGGGTATGGTGTGGGAGCAGTGATCGGCTGCTGGGCATGGTGTGGGAGCAGTGATCAGTCTCTGGGTATGGTGTGGGAGCAGTGATCAGTCTCTGGGTATGGTCTGGGAGCAGTGATCAGTCTCTGGGCATGGTGTGGGAGCAGTGACCAGTCTCTGGGCATGGTGTGGGAGCAGTGATCAGTCTCTGGGTATGGTGTGGGAGCAGTGATCAGTCTCTGGGCATGGTATGGGAGCAGTGATCAGTCTCTGGGTATGGTGTGGGAGCAGTGATCAGCCTCTGGGTATGGTGTGGGAGCAGTGATCAGTCTCTGGGTATGGTGTGGGAGCAGTGATCAGTCTCTGGGTATGGTCTGGGAGCAGTCATCAGACTATGGGCATGGTGTGGGAGCAGTGATCAGTCTCTGGGTATGGTCTGGGAGCAGTGATCAGTCTCTGGGTATGGTGTGGGAACAGTGATCAGTCTCTGGGTATGGTGTGGGAGCAGTGATCAGTCTCTGGGTATGGTGTGGGAACAGTGATCAGTCTCTGGGTATGGTCTGGGAGCAGTGATCAGTCACTGGGTATGGTCTTGGAGCAGTGATCAGTCTCTGGGTATGGTGTGGGAGAAGTGACCCGTCTCTGGGTATGGTGCGGGAGCAGTGACCAGCCTCTGGGCATGGTGTGGTAGCAGTGATCTGTCTCTGGGCATGGTGTGGGAGCAGTGATCAGCCTCATGGTCTGGGAGCAGTGATCAGCCTCTGGGTATGAAGTGGGAGCAGTGATCAGTCTCTGGGTATGGTGTGGGAGCAGTGATCAGCCTCTGGGCAGGGTGTGGGAGCAGTGATCAGCCTTTGGGCATGGTGTGGGAGCAGTGATCAGTCTCTGGGTATGGTGTGGGAGCAGTGATCAGCCTCATGGTCTGGGAGCAGTGATCAGTCTCTGCGCATGGTGTGGGAGCAGTGATCAGCCTCATGGTCTGGGAGCAGTGATCAGCCTCATGGTCTGGGAGCAGTGATCAGCCTCTGGGTATGAAGTGGGGGCAGTGATCAGTCTCTGGGTACGGTGTGGGAGCAGTGATCAGTCTCTGGGTATGGTGTGGGAGCAGTGATCAGTCTCTGGGTATGGTGTGGGAGCAGTGATCAGTCTCTGGGTATGGTGTGGGAGCAGTGATCAGTCTCTGGGTATGGTGTGGGAGCAGTGATCAGTCTCTGGGTATGGTGTGGGACAAGTGATCAGTCTCTGGGTATGGTGTGGGAGCAGTGATCAGTCTCTGGGTATGGTGTGGGAGCAGTGATCAGTCTCTGGGTATGGTGTGGGAGCAGTGACCAGCCTCTGGGCATGGTGTGGGAGCAGTGATCAGTCTCTGGGCATGGTGTGGGAGCAGTGACCAGCCTCTGGGCATGGTGTGGGAGCAGTGACCAGCCTCTGGGCATGGTGTGGGAGCAGTGATCAGTCTCTGGGTACGGTGTGGGAGCAGTGATCAGTCTCTGGGTACGGTGTGGGAGCAGTGATCAGTCTCTGGGTACGGTGTGGGAGCAGTGATCAGTCTCTGGGTATGGTGTGGGAGCAGTGATCAGTCTCTGGGCATGGTACGGGAGCAGTGGTCTGTCTCTGGGAATGGTGTGGGAGCAGTGATCAGCCTCATGGTCTGGGAGCAGTGATCAGCCTCATGGTGTGGGAGCAGTGATCAGCCTCATGGTGTGGGAGCAGTGATCAGCCTCATGGTCTGGGAGCAGTGATCAGCCTCATGGTGTGGGAGCAGTGATCAGTCTCTGGGCATGGTGTGGGAGCAGTGATCAGCCACTGGGCAGGGTGTGGGAGCAGTGATCAGTCTCTGGGTATGGTGTGGGAGCAGTGATCAGTCTCATGGTCTGGGAGCAGTGATCAGCCTCATGGTCTGGGAGCAGTGATCAGCCTCATGGTGTGGGAGCAGTGATCAGCCTCATGGTGTGGGAGCAGTGATCAGCCTCTGGATATGGTGTGGGAGCAGTGATCAGTCTCTGGATATGGTGTGGGAGCAGTGATCAGTCTCTGGGTATGGTGTGGGAGCAGTGATCAGTCTCATGGTCTGGGAGCAGTGATCAGCCTCATGGTCTGGGAGCAGTGATCAGCCTCATGGTGTGGGAGCAGTGATCAGCCTCATGGTGTGGGAGCAGTGATCAGCCTCTGGATATGGTGTGGGAGCAGTGATCAGTCTCTGGATATGGTGTGGGAGCAGTGATCAGTCTCTGGGTATGGTGTGGGAGCAGTGATCAGCCTCTGGGTATGGTGTGGGAGCAGTGATCGGCTGCTGGGCATGGTGTGGGAGCAGTGATGAGTCTCTGCGTATGGTGTGGGAGCAGTGATCAGCCTCTGGGTATGGTGTGGGAGCAGTGATCAGTCTCTGCGTATGGTGTGGGAGCAGTGATCAGCCTCTGGGTATGGTGTGGGAGCAGTGATCGGCTGCTGGGCATGGTGTGGGAGCAGTGATCAGTCTCTGGGTATCGTGTGGGAGCAGTGATCAGTCTCTGGGTATGGTCTGGGAGCAGTGATCAGTCTCTGGGCATGGTGTGGGAGCAGTGACCAGCCTCTGGGCATGGTGTGGGAGCAGTGATCAGTCTCTGGGCATGGTATGGGAGCAGTGATCAGTCTCTGGGTATGGTGTGGGAGCAGTGACCAACCTCTGGGCATGGTGTGGGAGCAGTGATCAGTCTCTGGGCATGGTGTGGGAGCAGTGATCAGCCTCATGGTCTGGGAGCAGTGATCAGCCTCTGGGTATGAAGTGGGAGCAGTGATCAGTCTCTGGGTATGGTGTGGGAGCAGTGATCAGCCTCTGGGCATGGTGTGGGAGCAGTGATCAGCCTTTGGGCATGGTGTGGGAGCAGTGATCAGTCTCTGGGTATGGTGTGGGAGCAGTGATCAGCCTCATGGTCTGGGAGCAGTGATCAGTCTCTGGGCATGGTGTGGGAGCAGTGATCAGCCTCATGGTCTGGGAGCAGTGATCAGCCTCATGGTCTGGGAGCAGTGATCAGCCTCTGGGCATGGTGTGGGAGCAGTGACCAGCCTCTGGGCATGGTGTGGGAGCAGTGATCAGTCTCTGCGCATGGTGTGGGAGCAGTGATCAGCCTCTGTGCATGGTGTGGGAGCAGTGACCAGCCTCTGGGCATGGTGTGGGAGCAGTGATCAGTCTCTGGGCAGGGTGTGGGGGCAGTGATCAGTCTCTGGGTACGGTGTGGGAGCAGTGATCAGTCTCTGGGTATGGTGTGGGAGCAGTGATCAGTCTCTGGGTATGGTGTGGGAGCAGTGATCAGTCTCTGGGTATGGTGTGGGAGCAGTGATCAGTCTCTGGGTATGGTGTGGGAGCAGTGATCAGTCTCTGGGTATGGTGTGGGACAAGTGATCAGTCTCTGGGTATCGTGTGGGAGCAGTGATCAGTCTCTGGGTATGGTGTGGGAGCAGTGATCAGTCTCTGGGTATGGTGTGGGAGCAGTGACCAGCCTCTGGGCATGGTGTGGGAGCAGTGATCAGTCTCTGGGCATGGTGTGGGAGCAGTGACCAGCCTCTGGGCATGGTGTGGGAGCAGTGACCAGCCTCTGGGCATGGTGTGGGAGCAGTGATCAGTCTCTGGGTACGGTGTGGGAGCAGTGATCAGTCTCTGGGTACGGTGTGGGAGCAGTGATCAGTCTCTGGGTACGGTGTGGGAGCAGTGATCAGTCTCTGGGTATGGTGTGGGTGCAGTGATCAGTCTCTGGGCATGGTACGGGAGCAGTGGTCTGTCTCTGGGAATGGTGTGGGAGCAGTGATCAGCCTCATGGTATGAGAGCAGTGATCAGTCTCTGGGTATGGTGTGGGAGCAGTGATCAGTCTCTGGGTATGGTGTGGGAGCAGTGATGAGTCTCTGGGTATGGTGTGGGAGCAGTGATCAGTCTCTTGGTACGGTGTGGGAGCAGTGATCAGTCTCTGGGTATGGTGTGGGAGAAGTGACCAGCCTCTGGGCATGGTGTGGGAGCAGAGACCAGCCTCTGGGCATGGTGTGGGAGCAGTGATCAGTCTCTGGGCATGGTGTGGGAGCAGTGATCAGCCACTGGGCAGGGTGTGGGAGCAGTGATCAGTCTCTGGGTATGGTGTGGGAGCAGTGATCAGTCTCATGGTCTGGGAGCAGTGATCAGCCTCATGGTCTGGGAGCAGTGATCAGCCTCATGGTGTGGGAGCAGTGATCAGCCTCTGGATATGGTGTGGGAGCAGTGATCAGTCTCTGGATATGGTGTGGGAGCAGTGATCAGTCTCTGGGTATGGTGTGGGAGCAGTGATCAGCCTCTGGGTATGGTGTGGGAGAAGTGACCAGCCTCTGGGCATGGTGTGGGAGCAGAGACCAGCCTCTGGGCATGGTGTGGGAGCAGTGATCAGTCTCTGGGCATGGTGTGGGAGCAGTGATCAGCCACTGGGCAGGGTGTGGGAGCAGTGATCAGTCTCTGGGTGTGGTGTGGGAGCAGTGATCAGTCTCATGGTCTGGGAGCAGTGATCAGCCTCATGGTCTGGGAGCAGTGATCAGCCTCATGGTGTGGGAGCAGTGATCAGCCTCATGGTGTGGGAGCAGTGATCAGCCTCTGGATTTGGTGTGGGAGCAGTGATCAGTCTCTGGGTATGGTGTGGGAGCAGTGATCAGCCTCTGGGTATGGTGTGGGAGCAGTGATCGGCTGCTGGGCATGGTGTGGGAGCAGTGATCAGTCTCTGCGTATGGTGTGGGAGCAGTGATCAGCCTCTGGGTATGGTGTGGGAGCAGTGATCAGTCTCTGCGTATGGTGTGGGAGCAGTGATCAGCCTCTGGGTATGGTGTGGGAGCAGTGATCGGCTGCTGGGCATGGTGTGGGAGCAGTGATCAGTCTCTGCGTATGGTGTGGGAGCAGTGATCAGCCTCTGGGTATGGTGTGGGAGCAGTGATCAGTCTCTGCGTATGGTGTGGGAGCAGTGATCAGCCTCTGGGTATGGTGTGGGAGCAGTGATCGGCTGCTGGGCATGGTGTGGGAGCAGTGATCAGTCTCTGGGTATCGTGTGGGAGCAGTGATCAGTCTCTGGGTATGGTCTGGGAGCAGTGATCAGTCTCTGGGCATGGTGTGGGAGCAGTGACCAGCCTCTGGGCATGGTGTGGGAGCAGTGATCAGTCTCTGGGCATGGTGTGGGAGCAGTGATCAGTCTCTGGGTATGGTGTGGGAGCAGTGACCAACCTCTGGGCATGGTGTGGGAGCAGTGATCAGTCTCTGGGCATGGTGTGGGAGCAGTGATCACCCTCTGGGCATGGTGTGCGAGCACTGATCAACTTCTGGGCATGAAGTGGGAGCAGTGACCAGCCTCTGGGCATGGTGTGGGAGCAGTGATCAGTCTCTGGGCATGATGTGGGAGCAGTGATCAGTCTCTGGGCATGGTATGGGAGCAGTGATCAGTCTCTGGGCATGGTGTGGGAGCAGTGACCAGTCTCTGGGCATGGTGTGGGAGCAGTGATCAGTCTCTGGGTATGGTGTGGGAGCAGTGATCAGTCTCTGGGCATGGTATGGGAGCAGTGATCATTCTCTGGGTATGGTGTGGGAGCAGTGATCAGCCTCTGGGTATGGTGTGGGAGCAGTGATCAGTCTCTGGGTATGGTGTGGGAGCAGTGATCAGTCTCTGGGTATGGTCTGGGAGCAGTGATCAGACTATGGGCATGGTGTGGGAGCAGTGATCAGTCTCTGGGTATGGTCTTGGAGCAGTGATCAGTCTCTGGGTATGGTGTGGGAACAGTGATCAGTCTCTGGGTATGGTGTGGGAGCAGTGATCAGTCTCTGGGTATGGTGTGGGAACAGTGATCAGTCTCTGGGTATGGTCTGGGAGCAGTGATCAGTCACTGGGTATGGTCTTGGAGCAGTGATCAGTCTCTGGGTATGGTGTGGGAGAAGTGACCCTTCTCTGGGTATGGTGCGGGAGCAGTGATCAGTCTCTGGGTATGGTGTGGGAGCAGTGATCAGTCTCTGGGTTTGGTGTGGGAGCAGTGATCAGTCTCTGGGTATGGTGTGGGAGCAGTGATCAGCCTCTGGGTATGGTGTGGGAGCAGTGATCAGTCTCTGCGTATGGTGTGGGAGCAGTGATCAGCCTCTGGGTATGGTGTGGGAGCAGTGATCGGCTGCTGGGCATGGTGTGGGAGTAGTGATCAGTCTCTGGGTATGGTGTGGGAGCAGTGATCAGTCTCTGGGTATGGTCTGGGAGCAGTGATCAGTCTCTGGGCATGGTGTGGGAGCAGTGACCAGTCTCTGGGCATGGTGTGGGAGCAGTGATCAGTCTCTGGGTATGGTGTGGGAGCAGTGATCAGTCTCTGGGCATGGTATGGGAGCAGTGATCAGTCTCTGGGTATGGTGTGGGAGCAGTGATCAGCCTCTGGGTATGGTGTGGGAGCGGTGATCAGTCTCTGGGTATGGTGTGGGAGCAGTGATCAGTCTCTGGGTATGGTCTGGGAGCAGTCATCAGACTATGGGCATGGTGTGGGAGCAGTGATCAGTCTCTGGGTATGGTCTGGGAGCAGTGATCAGTCTCTGGGTATGGTGTGGGAACAGTGATCAGTCTCTGGGTATGGTGTGGGAGCAGTGATCAGTCTCTGGGTATGGTGTGGGAACAGTGATCAGTCTCTGGGTATGGTCTGGGAGCAGTGATCAGTCACTGGGTATGGTCTTGCAGCAGTGATCAATCTCTGGGTATGGTGTGGGAGAAGTGACCCGTCTCTGGGTATGGTGCGGGAGCAGTGACCAGCCTCTGGGCATGGTGTGGTAGCAGTGATCTGTCTCTGGGCATGGTGTGGGAGCAGTGATCAGCCTCATGGTCTGGGAGCAGTGATCAGCCTCTGGGTATGAAGTGGGAGCAGTGATCAGTCTCTGGGTATGGTGTGGGAGCAGTGATCAGCCTCTGGGCAGGGTGTGGGAGCAGTGATCAGCCTTTGGGCATGGTGTGGGAGCAGTGATCAGTCTCTGGGTATGGTGTGGGAGCAGTGATCAGCCTCATGGTCTGGGAGCAGTGATCAGTCTCTGGGCATGGTGTGGGAGCAGTGATCAGCCTCATGGTCTGGGAGCAGTGATCAGCCTCATGGTCTGGGAGCAGTGATCAGCCTCTGGGCATGGTGTGGGAGCAGTGACCAGCCTCTGGGCATGGTGTGGAAGCAGTGATCAGTCTCTGCGCATGGTGTGGGAGCAGTGATCAGCCTCTGTGCATGGTGTGGGAGCAGTGACCAGCCTCTGGGCATGGTGTGGGAGCAGTGATCAGTCTCTGGGCAGGGTGTGGGGGCAGTGATCAGTCTCTGGGTATGGTGTGGGAGCAGTGATCAGTCTCTGGGTATGGTGTGGGAGCAGTGATCAGTCTCTGGGTATGGTGTGGGAGCAGTGATCAGTCTCTGGGTATGGTGTGGGAGCAGTGATCAGTCTCTGGGTATGGTGTGGGAGCAGTGATCAGTCTCTGGGTATGGTGTGGGACAAGTGATCAGTCTCTGGGTATGGTGTGGGAGCAGTGATCAGTCTCTGGGTATGGTGTGGGAGCAGTGATCAGTCTCTGGGTATGGTGTGGGAGCAGTGACCAGTCTGTGGGCATGGTGTGGGAGCAGTGATCAGTCTCTGGGCATGGTGTGGGAGCAGTGACCAGCCTCTGGGCATGGTGTGGGAGCAGTGACCAGCCTCTGGGCATGGTGTGGGAGCAGTGATCAGTCTCTGGGTACGGTGTGGGAGCAGTGATCAGTCTCTGGGTACGGTGTGGGAGCAGTGATCAGTCTCTGGGTACGGTGTGGGAGCAGTGATCAGTCTCTGGGTATGGTGTGGGAGCAGTGATCAGTCTCTGGGCATGGTACGGGAGCAGTGGTCTGTCTCTGGGAATGGTGTGGGAGCAGTGATCAGCCTCATGGTATGAGAGCAGTGATCAGTCTCTGGGTATGGTGTGGGAGCAGTGATCAGTCTCTGGGTATGGTGTGGGAGCAGTGATGAGTCTCTGGGTATGATGTGGGAGCAGTGATCAGTCTCTTGGTACGGTGTGGGAGCAGTGATCAGTCTCTGGGTATGGTGTGGGAGAAGTGACCAGCCTCTGGGCATGGTGTGGGAGCAGAGACCAGCCTCTGGGCATGGTGTGGGAGCAGTGATCAGTCTCTGGGCATGGTGTGGGAGCAGTGATCAGCCACTGGGCAGGGTGTGGGAGAAGTGACCAGCCTCTGGGCATGGTGTGGGAGCAGAGACCAGCCTCTGGGCATGGTCTGGGAGCAGTGATCAGCCTCATGGTCTGGGAGCAGTGATCAGCCTCATGGTGTGGGAGCAGTGATCAGCCTCATGGTGTGGGAGCAGTGATCAGCCTCTGGATATGGTGTGGGAGCAGTGATCAGTCTCTGGATATGGTGTGGGAGCAGTGATCAGTCTCTGGGTATGGTGTGGGAGCAGTGATCAGCCTCTGGGTATGGTGTGGGAGCAGTGATCGGCTGCTGGGCATGGTGTGGGAGCAGTGATCAGTCTCTGCGTATGGTGTGGGAGCAGTGATCAGCCTCTGGGTATGGTGTGGGAGCAGTGATCAGTCTCTGCGTATGGTGTGGGAGCAGTGATCAGCCTCTGGGTATGGTGTGGGAGCAGTGATCGGCTGCTGGGCATGGTGTGGGAGCAGTGATCAGTCTCTGGGTATCGTGTGGGAGCAGTGATCAGTCTCTGGGCATGGTGTGGGAGCAGTGATCAGCCTCTGGGCAGGGTGTGGGAGCAGTGATCAGCCTTTGGGCATGGTGTGGGAGCAGTGATCAGTCTCTGGGTATGGTGTGGGAGCAGTGATCAGCCTCATGGTCTGGGAGCAGTGATCAGTCTCTGGGCATGGTGTGGGAGCAGTGATCAGCCTCATGGTCTGGGAGCAGTGATCAGCCTCATGGTCTGGGAGCAGTGATCAGCCTCTGGGCATGGTGTGGGAGCAGTGACCAGCCTCTGGGCATGGTGTGGAAGCAGTGATCAGTCTCTGCGCATGGTGTGGGAGCAGTGATCAGCCTCTGTGCATGGTGTGGGAGCAGTGACCAGCCTCTGGGCATGGTGTGGGAGCAGTGATCAGTCTCTGGGCAGGGTGTGGGGGCAGTGATCAGTCTCTGGGTACGGTGTGGGAGCAGTGATCAGTCTCTGGGTATGGTGTGGGAGCAGTGATCAGTCTCTGGGTATGGTGTGGGAGCAGTGATCAGTCTCTGGGTATGGTGTGGGAGCAGTGATCAGTCTCTGGGTATGGTGTGGGAGCAGTGATCAGTCTCTGGGTATGGTGTGGGACAAGTGATCAGTCTCTGGGTATGGTGTGGGAGCAGTGATCAGTCTCTGGGTATGGTGTGGGAGCAGTGATCAGTCTCTGGGTATGGTGTGGGAGCAGTGACCAGTCTGTGGGCATGGTGTGGGAGCAGTGATCAGTCTCTGGGCATGGTGTGGGAGCAGTGACCAGCCTCTGGGCATGGTGTGGGAGCAGTGACCAGCCTCTGGGCATGGTGTGGGAGCAGTGATCAGTCTCTGGGTACGGTGTGGGAGCAGTGATCAGTCTCTGGGTACGGTGTGGGAGCAGAGATCAGTCTCTGGGTACGGTGTGGGAGCAGTGATCAGTCTCTGGGTATGGTGTGGGAGCAGTGATCAGTCTCTGGGCATGGTACGGGAGCAGTGGTCTGTCTCTGGGAATGGTGTGGGAGCAGTGATCAGCCTCATGGTATGAGAGCAGTGATCAGTCTCTGGGTATGGTGTGGGAGCAGTGATCAGTCTCTGGGTATGGTGTGGGAGCAGTGATGAGTCTCTGGGTATGATGTGGGAGCAGTGATCAGTCTCTTGGTACGGTGTGGGAGCAGTGATCAGTCTCTGGGTATGGTGTGGGAGAAGTGACCAGCCTCTGGGCATGGTGTGGGAGCAGAGACCAGCCTCTGGGCATGGTGTGGGAGCAGTGATCAGTCTCTGGGCATGGTGTGGGAGCAGTGATCAGCCACTGGGCAGGGTGTGGGAGAAGTGACCAGCCTCTGGGCATGGTGTGGGAGCAGAGACCAGCCTCTGGGCATGGTCTGGGAGCAGTGATCAGCCTCATGGTCTGGGAGCAGTGATCAGCCTCATGGTGTGGGAGCAGTGATCAGCCTCATGGTGTGGGAGCAGTGATCAGCCTCTGGATATGGTGTGGGAGCAGTGATCAGTCTCTGGATATGGTGTGGGAGCAGTGATCAGTCTCTGGGTATGGTGTGGGAGCAGTGATCAGCCTCTGGGTATGGTGTGGGAGCAGTGATCGGCTGCTGGGCATGGTGTGGGAGCAGTGATCAGTCTCTGCGTATGGTGTGGGAGCAGTGATCAGCCTCTGGGTATGGTGTGGGAGCAGTGATCAGTCTCTGCGTATGGTGTGGGAGCAGTGATCAGCCTCTGGGTATGGTGTGGGAGCAGTGATCGGCTGCTGGGCATGGTGTGGGAGCAGTGATCAGTCTCTGGGTATCGTGTGGGAGCAGTGATCAGTCTCTGGGTATGGTCTGGGAGCAGTGATCAGTCTCTGGGCATGGTGTGGGAGCAGTGACCAGCCTCTGGGCATGGTGTGGGAGCAGTGATCAGTCTCTGGGCATGGTGTGGGAGCAGTGATCAGTCTCTGGGTATGGTGTGGGAGCAGTGACCAACCTCTGGGCATGGTGTGGGAGCAGTGATCAGTCTCTGGGCATGGTGTGGGAGCAGTGATCACCCTCTGGGCATGGTGTGCGAGCACTGATCAACTTCTGGGCATGAAGTGGGAGCAGTGACCAGCCTCTGGGCATGGTGTGGGAGCAGTGATCAGTCTCTGGGCATGGTGTGGGAGCAGTGACCAGCCTCTGGGCATGGTGTGGGAGCAGTGATCAGTCTCTGGGCATGGTGTGGGAGCAGTGATCAGTCTCTGGGTATGGTGCGGGAGCAGTGACCAGCCTCTGGGCATGGTGTGGTAGCAGTGATCTGTCTCTGGGCATGGTGTGGGAGCAGTGATCAGCCTCATGGTCTGGGAGCAGTGATCAGCCTCTGGGTATGAAGTGGGAGCAGTGATCAGTCTCTGGGTATGGTGTGGGAGCAGTGATCAGCCTCTGGGCAGGGTGTGGGAGCAGTGATCAGCCTTTGGGCATGGTGTGGGAGCAGTGATCAGTCTCTGGGTATGGTGTGGGAGCAGTGATCAGCCTCATGGTCTGGGAGCAGTGATCAGTCTCTGGGCATGGTGTGGGAGCAGTGATCAGCCTCATGGTCTGGGAGCAGTGATCAGCCTCATGGTCTGGGAGCAGTGATCAGCCTCTGGGCATGGTGTGGGAGCAGTGACCAGCCTCTGGGCATGGTGTGGAAGCAGTGATCAGTCTCTGCGCATGGTGTGGGAGCAGTGATCAGCCTCTGTGCATGGTGTGGGAGCAGTGACCAGCCTCTGGGCATGGTGTGGGAGCAGTGATCAGTCTCTGGGCAGGGTGTGGGGGCAGTGATCAGTCTCTGGGTATGGTGTGGGAGCAGTGATCAGTCTCTGGGTATGGTGTGGGAGCAGTGATCAGTCTCTGGGTATGGTGTGGGAGCAGTGATCAGTCTCTGGGTATGGTGTGGGAGCAGTGATCAGTCTCTGGGTATGGTGTGGGAGCAGTGATCAGTCTCTGGGTATGGTGTGGGACAAGTGATCAGTCTCTGGGTATGGTGTGGGAGCAGTGATCAGTCTCTGGGTATGGTGTGGGAGCAGTGATCAGTCTCTGGGTATGGTGTGGGAGCAGTGACCAGTCTGTGGGCATGGTGTGGGAGCAGTGATCAGTCTCTGGGCATGGTGTGGGAGCAGTGACCAGCCTCTGGGCATGGTGTGGGAGCAGTGACCAGCCTCTGGGCATGGTGTGGGAGCAGTGATCAGTCTCTGGGTACGGTGTGGGAGCAGTGATCAGTCTCTGGGTACGGTGTGGGAGCAGTGATCAGTCTCTGGGTACGGTGTGGGAGCAGTGATCAGTCTCTGGGTATGGTGTGGGAGCAGTGATCAGTCTCTGGGCATGGTACGGGAGCAGTGGTCTGTCTCTGGGAATGGTGTGGGAGCAGTGATCAGCCTCATGGTATGAGAGCAGTGATCAGTCTCTGGGTATGGTGTGGGAGCAGTGATCAGTCTCTGGGTATGGTGTGGGAGCAGTGATGAGTCTCTGGGTATGATGTGGGAGCAGTGATCAGTCTCTTGGTACGGTGTGGGAGCAGTGATCAGTCTCTGGGTATGGTGTGGGAGAAGTGACCAGCCTCTGGGCATGGTGTGGGAGCAGAGACCAGCCTCTGGGCATGGTGTGGGAGCAGTGATCAGTCTCTGGGCATGGTGTGGGAGCAGTGATCAGCCACTGGGCAGGGTGTGGGAGAAGTGACCAGCCTCTGGGCATGGTGTGGGAGCAGAGACCAGCCTCTGGGCATGGTCTGGGAGCAGTGATCAGCCTCATGGTCTGGGAGCAGTGATCAGCCTCATGGTGTGGGAGCAGTGATCAGCCTCATGGTGTGGGAGCAGTGATCAGCCTCTGGATATGGTGTGGGAGCAGTGATCAGTCTCTGGATATGGTGTGGGAGCAGTGATCAGTCTCTGGGTATGGTGTGGGAGCAGTGATCAGCCTCTGGGTATGGTGTGGGAGCAGTGATCGGCTGCTGGGCATGGTGTGGGAGCAGTGATCAGTCTCTGCGTATGGTGTGGGAGCAGTGATCAGCCTCTGGGTATGGTGTGGGAGCAGTGATCAGTCTCTGCGTATGGTGTGGGAGCAGTGATCAGCCTCTGGGTATGGTGTGGGAGCAGTGATCGGCTGCTGGGCATGGTGTGGGAGCAGTGATCAGTCTCTGGGTATCGTGTGGGAGCAGTGATCAGTCTCTGGGCATGGTGTGGGAGCAGTGATCAGCCTCTGGGCAGGGTGTGGGAGCAGTGATCAGCCTTTGGGCATGGTGTGGGAGCAGTGATCAGTCTCTGGGTATGGTGTGGGAGCAGTGATCAGCCTCATGGTCTGGGAGCAGTGATCAGTCTCTGGGCATGGTGTGGGAGCAGTGATCAGCCTCATGGTCTGGGAGCAGTGATCAGCCTCATGGTCTGGGAGCAGTGATCAGCCTCTGGGCATGGTGTGGGAGCAGTGACCAGCCTCTGGGCATGGTGTGGAAGCAGTGATCAGTCTCTGCGCATGGTGTGGGAGCAGTGATCAGCCTCTGTGCATGGTGTGGGAGCAGTGACCAGCCTCTGGGCATGGTGTGGGAGCAGTGATCAGTCTCTGGGCAGGGTGTGGGGGCAGTGATCAGTCTCTGGGTACGGTGTGGGAGCAGTGATCAGTCTCTGGGTATGGTGTGGGAGCAGTGATCAGTCTCTGGGTATGGTGTGGGAGCAGTGATCAGTCTCTGGGTATGGTGTGGGAGCAGTGATCAGTCTCTGGGTATGGTGTGGGAGCAGTGATCAGTCTCTGGGTATGGTGTGGGACAAGTGATCAGTCTCTGGGTATGGTGTGGGAGCAGTGATCAGTCTCTGGGTATGGTGTGGGAGCAGTGATCAGTCTCTGGGTATGGTGTGGGAGCAGTGACCAGTCTGTGGGCATGGTGTGGGAGCAGTGATCAGTCTCTGGGCATGGTGTGGGAGCAGTGACCAGCCTCTGGGCATGGTGTGGGAGCAGTGACCAGCCTCTGGGCATGGTGTGGGAGCAGTGATCAGTCTCTGGGTACGGTGTGGGAGCAGTGATCAGTCTCTGGGTACGGTGTGGGAGCAGAGATCAGTCTCTGGGTACGGTGTGGGAGCAGTGATCAGTCTCTGGGTATGGTGTGGGAGCAGTGATCAGTCTCTGGGCATGGTACGGGAGCAGTGGTCTGTCTCTGGGAATGGTGTGGGAGCAGTGATCAGCCTCATGGTATGAGAGCAGTGATCAGTCTCTGGGTATGGTGTGGGAGCAGTGATCAGTCTCTGGGTATGGTGTGGGAGCAGTGATGAGTCTCTGGGTATGATGTGGGAGCAGTGATCAGTCTCTTGGTACGGTGTGGGAGCAGTGATCAGTCTCTGGGTATGGTGTGGGAGAAGTGACCAGCCTCTGGGCATGGTGTGGGAGCAGAGACCAGCCTCTGGGCATGGTGTGGGAGCAGTGATCAGTCTCTGGGCATGGTGTGGGAGCAGTGATCAGCCACTGGGCAGGGTGTGGGAGAAGTGACCAGCCTCTGGGCATGGTGTGGGAGCAGAGACCAGCCTCTGGGCATGGTCTGGGAGCAGTGATCAGCCTCATGGTCTGGGAGCAGTGATCAGCCTCATGGTGTGGGAGCAGTGATCAGCCTCATGGTGTGGGAGCAGTGATCAGCCTCTGGATATGGTGTGGGAGCAGTGATCAGTCTCTGGATATGGTGTGGGAGCAGTGATCAGTCTCTGGGTATGGTGTGGGAGCAGTGATCAGCCTCTGGGTATGGTGTGGGAGCAGTGATCGGCTGCTGGGCATGGTGTGGGAGCAGTGATCAGTCTCTGCGTATGGTGTGGGAGCAGTGATCAGCCTCTGGGTATGGTGTGGGAGCAGTGATCAGTCTCTGCGTATGGTGTGGGAGCAGTGATCAGCCTCTGGGTATGGTGTGGGAGCAGTGATCGGCTGCTGGGCATGGTGTGGGAGCAGTGATCAGTCTCTGGGTATCGTGTGGGAGCAGTGATCAGTCTCTGGGTATGGTCTGGGAGCAGTGATCAGTCTCTGGGCATGGTGTGGGAGCAGTGACCAGCCTCTGGGCATGGTGTGGGAGCAGTGATCAGTCTCTGGGCATGGTGTGGGAGCAGTGATCAGTCTCTGGGTATGGTGTGGGAGCAGTGACCAACCTCTGGGCATGGTGTGGGAGCAGTGATCAGTCTCTGGGCATGGTGTGGGAGCAGTGATCACCCTCTGGGCATGGTGTGCGAGCACTGATCAACTTCTGGGCATGAAGTGGGAGCAGTGACCAGCCTCTGGGCATGGTGTGGGAGCAGTGATCAGTCTCTGGGCATGATGTGGGAGCAGTGATCAGTCTCTGGGCATGGTATGGGAGCAGTGATCAGTCTCTGGGTATGGTGTGGGAGCAGTGATCAGCCTCATGGTCTGGGAGCAGTGATCAGTCTCTGGGCATGGTGTGGGAGCAGTGATCAGCCTCATGGTCTGAGAGCAGTGATCAGCCTCATGGTCTGGGAGCAGTGATCAGACTCTGGGCATGGTGTGGGAGCAGTGATCAGTCTCTGGGTATGGTGTGGGAGCAGTGATCACTCTCTGGGTATGGTGTGGGAGCAGTGACCAGCCTCTGGGCATGATGTGGGAGCAGTGATCAGCCTCTGGGCAGGGTGTGCGGGCAGTGATCAGTCTCTGGGCATGATGTGGGAGCAGTGATCAGCCTCTGGGCATGATGTGGGAGCAGTGATCAGTCTCTGGGCATGGTATGGGAGCAGTGATCAGTCTCTGGGTATGGTGTGGGAGCAGTGATCAGCCTCATGGTCTGGGAGCAGTGATCAGCCTCTGGGTATGGTGTGGGAGCAGTGATCAGTCTCTGGGTATGGTGTGGGAGCAGTGATGAGTCTCTGGGTATGGTGTGGGAGCAGTGATCGGCTGCTGGGCATGGTGTGGGAGCAGAGATCAGTCTCTGGGTATGGTGTGGGAGCAGTGATCAGTCTCTGGGTATGGTGTGGGAGCAGTGATCAGTCTCTGGGTATGGTGTGGGAGCAGTGATCAGTCTCTGGGTTTGGTGTGGGAGCAGTGATCAGCCTCTGGGCTTGGTGTGGGAGCAGTGATCAGTCTCTGGGTATGGTGTAGGAGCAGTGATCAGTCTCTGGGTATGGTGTGGGGGCAGTGATCAGTCTCTGGGCATGATGTGGGAGCAGTGATCAGTCTCTGGGTATGGTGTGGGAGCAGTGATCAGTCTCTGGGTATGGTGTGGGGGCAGTGATCAGTCTCTGGGCATGATGTGGGAGCAGTGATCAGTCTCTGGGTATGGTGTGGGAGCAGTGATCAGCCTCATGGTCTGGGAGCAGTGATCAGTCTCTGGACATGGTGTGGGAGCAGTGATCAGCCTCATGGTCTGGGAGCAGTGATCAGCCTCATGGTCTGGGAGCAGTGATCAGCCTCTGGGCATGGTGTTGGAGCAGTGACCAGCCTCTGGGCATGGTGTGGGATCAGTGATCAGTCTCTGGGTACGGTGTGGGAGCAGTGATCAGTCTCTGGGTACGGTGTGGGAGCAGTGATCAGTCTCTGGGTACGGTGTGGGAGCAGTGATCAGGCTCTGGGTCTGGTGTGGGAGCAGTGATCAGTCTCTGGGCATGGTACGGGAGCAGTGGTCTGTCTCTGGGAATGGTGTGGGAGCAGTGATCAGCCTCATGGTATGAGAGCAGTGATCAGTCTCTGGGTATGGTGTGGGAGCAGTGATCAGTCTCTGGGTATGGTGTGGGAGCAGTGATGAGTCTCTGGGTATGGTGTGGGAGCAGTGATCAGTCTCTTGGTACGGTGTGGGAGCAGTGATCAGTCTCTGGGTATGGTGTGGGAGAAGTGACCAGCCTCTGGGCATGGTGTGGGAGCAGAGACCAGCCTCTGGGCATGGTGTGGGAGCAGTGATCAGTCTCTGGGCATGGTGTGGGAGCAGTGATCAGCCACTGGGCAGGGTGTGGGAGAAGTGACCAGCTTCTGGGCATGGTGTGGGAGCAGAGACCAGCCTCTGGGCATGGTCTGGGAGCAGTGATCAGCCTCATGGTCTGGGAGCAGTGATCAGCCTCATGGTGTGGGAGCAGTGATCAGCCTCATGGTGTGGGAGCAGTGATCAGCCTCTGGATATGGTGTGGGAGCAGGGATCAGTCTCTGGATATGGTGTGGGAGCAGTGATCAGTCTTCGGGTATGGTGTGGGAGCAGTGATGAGCCTCTGGGTATGGTGTGGGAGCAGTGATCGGCTGCTGGGCATGGTGTGGGAGCAGTGATCAGTCTCTGCGTATGGTGTGGGAGCAGTGATCAGCCTCTGGGTATGGTGTGGGAGCAGTGATCAGTCTCTGCGTATGGTGTGGGAGCAGTGATCAGCCTCTGGGTATGGTGTGGGAGCAGTGATCGGCTGCTGGGCATGGTGTGGGAGCAGTGATCAGTCTCTGGGTATCGTGTGGGAGCAGTGATCAGTCTCTGGGTATGGTCTGGGAGCAGTGATCAGTCTCTGGGCATTGTGTGGGAGTAGTGACCAGCCTCTGGGCATGGTGTGGGAGCAGTGATCAGTCTCTGGGCATGGTGTGGGAGCAGTGATCAGTCTCTGGGTATGGTGTGGGAGCAGTGACCAACCTCTGGGCATGGTGTGGGAGCAGTGATCAGTCTCTGGGCATGGTGTGGGAGCAGTGATCACCCTCTGGGCATGGTGTGCGAGCACTGATCAACTTCTGGGCATGAAGTGGGAGCAGTGACCAGCCTCTGGGCATGGTGTGGGAGCAGTGATCAGTCTCTGGGCATGATGTGGGAGCAGTGATCAGTCTCTGGGCATGGTATGGGAGCAGTGATCAGTCTCTGGGTATGGTGTGGGAGCAGTGATCAGCCTCATGGTCTGGGAGCAGTGATCAGTCTCTGGGCATGGTGTGGGAGCAGTGATCAGCCTCATGGTCTGAGAGCAGTGATCAGCCTCATGGTCTGGGAGCAGTGATCAGACTCTGGGCATGGTGTGGGAGCAGTGATCAGTCTCTGGGTATGGTGTGGGAGCAGTGATCACTCTCTGGGTATGGTGTGGGAGCAGTGACCAGCCTCTGGGCATGATGTGGGAGCAGTGATCAGCCTCTGGGCAGGGTGTGCGGGCAGTGATCAGTCTCTGGGCATGATGTGGGAGCAGTGATCAGCCTCTGGGCATGATGTGGGAGCAGTGATCAGTCTCTGGGCATGGTATGGGAGCAGTGATCAGTCTCTGGGTATGGTGTGGGAGCAGTGATCAGCCTCATGGTCTGGGAGCAGTGATCAGCCTCTGGGTATGGTGTGGGAGCAGTGATCAGTCTCTGGGTATGGTGTGGGAGCAGTGATGAGTCTCTGGGTATGGTGTGGGAGCAGTGATCGGCTGCTGGGCATGGTGTGGGAGCAGAGATCAGTCTCTGGGTATGGTGTGGGAGCAGTGATCAGTCTCTGGGTATGGTGTGGGAGCAGTGATCAGTCTCTGGGTATGGTGTGGGAGCAGTGATCAGTCTCTGGGTTTGGTGTGGGAGCAGTGATCAGTCTCTGGGTATGGTGTGGGAGCAGTGATCAGTCTCTGGGTATGGTGTGGGAGCAGTGATCAGTCTCTGGGTTTGGTGTAGGAGCAGTGATCAGCCTCTGGGCTTGGTGTGGGAGCAGTGATCAGTCTCTGGGTATGGTGTAGGAGCAGTGATCAGTCTCTGGGTATGGTGTGGGGGCAGTGATCAGTCTCTGGGCATGATGTGGGAGCAGTGATCAGTCTCTGGGTATGGTGTGGGAGCAGTGATCAGTCTCTGGGTATGGTGTGGGGGCAGTGATCAGTCTCTGGGCATGATGTGGGAGCATTGATCAGTCTCTGGGTATGGTGTGGGAGCAGTGATCAGCCTCATGGTCTGGGAGCAGTGATCAGTCTCTGGGCATGGTGTGGGAGCAGTGATCAGCCTCATGGTCTGGGAGCAGTGATCAGCCTCATGGTCTGGGAGCAGTGATCAGCCTCTGGGCATGGTGTGGGATCAGTGATCAGTCTCTGGGTATGGTGTCGGAGCAGTGATCAGTCTCTGGGTATGGTGTGGGAGCAGTGATCAGTCTCTGGGCATGGTACGGGAGCAGTGGTCTGTCTCTGGGAATGGTGTGGGAGCAGTGATCAGCCTCATGGTATGAGAGCAGTGATCAGTCTCTGGGTATGGTGTGGGAGCAGTGATCAGTCTCTGGGTATGGTGTGGGAGCAGTGATGAGTCTCTGGGTATGGTGTGGGAGCAGTGATCAGTCTCTTGGTACGGTGTGGGAGCAGTGATCAGTCTCTGGGTATTGTGTGAGAGAAGTGACCAGCCTCTAGGCATGGTGTGGGAGCAGAGACCAGCCTCTGGGCATGGTGTGGGAGCAGTGATCAGTCTCTGGGCATGGTGTGGGAGCAGTGATCAGCCACTGGGCAGGGTGTGGGAGCAGTGATCAGTCTCTGGGTATGGTGTTGGAGCAGTGATCAGTCTCATGGTCTGGGAGCAGTGATCAGCCTCATGGTCTGGGAGCAGTGATCAGCCTCATGGTGTGGGAGCAGTGATCAGCCTCATGGTGTGGGAGCAGTGATCAGCCTCTGGATATGGTGTGGGAGCAGTGATCAGTCTCTGGATATGGTGTGGGAGCAGTGATCAGTCTCTGGGTATGGTGTGGGAGCAGTGATCAGCCTCTGGGTATGGTGTGGGAGCAGTGATCGGCTGCTGGGCATGGTGTGGGAGCAGTGATCAGTCTCTGCGTATGGTGTGGGAGCAGTGATCAGCCTCTGGGTATGGTGTGGGAGCAGTGATCAGTCTCTGCGTATGGTGTGGGAGCAGTGATCAGCCTCTGCGTATGGTGTGGGAGCAGTGATCGGCTGCTGGGCATGGTGTGGGAGCAGTGATCAGTCTCTGGGTATCGTGTGGGAGCAGTGATCAGTCTCTGGGTATGGTCTGGGAGCAGTGATCAGTCTCTGGGCATGGTGTGGGAGCAGTGACCAGCCTCTGGGCATGGTGTGGGAGCAGTGATCAGTCTCTGGGCATGGTGTGGGAGCAGTGATCAGTCTCTGGGTATGGTGTGGGAGCAGTGACCAACCTCTGGGCATGGTGTGGGAGCAGTGATCAGTCTCTGGGCATGGTGTGGGAGCAGTGATCACCCTCTGGGCATGGTGTGCGAGCACTGATCAACTTCTGGGCATGAAGTGGGAGCAGTGACCAGCCTCTGGGCATGGTGTGGGAGCAGTGATCAGTCTCTGGGCATGATGTGGGAGCAGTGATCAGTCTCTGGGCATGGTATGGGAGCAGTGATCAGTCTCTGGGCATGGTGTGGGAGCAGTGACCAGTCTCTGGGCATGGTGTGGGAGCAGTGATCAGTCTCTGGGTATGGTGTGGGAGCAGTGATCAGTCTCTGGGCATGGTATGGGAGCAGTGATCATTCTCTGGGTATGGTGTGGGAGCAGTGATCAGCCTCTGGGTATGGTGTGGGAGCAGTGATCAGTCTCTGGGTATGGTGTGGAGCAGTGATCAGTCTCTGGGTATGGTCTGGGAGCAGTGATCAGACTATGGGCATGGTGTGGGAGCAGTGATCAGTCTCTGGGTATGGTCTGGGAGCAGTGATCAGTCTCTGGGTATGGTGTGGGAACAGTGATCAGTCTCTGGGTATGGTGTGGGAGCAGTGATCAGTCTCTGGGTATGGTGTGGGGGCAGTGATCAGTCTCTGGGCATGATGGGGGAGCAGTGATCAGTCTCTGGGTATGGTGTGGGAGCAGTGATCAGCCTCATGGTCTGGGAGCAGTGATCAGTCTCTGGGCATGGTGTGGGAGCAGTGATCAGCCTCATGGTCTGGGAGCAGTGATCAGCCTCATGGTCTGGGAGCAGTGATCAGCCTCTGGGCATGGTGTGGGATCAGTGATCAGTCTCTGGGTATGGTGTGGGAGCAGTGATCAGTCTCTGGGTATGGTGTGGGAGCAGTGATCAGTCTCTGGGCATGGTACGGGAGCAGTGGTCTGTCTCTGGGAATGGTGTGGGAGCAATGATCAGCCTCATGGTATGAGAGCAGTGATCAGTCTCTGGGTATGGTGTGGGAGCAGTGATCAGTCTCTGGGTATGGTGTGGGAGCAGTGATGAGTCTCTGGGTATGGTGTGGGAGCAGTGATCAGTCTCTTGGTACGGTGTGGGAGCAGTGATCAGTCTCTGGGTATTGTGTGAGAGAAGTGACCAGCCTCTAGGCATGGTGTGGGAGCAGAGACCAGCCTCTGGGCATGGTGTGGGAGCAGTGATCAGTCTCTGGGCATGGTGTGGGAGCAGTGATCAGCCACTGGGCAGGGTGTGGGAGCAGTGATCAGTCTCTGGGTATGGTGTTGGAGCAGTGATCAGTCTCATGGTCTGGGAGCAGTGATCAGCCTCATGGTCTGGGAGCAGTGATCAGCCTCATGGTGTGGGAGCAGTGATCAGCCTCATGGTGTGGGAGCAGTGATCAGCCTCTGGATATGGTGTGGGAGCAGTGATCAGTCTCTGGATATGGTGTGGGAGCAGTGATCAGTCTCTGGGTATGGTGTGGGAGCAGTGATCAGCCTCTGGGTATGGTGTGGGAGCAGTGATCGGCTGCTGGGCATGGTGTGGGAGCAGTGATCAGTCTCTGCGTATGGTGTGGGAGCAGTGATCAGCCTCTGGGTATGGTGTGGGAGCAGTGATCAGTCTCTGCGTATGGTGTGGGAGCAGTGATCAGCCTCTGCGTATGGTGTGGGAGCAGTGATCGGCTGCTGGGCATGGTGTGGGAGCAGTGATCAGTCTCTGGGTATCGTGTGGGAGCAGTGATCAGTCTCTGGGTATGGTCTGGGAGCAGTGATCAGTCTCTGGGCATGGTGTGGGAGCAGTGACCAGCCTCTGGGCATGGTGTGGGAGCAGTGATCAGTCTCTGGGCATGGTGTGGGAGCAGTGATCAGTCTCTGGGTATGGTGTGGGAGCAGTGACCAACCTCTGGGCATGGTGTGGGAGCAGTGATCAGTCTCTGGGCATGGTGTGGGAGCAGTGATCACCCTCTGGGCATGGTGTGCGAGCACTGATCAACTTCTGGGCATGAAGTGGGAGCAGTGACCAGCCTCTGGGCATGGTGTGGGAGCAGTGATCAGTCTCTGGGCATGATGTGGGAGCAGTGATCAGTCTCTGGGCATGGTATGGGAGCAGTGATCAGTCTCTGGGCATGGTGTGGGAGCAGTGACCAGTCTCTGGGCATGGTGTGGGAGCAGTGATCAGTCTCTGGGTATGGTGTGGGAGCAGTGATCAGTCTCTGGGCATGGTATGGGAGCAGTGATCATTCTCTGGGTATGGTGTGGGAGCAGTGATCAGCCTCTGGGTATGGTGTGGGAGCAGTGATCAGTCTCTGGGTATGGTGTGGGAGCAGTGATCAGTCTCTGGGTATGGTCTGGGAGCAGTGATCAGACTATGGGCATGGTGTGGGAGCAGTGATCAGTCTCTGGGTATGGTCTGGGAGCAGTGATCAGTCTCTGGGTATGGTGTGGGAACAGTGATCAGTCTCTGGGTATGGTGTGGGAGCAGTGATCAATCTCTGGGTATGGTGTGGGAACAGTGATCAGTCTCTGGGTATGGTCTGGGAGCAGTGATCAGTCACTGGGTATGGTCTTGGAGCAGTGATCAGTCTCTGGGTATGGTGTGGGAGAAGTGACCCGTCTCTGGGTATGGTGCGGGAGCAGTGATCAGTCTCTGGGTATGGTGTGGGAGCAGTGATCAGTCTCTGGGTTTGGTGTGGGAGCAGTGATCAGTCTCTGGGTATGGTGTGGGAGCAGTGATCAGCCTCTGGGTATGGTGTGGGAGCAGTGATCAGTCTCTGCGTATGGTGTGGGAGCAGTGATCAGCCTCTGGGTATGGTGTGGGAGCAGTGATCGGCTGCTGGGCATGGTGTGGGAGCAGTGATCAGTCTCTGGGTATGGTGTGGGAGCAGTGATCAGTCTCTGGGTATGGTCTGGGAGCAGTGATCAGTCTCTGGGCATGGTGTGGGAGCAGTGACCAGTCTCTGGGCATGGTGTGGGAGCAGTGATCAGTCTCTGGGTATGGTGTGGGAGCAGTGATCAGTCTCTGGGCATGGTATGGGAGCAGTGATCAGTCTCTGGGTATGGTGTGGGAGCAGTGATCAGCCTCTGGGTATGGTGTGGGAGCAGTGATCAGTCTCTGGGTATGGTGTGGGAGCAGTGATCAGTCTCTGCGTATGGTCTGGGAGCAGTCATCAGACTATGGGCATGGTGTGGGAGCAGTGATCAGTCTCTGGGTATGGTCTGGGAGCAGTGATCAGTCTCTGGGTATGGTGTGGGAACAGTGATCAGTCTCTGGGTATGGTGTGGGAGCAGTGATCAGTCTCTGGGTATGGTGTGGGAACAGTGATCAGTCTCTGGGTATGGTCTAGGAGCAGTGATCAGTCACTGGGTATGGTCTTGGAGCAGTGATCAGTCTCTGGGTATGGTGTGGGAGAAGTGACCCGTCTCTGGGTATGGTGCGGGAGCAGTGACCAGCCTCTGGGCATGGTGTGGTAGCAGTGATCTGTCTCTGGGCATGGTGTGGGAGCAGTGATCAGCCTCATGGTCTGGGAGCAGTGATCAGCCTCTGGGTATGAAGTGGGAGCAGTGATCAGTCTCTGGGTATGGTGTGGGAGCAGTGATCAGCCTCTGGGCAGGGTGTGGGAGCAGTGATCAGCCTTTGGGCATGGTGTGGGAGCAGTGATCAGTCTCTGGGTATGGTGTGGGAGCAGTGATCAGCCTCATGGTCTGGGAGCAGTGATCAGTCTCTGGGCATGGTGTGGGAGCAGTGATCAGCCTCATGGTCTGGGAGCAGTGATCAGCCTCTGGGCATGGTGTGGGAGCAGTGACCAGCCTCTGGGCATGGTGTGGGAGCAGTGATCAGTCTCTGCGCATGGTGTGGGAGCAGTGATCAGCCTCTGTGCATGGTGTGGGAGCAGTGACCAGCCTCTGGGCATGGTGTGGGAGCAGTGATCAGTCTCTGGGCAGGGTGTGGGGGCAGTGATCAGTCTCTGGGTACGGTGTGGGAGCAGTGATCAGTCTCTGGGTATGGTGTGGGAGCAGTGATCAGTCTCTGGGTATGGTGTGGGAGCAGTGATCAGTCTCTGGGTATGGTGTGGGAGCAGTGATCAGTCTCTGGGTATGGTGTGGGAGCAGTGATCAGTCTCTGGGTATGGTGTGGGACAAGTGATCAGTCTCTGGGTATGGTGTGGGAGCAGTGATCAGTCTCTGGGTATGGTGTGGGAGCAGTGATCAGTCTCTGGGTATGGTGTGGGAGCAGTGACCAGCCTCTGGGCATGGTGTGGGAGCAGTGATCAGTCTCTGGGCATGGTGTGGGAGCAGTGACCAGCCTCTGGGCATGGTGTGGGAGCAGTGACCAGCCTCTGGGCATGGTGTGGGAGCAGTGATCAGTCTCTGGGTACGGTGTGGGAGCAGTGATCAGTCTCTGGGTACGGTGTGGGAGCAGTGATCAGTCTCTGGGTACGGTGTGGGAGCAGTGATCAGTCTCTGGGTATGGTGTGGGAGCAGTGATCAGTCTCTGGGCATGGTACGGGAGCAGTGGTCTGTCTCTGGGAATGGTGTGGGAGCAGTGATCAGCCTCATGGTATGAGAGCAGTGATCAGTCTCTGGGTATGGTGTGGGAGCAGTGATCAGTCTCTGGGTATGGTGTGGGAGCAGTGATGAGTCTCTGGGTATGGTGTGGGAGCAGTGATCAGTCTCTTGGTACGGTGTGGGAGCAGTGATCAGTCTCTGGGTATGGTGTGGGAGAAGTGACCAGCCTCTGGGCATGGTGTGGGAGCAGAGACCAGCCTCTGGGCATGGTGTGGGAGCAGTGATCAGTCTCTGGGCATGGTGTGGGAGCAGTGATCAGCCACTGGGCAGGGTGTGGGAGCAGTGTTCAGTCTCTGGGTATGGTGTGGGAGCAGTGATCAGTCTCATGGTCTGGGAGCAGTGATCAGCCTCATGGTCTGGGAGCAGTGATCAGCCTCATGGTGTGGGAGCAGTGATCAGCCTCTGGATATGGTGTGGGAGCAGTGATCAGTCTCTGGATATGGTGTGGGAGCAGTGATCAGTCTCTGGGTATGGTGTGGGAGCAGTGATCAGCCTCTGGGTATGGTGTGGGAGAAGTGACCAGCCTCTGGGCATGGTGTGGGAGCAGAGACCAGCCTCTGGGCATGGTGTGGGAGCAGTGATCAGTCTCTGGGCATGGTGTGGGAGCAGTGATCAGCCACTGGGCAGGGTGTGGGAGCAGTGATCAGTCTCTGGGTGTGGTGTGGGAGCAGTGATCAGTCTCATGGTCTGGGAGCAGTGATCAGCCTCATGGTCTGGGAGCAGTGATCAGCCTCATGGTGTGGGAGCAGTGATCAGCCTCATGGTCTGGGAGCAGTGATCAGCCTCATGGTGTGGGAGCAGTGATCAGTCTCTGGGTATGGTGTGGGAGCAGTGATCAGTCTCATGGTCTGGGAGCAGTGATCAGCCTCATGGTCTGGGAGCAGTGATCAGCCTCATGGTCTGGGAGCAGTGATCAGCCTCATGGTGTGGGAGCAGTGATCAGTCTCTGGGTATGGTGTGGGAGCAGTGATCAGTCTCATGGTCTGGGAGCAGTGATCAGCCTCATGGTCTGGGAGCAGTGATCAGCCTCATGGTGTGGGAGCAGTGATCAGCCTCATGGTGTGGGAGCAGTGATCAGCCTCTGGATATGGTGTGGGAGCAGTGATCAGTCTCTGGATATGGTGTGGGAGCAGTGATCAGTCACTGGGTATGGTGTGGGAGCAGTGATCAGCCTCTGGGTATGGTGTGGGAGCAGTGATCGGCTGCTGGGCATGGTGTGGGAGCAGTGATCAGTCTCTGCGTATGGTGTGGGAGCAGTGATCAGCCTCTGGGTATGGTGTGGGAGCAGTGATCAGTCTCTGCGTATGGTGTGGGAGCAGTGATCAGCCTCTGGGTATGGTGTGGGAGCAGTGATCGGCTGCTGGGCATGGTGTGGGAGCAGTGATCAGTCTCTGGGTATCGTGTGGGAGCAGTGACCAGTCTCTGGGTATGGTCTGGGAGCAGTGATCAGTCTCTGGGCATGGTGTGGAAGCAGTGACCAGCCTCTGGGCATGGTGTGGGAGCAGTGATCAGTCTCTGGGCATGGTGTGGGAGCAGTGATCAGTCTCTGGGTATGGTGTGGGAGCAGTGACCAACCTCTGGGCATGGTGTGGGAGCAGTGATCAGTCTCTGGGCATGGTGTGGGAGCAGTGATCACCCTCTGGGCATGGTGTGCGAGCACTGATCAACTTCTGGGCATGAAGTGGGAGCAGTGACCAGCCTCTGGGCATGGTGTGGGAGCAGTGATCAGTCTCTGGGCATGATGTGGGAGCAGTGATCAGTCTCTGGGCATGGTATGGGAGCAGTGATCAGTCTCTGGGTATGGTGTGGGAGCAGTGATCAGCCTCATGGTCTGGGAGCAGTGATCAGTCTATGGGCATGGTGTGGGAGCAGTGATCAGCCTCATGGTCTGAGAGCAGTGATCAGCCTCATGGTCTGGGAGCAGTGATCAGACTCTGGGCATGGTGTGGGAGCAGTGATCAGTCTCTGGGTATGGTGTGGGAGCAGTGATCACTCTCTGGGTATGGTGTGGGAGCAGTGACCAGCCTCTGGGCATGATGTGGGAGCAGTGATCAGCCTCTGGGCAGGGTGTGCGGGCAGTGATCAGTCTCTGGGCATGATGTGGGAGCAGTGATCAGCCTCTGGGCATGATGTGGGTGCAGTGATCAGTCTCTGGGCATGGTATGGGAGCAGTGATCAGTCTCTGGGTATGGTGTGGGAGCAGTGATCAGCCTCATGGTCTGGGAGCAGTGATCAGCCTCTGGGTATGGTGTGGGAGCAGTGATCAGCCTCATGGTCTGGGAGAAGTGATCAGCCTCTGGGTATGGTGTGGGAGCAGTGATCAGTCTCTGGGTATGGTGTGGGAGCAGTGATGAGTCTCTGGGTATGGTGTGGGAGCAGTGATCGGCTGCTGGGCATGGTGTGGGAGCAGAGATCAGTCTCTGGGTATGGTGTGGGAGCAGTGATCAGTCTCTGGGTATGGTGTGGGAGCAGTGATCAGTCTCTGGGTATGGTGTGGGAGCAGTGATCAGTCTCTGGGTATGGTGTGGGAGCAGTGATCAGTCTCTAGGTATGGTCTGGGAGCAGTGATCAGTCTCTGGGTATGGTGTGGGAGCAGTGATCAGTCTCTGGGTATGGTCTGGGAGCAGTGATCAGTCTCTGGGCATGGTGTGGGAGCAGTGACCAGCCTCTGGGCATGGTGTGGGAGCAGTGATCAGTCTCTGGGCATGGTGTGGGAGCAGTGATCAGTCTCTGGGTATGGTGTGGGAGCAGTGATCAGCCTCTGGGTATGGTGTGGGAGCAGTGATCGGCTGCTGGGCATGGTGTGGGAGCAGTGATCAGTCTCTGGGTATGGTGTGGGAGCAGTGATCAGTCTCTAGGTATGGTCTGGGAGCAGTGATCAGTCTCTGGGTATGGTGTGGGAGCAGTGATCAGTCTCTGGGTTTGGTGTGGGAGCAGTGATCAGCCTCTGGGCTTGGTGTGCGAGCAGTGATCAGTCTCTGGGTATGGTGTAGGAGCAGTGATCAGTCTCTGGGTATGGTGTGGGGGCAGTGATCAGTCTCTGGGCATGATGTGGGAGCAGTGATCAGTCTCTGGGTATGGTGTGGGAGCAGTGATCAGTCTCTGGGCATGGTGTGGGAGCAGTGACCAGCCTCTGGGCATGGTGTGGGAGCAGTGATCAGTCTCTGGGCATGGTGTGGGAGCAGTGATCAGTCTCTGGGTATGGTGTGGGAGCAGTGATCAGTCTCTGGGTATGGTGTGGGAGAAGTGATCAGTCTCTGGGCATGGTGTGGGAGCAGTGACCAGCCTCTGGGCATGGTGTGGGAGCAGTGACCAGCCTCTGGGCATGGTGTGGGAGCAGTGATCAGTCTCTGGGTACGGTGTGGGAGCAGTGATCAGCCTCATGGTGTGAGAGCAGTGATCAGTCTCTGGGTATGGTGTGGGAGCAGTGATCATTCTCTGGGTATGGTGTGGGAGCAGTGATCAGTCTCTGGGTACGGTGTGGGAGCAGTGATCAGTCTCTGGGTACGGTGTGGGAGCAGTGATCAGTCTCTGGGTGTGGTGTGGGAGCAGTGATCAGTCTCTGGGTATGGTGTGGGAGCAGTGATCAGTCTCTGGGTATGGTGTGGGAGAAGTGACCAGCCTCTGGGCATGGTGTGGGAGCACAGACCAGCCTCTGGGCATGGTGTGGGAGCAGTGATCAGTCTCTGGGCATGGTGTGGGAGCAGTGATCAGCCTCTGGGTACGGTGTGGGAGCAGTGATCAGCCTCATGGTCTGGGAGAAGTGATCAGCCTCATGGTCTGGGAGAAGTGATCAGCCTCATGGTGTGGGAGCAGTGATCAGCCTCATGGTGTGGGAGCAGTGATCAGCCTCTGGGTATGGTGTGGGAGCAGTGATCAGTCTCTGGGTATGGTGTGGGAGCAGTGATCAGTCTCTGGGTATGGTGTGGGAGCAGTGATCAGTCTCTGGGTTTGGTGTGGGAGCAGTGATCAGTCTCTGGGTATGGTGTGGGAGCAGTGATCAGCCTCTGGGTATGGTGTGGGAGCAGTGATCGGCTGCTGGGCATGGTGTGGGAGCAGTGATCAGTCTCTGGGTATGGTGTGGGAGCAGTGATCAGTCTCTAGGTATGGTCTGGGAGCAGTGATCAGTCTCTGGGCATGGTGTGGGAGCAGTGACCAGCATCTGGGCATGGTGTGGGAGCAGTGATCAGTCTCTGGGCATGGTGTGGGAGCAGTGATCAGTCTCTGGGTATGGTGTGGGAGCAGTGACCAGCCTCTGGGCATGGTGTGGGAGCAGTGATCAGTCTCTGGGCATGGTGTGGGAGCAGTGATCACCCTCTGGGCATGGTGTGCGAGCACTGATCAGCTTCTGGGCATGAAGTGGGAGCAGTGACCAGCCTCTGGGCATGGTGTGGGAGCAGTGACCAGTCTCTGGGCATGATGTGGGAGCAGTGATCAGTCTCTGGGCATGGTATGGGAACAGTGATCAGCCTCATGGTCTGAGAGAAGTGATCAGCCTCATGGTCTAGGAGCAGTGATCAGTCTCTGGGCATGGTGTGGGAGCAGTGATCAGTCTCTGGGTATGGTGTGGGAGCAGTGATCAGCCTCATGGTCTGGGAGCAGTGATCAGTCTCTGGGCATGGTGTGGGAGCAGTGATCACTCTCTGGGTATGGTGTGGGAGCAGTGATCAGTCTCTGTGTATGGTGTGGGAGCAGTGATCACTCTCTGGGTATGGTGTGGGAGCAGTGATCACTCTCTGGGTATGGTGTGGGAGCAGTGATCAGTCTCTGGGTATGGTGTGGGAGCAGTGATCACTCTCTGGGTATGGTGTGGGAGCAATGACCAATCTCTGGGTATGGTGTGGGAGCAGTGATCAGTCTCTGGGTATGGTGTGGGAGTAGTGATCAGTCTCTGGGTATGGTGTGGGAGCAGTGATCAGTCTCTGGGCATGGTGTGGGAGCAGTGATCAGTCTCTGGGTATGGTGTGGGAACAGTGATCAGCCTCTGGGTGTGGTGTGGGAGCAGTGATCACTCTCTGGGTATGGTGTGGGAGCAGTGATCAGTCTCTGGGTATGGTGTGGGAGCTGTGATCAGCCTCTGGGTATGGTGTGGGAGCAGTGATCAGTCTCTGGGTATGGTGTGGGAGCAGTGATCAGTCTCTGGGTATGGTGTGGGAGCAGTGATCAGTCTCTGGGTTTGGTGTGGGAGCAGTGATCAGTCTCTGGGTATGGTGTGGGAGCAGTGATCAGCCTCTGGGTATGGTGTGGGAGCAGTGATCAGTCTCTGCGTATGGTGTGGGAGCAGTGATCAGCCTCTGGGTATGGTGTGGGAGCAGTGATCGGCTGCTGGGCATGGTGTGGGAGCAGTGATCAGTCTCTGGGTATGGTCTGGGAGCAGTGATCAGTCTCTGGGTATGGTCTGGGAGCAGTGATCAGTCTCTGGGCATGGTGTGGGAGCAGTGATCAGTCTCTGGGTATGGTGTGGGAGCAGTGATCAGTCTCTGGGTATGGTCTGGGAGCAGTGATCAGACTATGGGCATGGTGTGGGAGCAGTGACCAGCCTCTGGGTATGGTGTGGGAGCAGTGATCAGTCTCTGGGCAGGGTGTGGGGGCAGTGATCAGTCTCTGGGTACGGTGTGGGAGCAGTGATCAGTCTCTGGGTATGGTGTGGGAGCAGTGACCAGTCTCTGGGTATGGTGTGGGAGCAGTGATCAGTCTCTGGGTATGGTGTGGGAGCAGTGATCAGTCTCTGGGTATGGTGTGGGACCAGTGATCAGTCTCTGGGTATGGTGTGGGACCAGTGATCAGTCTCTGGGTACGGTGTGGGAGCAGTGATCAGTCTCTGGGCATGGTGTGGGAGCAGTGATCAGTCTCTGGGTATGGTGTGGGAGCAATGATCAGTCTCTGGGTATGGTGTGGGAGCAGTGATCAGTCTCTGGGTATGGTGTGGGAGCAGTGACCAGCCTCTGGGCATGGTGTGGGAGCAGTGATCAGTCTCTGAGCATGGTGTGGGAGCAGTGACCAGCCTCTGGGCTTGGTGTGGGAGCAGTGACCAGCCTCTGGGCATGGTGTGGGAGCAGTGATCAGTCTCTGGGTACGGTGTGGGAGCAGTGATCAGTCTCTGGGTACGGTGTGGGAGCAGTGATCAGTCTCTGGGTACGGTGTGGGAGCAGTGATCAATCTCTGGGTATGGTGTGGGAGCAGTGATCAGCCTCATGGTCTGGGAGCAGTGATCAGTCTCTGGGTATGGTGTGGGAGCAGTGATCAGTCTCTGGGTATGGTGTGGGAGCAGTGATCAGTCTCTGGGTATGGTGTGGGAGCAGTGATCAGTCTCTGGGTATGGTGTGGGAGAAGTGACCAGCCTCTGGGCATGGTGTGGGAGCAGAGACCAGCCTCTGGGCATGGTGTGGGAGCAGTGATCAGTCTCTGGCCATGGTGTGGGAGCAGTGATCAGCCACTGGGCAGGGTGTGGGAGCAGTGATCAGCCTTTGGGCATGGTGTGGGAGCAGTGATCAGTCTCTGGGTATGGTGTGGGAGCAGTGATCAGCCTCATGGTCTGGGAGCAGTGATCAGTCTCTGGGCATGGTGTGGGAGCAGTGATCAGCCTCATGGTCTGGGAGCAGTGATCAGCCTCATGGTCTGGGAGCAGTGATCAGCCTCTGGGCATGGTGTGAGAGCAGTGACCAGCCTCTGGGCATGGTGTGGGAGCAGTGATCAGTCTCTGCGCATGGTGTGGGAGCAGTGTACAGCCTCTGGGCATGGTGTGGGAGCAGTGATCAGTCTCTGGGTATGGTGTGGCAGCAGTGATCAGCCTCTGGGCAGGGTGTGGGCGCAGTGATCAGCCTCATTGTCTGGGAGCAGTGATCAGCCTCATGGTCTGGGAGCAGTGATCAGCCTCTGGGCATGGTGTGGGAGCAGTGACCAGCCTCTGGGCATGGTGTGGGAGCAGTGATCAGTCTCTGCGCATGGTGTGGGAGCAGTGACCAGCCTCTGGGCATGGTGTGGGAGCAGTGATCAGTCTCTGGGCAGGGTGTGGGGGCAGTGATCAGTCTCTGGGCATGGTGTGGGAGCAGTGATCAGCCTCTGGGCAGGGTGTGGGAGCAGTGATCAGCCTCTGGGCAGGGTGTGGGGGCAGTGATCAGTCTCTGGGCATGATGTGGGAGCAGTGATCAGTCTCTGGGTATGGTGTGGGAGCAGTGATCAGTCTCTGGGCATGGTATGGGAGCAGTGATCAGTCTCTGGGTATGGTGTGGGAGCAGTGATCAGTCTCTGGGCATGGTATGGGAGCAGTGATCAGTCTCTGGGTATGGTGTGGGAGCAGTGATCAGTCTCTGGGAATGGTGTGGGAGCAGTGATCAGCCTCATGGTCTGGGAGCAGTGATCAGTCTCTGGGTATGGTGTGGGAGCAGTGATCAGCCTCTGGGTATGGTGTGGGAGCAGTGATCAGTCTCTGGGTATGGTGTGGGAGCAGTGATCAGTCTCTGGGCATGGTATGGGAGCAGTGATCAGCCTCTGGGTATGGTGTGGGAGCAGTGATCAGCCTCTGGGTATGGTGTGGGAGCAGTGACCAGCCTCTGGGTATGGTGTGGGAGCAGTGATCAGTCTCTGGGTATGGTGTGGGAGCAATGATCAGTCTCTGGGTATGGTGTGGGAGCAGTGATCAGTCTCTGGCTATTGTGTGGGAGCAGTGACCAGCCTCTGGGCATGGTGTGGTAGCAGTGATCAGTCTCTGAGCATGGTGTGGGAGCAGTGACCAGCCTCTGGGCATGGTGTGGGAGCAGTGACCAGCCTCTGGGCATGGTGTGGGAGCAGTGATCAGTCTCTGGGTACAGTGTGGGAGCAGTGATCAGTCTCTGGGTACGGTGTGGGAGCAGTGATCAGTCTCTGGGTACGGTGTGGGAGCAGTGATCAATCTCTGGGTATGGTGTGGGAGCAGTGATCAGTCTCTGGGCATGGTACTGGAGCAGTGATCTGTCTCTGGGAATGGTGTGGGAGCAGTGATCAGCCTCATGGTCTGGGAGCAGTGATCAGTCTCTGGGTATGGTGTGGGAGCAGTGATCAGTCTCTGGGTATGGTGTGGGAGCAGTGATCAGTCTCTGGGTATGGTGTGGGAGCAGTGATCAGTCTCTGGGTACGGTGTGGGAGCAGTGATCAGTCTCTGGGTATGGTGTGGGAGCAGTGATCAGTCTCTGGGTATGGTGTGGGAGCAGTGATCAGTCTCTGGGTATGGTGTGGGAGCAGTGATCAGTCTCTGGGTATGGTGTGGGAGAAGTGACCAGCCTCTGGGCATGGTGTGGGAGCAGAGACCAGCCTCTGGGCATGGTGTGGGAGCAGTGATCAGTCTCTGGCCATGGTGTGGGAGCAGTGATCAGCCACTGGGCAGGGTGTGGGAGCAGTGATCAGCCTTTGGGCATGGTGTGGGAGCAGTGATCAGTCTCTGGGTATGGTGTGGGAGCAGTGATCAGCCTCATGGTCTGGGAGCAGTGATCAGTCTCTGGGCATGGTGTGGGAGCAGTGATCAGCCTCATGGTCTGGGAGCAGTGATCAGCCTCATGGTCTGGGAGCAGTGATCAGCCTCTGGGCATGGTGTGAGAGCAGTGACCAGCCTCTGGGCATGGTGTGGGAGCAGTGATCAGTCTCTGCGCATGGTGTGGGAGCAGTGTACAGCCTCTGGGCATGGTGTGGGAGCAGTGATCAGTCTCTGGGTATGGTGTGGGAGCAGTGATCAGCCTCTGGGCAGGGTGTGGGCGCAGTGATCAGCCTCATTGTCTGGGAGCAGTGATCAGCCTCATGGTCTGGGAGCAGTGATCAGCCTCTGGGCATGGTGTGGGAGCAGTGACCAGCCTCTGGGCATGGTGTGGGAGCAGTGATCAGTCTCTGCGCATGGTGTGGGAGCAGTGACCAGCCTCTGGGCATGGTGTGGGAGCAGTGATCAGTCTCTGGGCAGGGTGTGGGGGCAGTGATCAGTCTCTGGGCATGGTATGGGAGCAGTGATCAGCCTCTGGGCAGGGTGTGGGAGCAGTGATCAGTCTCTGGGCATGGTGTGGGAGCAGAGACCAGCCTCTGGGCATGGTGTGGGAGCAGTGATCAGTCTCTGGCCATGGTGTGGGAGCAGTGATCAGCCACTGGGCAGGGTGTGGGAGCAGTGATCAGCCTTTGGGCATGGTGTGGGAGCAGTGATCAGTCTCTGGGTATGGTGTGGGAGCAGTGATCAGCCTCATGGTCTGGGAGCAGTGATCAGTCTCTGGGCATGGTGTGGGAGCAGTGATCAGCCTCATGGTCTGGGAGCAGTGATCAGCCTCATGGTCTGGGAGCAGTGATCAGCCTCTGGGCATGGTGTGAGAGCAGTGACCAGCCTCTGGGCATGGTGTGGGAGCAGTGATCAGTCTCTGCGCATGGTGTGGGAGCAGTGTACAGCCTCTGGGCATGGTGTGGGAGCAGTGATCAGTCTCTGGGTATGGTGTGGCAGCAGTGATCAGCCTCTGGGCAGGGTGTGGGCGCAGTGATCAGCCTCATTGTCTGGGAGCAGTGATCAGCCTCATGGTCTGGGAGCAGTGATCAGCCTCTGGGCATGGTGTGGGAGCAGTGACCAGCCTCTGGGCATGGTGTGGGAGCAGTGATCAGTCTCTGCGCATGGTGTGGGAGCAGTGACCAGCCTCTGGGCATGGTGTGGGAGCAGTGATCAGTCTCTGGGCAGGGTGTGGGGGCAGTGATCAGTCTCTGGGCATGGTGTGGGAGCAGTGATCAGCCTCTGGGCAGGGTGTGGGAGCAGTGATCAGCCTCTGGGCAGGGTGTGGGGGCAGTGATCAGTCTCTGGGCATGATGTGGGAGCAGTGATCAGTCTCTGGGTATGGTGTGGGAGCAGTGATCAGTCTCTGGGCATGGTATGGGAGCAGTGATCAGTCTCTGGGTATGGTGTGGGAGCAGTGATCAGTCTCTGGGCATGGTATGGGAGCAGTGATCAGTCTCTGGGTATGGTGTGGGAGCAGTGATCAGTCTCTGGGAATGGTGTGGGAGCAGTGATCAGCCTCATGGTCTGGGAGCAGTGATCAGTCTCTGGGTATGGTGTGGGAGCAGTGATCAGCCTCTGGGTATGGTGTGGGAGCAGTGATCAGTCTCTGGGTATGGTGTGGGAGCAGTGATCAGTCTCTGGGCATGGTATGGGAGCAGTGATCAGCCTCTGGGTATGGTGTGGGAGCAGTGATCAGCCTCTGGGTATGGTGTGGGAGCAGTGACCAGCCTCTGGGTATGGTGTGGGAGCAGTGATCAGTCTCTGGGTATGGTGTGGGAGCAATGATCAGTCTCTGGGTATGGTGTGGGAGCAGTGATCAGTCTCTGGGTATGGTGTGGGAGCAGTGACCAGCCTCTGGGCATGGTGTGGGAGCAGTGATCAGTCTCTGAGCATGGTGTGGGAGCAGTGACCAGCCTCTGGGCATGGTGTGGGAGCAGTGACCAGCCTCTGGGCATGGTGTGGGAGCAGTGATCAGTCTCTGGGTACGGTGTGGGAGCAGTGATCAGTCTCTGGGTACGGTGTGGGAGCAGTGATCAGTCTCTGGGTATGGTGTGGGAGCAGTGATCAGTCTCTGGGCATGGTACGGGAGCAGTGATCTGTCTCTGGGAATGGTGTGGGAGCAGTGATCAGCCTCATGGTCTGGGAGCAGTGATCAGTCTCTGGGTATGGTGTGGGAGCAGTGATCAGTCTCTGGGTATGGTGTGGGAGCAGTGATCAGTCTCTGGGTATGGTGTGGGAGCAGTGATCAGTCTCTGGGTACGGTGTGGGAGCAGTGATCAGTCTCTGGGTATGGTGTGGGAGCAGTGATCAGTCTCTGGGTATGGTGTGGGAGCTGTGATCAGTCTCTGGGTATGGTGTGGGAGCAGTGATCAGTCTCTGGGTATGGTGTGGGAGAAGTGACGAGCCTCTGGGCATGGTGTGGGAGCAGAGACCAGCCTCTGGGCATGGTGTGGGAGCAGTGATCAGTCTCTGGCCATGGTGTGGGAGCAGTGATCAGCCACTGGGCAGGGTGTGGGAGCAGTGATCAGCCTTTGGGCATGGTGTGGGAGCAGTGATCAGTCTCTGGGTATGGTGTGGAAGCAGTGATCAGCCTCATGGTCTGGGAGCAGTGATCAGTCTCTGGGCATAGTGTGGGAGCAGTGATCAGCCTCATGGTCTGGGAGCAGTGATCAGCCTCATGGTCTGGGAGCAGTGATCAGCCTCTGGGCATGGTGTGAGAGCAGTGACCAGCCTCTGGGCATGGTGTGGGAGCAGTGATCAGTCTCTGCGCATGGTGTGGGAGCAGTGTACAGCCTCTGGGCATGGTGTGGGAGCAGTGATCAGTCTCTGGGTATGGTGTGGGAGCAGTGATCAGCCTCTGGGCAGGGTGTGGGCGCAGTGATCAGCCTCATGGTCTGGGAGCAGTGATCAGCCTCATGGTCTGGGAGCAGTGATCAGCCTCTGGGCATGGTGTGGGAGCAGTGACCAGCCTCTGGGCATGGTGTGGGAGCAGTGATCAGTCTCTGCGCATGGTGTGGGAGCAGTGACCAGCCTCTGGGCATGGTGTGGGAGCAGTGATCAGTCTCTGGGCAGGGTGTGGGGGCAGTGATCAGTCTCTGGGCATGGTATGGGAGCAGTGATCAGCCTCTGGGCAGGGTGTGGGAGCAGTGATCAGTCTCTGGGCATGGTATGGGAGCAGTGATCAGTCTCTGGGTATGGTGTGGGAGCAGTGATCAGTCTATGGGAATGGTGTGGGAGCAGTGATCAGCCTCATGGTCTGGGAGCAGTGATCAGTCTCTGGGTATGGTGTGGGAGCAGTGATCAGCCTCTGGGTATGGTGTGGGAGCAGTGATCAGTCTCTGGGTATGGTGTGGGAGCAGTGATCAGTCTCTGGGCATGGTGTGGGAGCAGTGATCAGCCTCTGGGTGTGGTGTGGGAGCAGTGATCAGCCTCTGGGTATGGTGTGGGAGCAGTGACCAGCCTCTGGGTATGGTCTGGGGGCAGTGATCAGTCTCTGGGTATGGTGTGGGAGCAGTGATCAGTCTCTGGGTACGGTGTGGGAGCAGTGATCAGTCTCTGGGTATGGTGTGGGAGCAGTGATCAGTCTCTGGGTATGGTGTGGGAGCAGCGATCAGTCTCTGGGTATGGTGTGGGAGCAGTGATCAGTCTCTGGGTATGGTGTGGGAGCAGTGATCAGTCTCTGGGTATGGTGTGGGAGCAGTGATCAGTCTCTGGGCATGGTGTGGGAGCAGTGATCAGTCTCTGGGTATGGTGTGGGAGCAGTGATCACTCTCTGGGTATGGTGTGGGAGCAGTGATCAGTCTCTGGGTATGGTGTGGGAGCAGTGATCACTCTCTGGGTATGGTGTGGGAGCAGTGATCAATCTCTGGGTATGGTGTGGGAGCAGTGATCAGTCTCTGGGTATGGTGTGGGAGTAGTGATCAGTCTCTGGGTATGGTGTGGGAGCAGTGATCAGTCTCTGGGCATGGTGTGGGAGCAGTGATCAGTCTCTGGGTATGGTGTGGGAACAGTGATCAGCCTCTGGGTGTGGTGTGGGAGCAGTGATCACTCTCTGGGTATGGTGTGGGAGCAGTGATCAGTCTCTGGGTATGGTGTGGGAGCAGTGATCAGCCTCTGGGTATGGTGTGGGAGCAGTGATCAGTCTCTGGGTATGGTGTGGGAGCAGTGATCAGTCTCTGGGTGTGGTGTGGGAGCAGTGATCAGTCTCTGGGTTTGGTGTGGGAGCAGTGATCAGTCTCTGGGTATGGTGTGGGAGCAGTGATCAGCCTCTGGGTATGGTGTGGGAGCAGTGATCAGTCTCTGCGTATGGTGTGGGAGCAGTGATCAGCCTCTGGGTATGGTGTGGGAGCAGTGATCGGCTGCTGGGCATGGTGTGGGAGCAGTGATCAGTCTCTGGGTATGGTGTGGGAGCAGTGATCAGCCTCTGGGTATGGTGTGGGAGCAGTGATCAGTCTCTGGGTATGGTGTGGGAGCAGTGATCGGCTGCTAGGCATGGTGTGGGAGCAGTGATCAGTCTCTGGGTATGGTGTGGGAGCAGTGATCAGTCTCTGGGTATGGTCTGGGAGCAGTGATCAGTCTCTGGGCATGGTGTGGGAGCAGTGATCAGTCTCTGGGTATGGTGTGGGAACAGTGATCAGCCTCTGGGTGTGGTGTGGGAGCAGTGATCACTCTCTGGGTATGATGTGGGAGCAGTGATCAGTCTCTGGGTATGGTGTGGGAGCAGTGATCAGCCTCTGGGTATGGTGTGGGAGCAGTGATCAGTCTCTGGGTATGGTGTGGGAGCAGTGATCAGTCTCTGGGTGTGGTGTGGGAGCAGTGATCAGTCTCTGGGTTTGGTGTGGGAGCAGTGATCAGTCTCTGGGTATGGTGTGGGAGCAGTGATCAGCCTCTGGGTATGGTGTGGGAGCAGTGATCAGTCTCTGCGTATGGTGTGGGAGCAGTGATCAGCCTCTGGGTATGGTGTGGGAGCAGTGATCGGCTGCTGGGCATGGTGTGGGAGCAGTGATCAGTCTCTGGGTATGGTGTGGGAGCAGTGATCAGTCTCTGGGTATGGTCTGGGAGCAGTGATCAGCCTCTGGGTATGGTGTGGGAGCAGTGATCAGTCTCTGGGTATGGTGTGGGAGCAGTGATCAGCCTCTGGGTATGGTGTGGGAGCAGTGATCAGTCTCTGGGTATGGTGTGGGAGCAGTGATCGGCTGCTAGGCATGGTCTGGGAGCAGTGATCAGTCTCTGGGTATGGTGTGGGAGCAGTGATCAGTCTCTGGGTATGGTGTGGGAGAAGTGACCAGCCTCTGGGCATGGTGTGGGAGCACAGACCAGCCTCTGGGCATGGTGTGGGAGCAGTGATCAGTCTCTGGGCATGGTGTGGGAGCAGTGATCAGCCTCTGGGTACGGTGTGGGAGCAGTGATCAGCCTCATGGTCTGGGAGAAGTGATCAGCCTCATGGTCTGGGAGAAGTGATCAGCCTCATGGTGTGGGAGCAGTGATCAGCCTCATGGTGTGGGAGCAGTGATCAGCCTCTGGGTATGGTGTGGGAGCAGTGATCAGTCTCTGGGTATGGTGTGGGAGCAGTGATCAGTCTCTGGGTATGGTGTGGGAGCAGTGATCAGCCTCTGGGTATGGTGTGGGAGCAGTGATCGGCTGCTGGGCATGGTGTGGGAGCAGTGATCAGTCTCTGGGTATGGTGTGGGAGCAGTGATCAGTCTCTAGGTATGGTCTGGGAGCAGTGATCAGTCTCTGGGCATGGTGTGGGAGCAGTGACCAGCCTCTGGGCATGGTGTGGGAGCAGTGATCAGTCTCTGGGCATGGTGTGGGAGCAGTGATCAGTCTCTGGGTATGGTGTGGGAGCAGTGACCAGCCTCTGGGCATGGTGTGGGAGCAGTGATCAGTCTCTGGGCATGGTGTGGGAGCAGTGATCACCCTCTGGGCATGGTGTGCGAGCACTGATCAGCTTCTGGGCATGAAGTGGGAGCAGTGACCAGCCTCTGGGCATGGTGTGGGAGCAGTGACCAGTCTCTGGGCATGATGTGGGAGCAGTGATCAGTCTCTGGGCATGGTATGGGAACAGTGATCAGCCTCATGGTCTGAGAGCAGTGATCAGCCTCATGGTCTGGGAGCAGTGATCAGTCTCTGGGCATGGTGTGGGAGCAGTGATCAGTCTCTGGGTATGGTGTGGGAGCAGTGATCAGCCTCATGGTCTGGGAGCAGTGATCAGTCTCTGGGCATGGTGTGGGAGCAGTGATCACTCTCTGGGTATGGTGTGGGAGCAGTGATCAGTCTCTGGGTATGGTGTGGGAGCAGTGATCACTCTCTGGGTATGGTGTGGGAGCAGTGATCACTCTCTGGGTATGGTGTGGGAGCAGTGATCAGTCTCTGGGTATGGTGTGGGAGCAGTGATCACTCTCTGGGTATGGTGTGGGAGCAATGATCAATCTCTGGGTATGGTGTGGGAGCAGTGATCAGTCTCTGGGTATGGTGTGGGAGTAGTGATCAGTCTCTGGGTATGGTGTGGGAGCAGTGATCAGTCTCTGGGCATGGTGTGGGAGCAGTGATCAGTCTCTGGGTATGGTGTGGGAACAGTGATCAGCCTCTGGGTGTGGTGTGGGAGCAGTGATCACTCTCTGGGTATGGTGTGGGAGCAGTGATCAGTCTCTGGGTATGGTGTGGGAGCAGTGATCAGCCTCTGGGTATGGTGTGGGAGCAGTGATCAGTCTCTGGGTATGGTGTGGGAGCAGTGATCAGTCTCTGGGTATGGTGTGGGAGCAGTGATCAGTCTCTGGGTTTGGTGTGGGAGCAGTGATCAGTCTCTGGGTATGGTGTGGGAGCAGTGATCAGCCTCTGGGTATGGTGTGGGAGCAGTGATCAGTCTCTGCGTATGGTGTGGGAGCAGTGATCAGCCTCTGGGTATGGTGTGGGAGCAGTGATCGGCTGCTGGGCATGGTGTGGGAGCAGTGATCAGTCTCTGGGTATGGTCTGGGAGCAGTGATCAGTCTCTGGGCATGGTGTGGGAGCAGTGATCAGCCTCTGGGTGTGGTGTGGGAGCAGTGATCAGCCTCTGGGTATGGTGTGGGAGCAGTGACCAGCCTCTGGGTATGGTCTGGGGGCAGTGATCAGTCTCTGGGTATGGTGTGGGAGCAGTGATCAGTCTCTGGGTACGGTGTGGGAGCAGTGATCAGTCTCTGGGTATGGTGTGGGAGCAGTGATCAGTCTCTGGGTATGGTGTGGGAGCAGTGATCAGTCTCTGGGTATGGTGTGGGAGCAGTGATCAGTCTCTGGGTATGGTGTGGGAGCAGTGATCAGTCTCTGGGTATGGTGTGGGAGCAGTGATCAGTCTCTGGGCATGGTGTGGGAGCAGTGATCAGTCTCTGGGTATGGTGTGGGAGCAGTGATCACTCTCTGGGTATGGTGTGGGAGCAGTGATCAGTCTCTGGGTATGGTGTGGGAGCAGTGCTCACTCTCTGGGTATGGTGTGGGAGCAGTGATCAATCTCTGGGTATGGTGTGGGAGCAGTGATCAGTCTCTGGGTATGGTGTGGGAGTAGTGATCAGTCTCTGGGTATGGTGTGGGAGCAGTGATCAGTCTCTGGGCATGGTGTGGGAGCAGTGATCAGTCTCTGGGTATGGTGTGGGAACAGTGATCAGCCTCTGGGTGTGGTGTGGGAGCAGTGATCACTCTCTGGGTATGGTGTGGGAGCAGTGATCAGTCTCTGGGTATGGTGTGGGAGCAGTGATCAGCCTCTGGGTATGGTGTGGGAGCAGTGATCAGTCTCTGGGTATGGTGTGGGAGCAGTGATCAGTCTCTGGGTGTGGTGTGGGAGCAGTGATCAGTCTCTGGGTTTGGTGTGGGAGCAGTGATCAGTCTCTGGGTATGGTGTGGGAGCAGTGATCAGCCTCTGGGTATGGTGTGGGAGCAGTGATCAGTCTCTGCGTATGGTGTGGGAGCAGTGATCAGCCTCTGGGTATGGTGTGGGAGCAGTGATCGGCTGCTGGGCATGGTGTGGGAGCAGTGATCAGTCTCTGGGTATGGTGTGGGAGCAGTGATCAGTCTCTGGGTATGGTCTGGGAGCAGTGATCAGCCTCTGGGTATGGTGTGGGAGCAGTGATCAGTCTCTGGGTATGGTGTGGGAGCAGTGATCAGCCTCTGGGTATGGTGTGGGAGCAGTGATCAGTCTCTGGGTATGGTGTGGGAGCAGTGATCGGCTGCTAGGCATGGTGTGGGAGCAGTGATCAGTCTCTGGGTATGGTGTGGGAGCAGTGATCAGTCTCTGGGTATGGTCTGGGAGCAGTGATCAGTCTCTGGGCATGGTGTGGGAGCAGTGATCAGTCTCTGGGTATGGTGTGGGAACAGTGATCAGCCTCTGGGTGTGGTGTGGGAGCAGTGATCACTCTCTGGGTATGATGTGGGAGCAGTGATCAGTCTCTGGGTATCGTGTGGGAGCAGTGATCAGCCTCTGGGTATGGTGTGGGAGCAGTGATCAGTCTCTGGGTATGGTGTGGGAGCAGTGATCAGTCTCTGGGTGTGGTGTGGGAGCAGTGATCAGTCTCTGGGTTTGGTGTGGGAGCAGTGATCAGTCTCTGGGTATGGTGTGGGAGCAGTGATCAGCCTCTGGGTATGGTGTGGGAGCAGTGATCAGTCTCTGCGTATGGTGTGGGAGCAGTGATCAGCCTCTGGGTATGGTGTGGGAGCAGTGATCGGCTGCTGGGCATGGTGTGGGAGCAGTGATCAGTCTCTGGGTATGGTGTGGGAGCAGTGATCAGTCTCTGGGTATGGTCTGGGAGCAGTGATCAGCCTCTGGGTATGGTGTGGGAGCAGTGATCAGTCTCTGGGTATGGTGTGGGAGCAGTGATCAGCCTCTGGGTATGGTGTGGGAGCAGTGATCAGTCTCTGGGTATGGTGTGGGAGCAGTGATCGGCTGCTAGGCATGGTCTGGGAGCAGTGATCAGTCTCTGGGTATGGTGTGGGAGCAGTGATCAGTCTCTGGGTATGGTGTGGGAGAAGTGACCAGCCTCTGGGCATGGTGTGGGAGCACAGACCAGCCTCTGGGCATGGTGTGGGAGCAGTGATCAGTCTCTGGGCATGGTGTGGGAGCAGTGATCAGCCTCTGGGTACGGTGTGGGAGCAGTGATCAGCCTCATGGTCTGGGAGAAGTGATCAGCCTCATGGTCTGGGAGAAGTGATCAGCCTCATGGTGTGGGAGCAGTGATCAGCCTCATGGTGTGGGAGCAGTGATCAGCCTCTGGGTATGGTGTGGGAGCAGTGATCAGTCTCTGGGTATGGTGTGGGAGCAGTGATCAGTCTCTGGGTATGGTGTGGGAGCAGTGATCAGCCTCTGGGTATGGTGTGGGAGCAGTGATCGGCTGCTGGGCATGGTGTGGGAGCAGTGATCAGTCTCTGGGTATGGTGTGGGAGCAGTGATCAGTCTCTAGGTATGGTCTGGGAGCAGTGATCAGTCTCTGGGCATGGTGTGGGAGCAGTGACCAGCCTCTGGGCATGGTGTGGGAGCAGTGATCAGTCTCTGGGCATGGTGTGGGAGCAGTGATCAGTCTCTGGGTATGGTGTGGGAGCAGTGACCAGCCTCTGGGCATGGTGTGGGAGCAGTGATCAGTCTCTGGGCATGGTGTGGGAGCAGTGATCACCCTCTGGGCATGGTGTGCGAGCACTGATCAGCTTCTGGGCATGAAGTGGGAGCAGTGACCAGCCTCTGGGCATGGTGTGGGAGCAGTGACCAGTCTCTGGGCATGATGTGGGAGCAGTGATCAGTCTCTGGGCATGGTATGGGAACAGTGATCAGCCTCATGGTCTGAGAGCAGTGATCAGCCTCATGGTCTGGGAGCAGTGATCAGTCTCTGGGCATGGTGTGGGAGCAGTGATCAGTCTCTGGGTATGGTGTGGGAGCAGTGATCAGCCTCATGGTCTGGGAGCAGTGATCAGTCTCTGGGCATGGTGTGGGAGCAGTGATCACTCTCTGGGTATGGTGTGGGAGCAGTGATCAGTCTCTGGATATGGTGTGGGAGCAGTGATCACTCTCTGGGTATGGTGTGGGAGCAGTGATCACTCTCTGGGTATGGTGTGGGAGCAGTGATCAGTCTCTGGGTATGGTGTGGGAGCAGTGATCACTCTCTGGGTATGGTGTGGGAGCAATGATCAATCTCTGGGTATGGTGTGGGAGCAGTGATCAGTCTCTGGGTATGGTGTGGGAGTAGTGATCAGTCTCTGGGTATGGTGTGGGAGCAGTGATCAGTCTCTGGGCATGGTGTGGGAGCAGTGATCAGTCTCTGGGTATGGTGTGGGAACAGTGATCAGCCTCTGGGTGTGGTGTGGGAGCAGTGATCACTCTCTGGGTATGGTGTGGGAGCAGTGATCAGTCTCTGGGTATGGTGTGGGAGCAGTGATCAGCCTCTGGGTATGGTGTGGGAGCAGTGATCAGTCTCTGGGTATGGTGTGGGAGCAGTGATCAGTCTCTGGGTATGGTGTGGGAGCAGTGATCAGTCTCTGGGTTTGGTGTGGGAGCAGTGATCAGTCTCTGGGTATGGTGTGGGAGCAGTGATCAGCCTCTGGGTATGGTGTGGGAGCAGTGATCAGTCTCTGCGTATGGTGTGGGAGCAGTGATCAGCCTCTGGGTATGGTGTGGGAGCAGTGATCGGCTGCTGGGCATGGTGTGGGAGCAGTGATCAGTCTCTGGGTATGGTCTGGGAGCAGTGATCAGTCTCTGGGTATGGTCTGGGAGCAGTGATCAGTCTCTGGGCATGGTGTGGGAGCAGTGATCAGTCTCTGGGTATGGTGTGGGAGCAGTGATCAGTCTCTGGGTATGGTCTGGGAGCAGTGATCAGACTATGGGCATGGTGTGGGAGCAGTGACCAGCCTCTGGGTATGGTGTGGGAGCAGTGATCAGTCTCTGGGCAGGGTGTGGGGGCAGTGATCAGTCTCTGGGTACGGTGTGGGAGCAGTGATCAGTCTCTGGGTATGGTGTGGGAGCAGTGATCAGTCTCTGGGTATGGTGTGGGAGCAGTGATCAGTCTCTGGGTATGGTGTGGGAGCAGTGATCAGTCTCTGGGTATGGTGTGGGACCAGTGATCAGTCTCTGCGTATGGTGTGGGACCAGTGATCAGTCTCTGGGTACGGTGTGGGAGCAGTGATCAGTCTCTGGGCATGGTGTGGGAGCAGTGATCAGTCTCTGGGTATGGTGTGGGAGTAATGATCAGTCTCTGGGTATGGTGTGGGAGCAGTGATCAGTCTCTGGGTATGGTGTGGGAGCAGTGACCAGCCTCTGGGCATGGTGTGGGAGCAGTGATCAGTCTCTGAGCATGGTGTGGGAGCAGTGACCAGCCTCTGGGCATGGTGTGGGAGCAGTGACCAGCCTCTGGGCATGGTGTGGGAGCAGTGATCAGTCTCTGGGTACGGTGTGGGAGCAGTGATCAGTCTCTGGGTACGGTGTGGGAGCAGTGATCAGTCTCTGGGTACGGTGTGGGAGCAGTGATCAATCTCTGGGTATGGTGTGGGAGCAGTGATCAGTCTCTGGGCATGGTACGGGAGCAGTGATCTGTCTCTGGGAATGGTGTGGGAGCAGTGATCAGCCTCATGGTCTGGGAGCAGTGATCAGTCTCTGGGTATGGTGTGGGAGCAGTGATCAGTCTCTGGGTATGGTGTGGGAGCAGTGATCAGTCTCTGGGTATGGTGTGGGAGCAGTGATCAGTCTCTGGGTACGGTGTGGGAGCAGTGATCAGTCTCTGGGTATGGTGTGGGAGCAGTGATCAGTCTCTGGGTATGGTGTGGGAGCAGTGATCAGTCTCTGGGTATGGTGTGGGAGCAGTGATCAGTCTCTGGGTATGGTGTGGGAGAAGTGACCAGCCTCTGGGCATGGTGTGGGAGCAGAGACCAGCCTCTGGGCATGGTGTGGGAGCAGTGATCAGTCTCTGGCCATGGTGTGGGAGCAGTGATCAGCCACTGGGCAGGGTGTGGGAGCAGTGATCAGCCTTTGGGCATGGTGTGGGAGCAGTGATCAGTCTCTGGGTATGGTGTGGGAGCAGTGATCAGCCTCATGGTCTGGGAGCAGTGATCAGTCTCTGGGCATGGTGTGGGAGCAGTGATCAGCCTCATGGTCTGGGAGCAGTGATCAGCCTCATGGTCTGGGAGCAGTGATCAGCCTCTGGGCATGGTGTGAGAGCAGTGACCAGCCTCTGGGCATGGTGTGGGAGCAGTGATCAGTCTCTGCGCATGGTGTGGGAGCAGTGTACAGCCTCTGGGCATGGTGTGGGAGCAGTGATCAGTCTCTGGGTATGGTGTGGCAGCAGTGATCAGCCTCTGGGCAGGGTGTGGGCGCAGTGATCAGCCTCATTGTCTGGGAGCAGTGATCAGTCTCTGCGCATGGTGTGGGAGCAGTGACCAGCCTCTGGGCATGGTGTGGGAGCAGTGATCAGTCTCTGGGCAGGGTGTGGGGGCAGTGATCAGTCTCTGGGCATGGTGTGGGAGCAGTGATCAGCCTCTGGGCAGGGTGTGGGAGCAGTGATCAGCCTCTGGGCAGGGTGTGGGGGCAGTGATCAGTCTCTGGGCATGATGTGGGAGCAGTGATCAGTCTCTGGGTATGGTGTGGGAGCAGTGATCAGTCTCTGGGCATGGTATGGGAGCAGTGATCAGTCTCTGGGTATGGCGTGGGAGCAGTGATCAGTCTCTGGGCATGGTATGGGAGCAGTGATCAGTCTCTGGGTATGGTGTGGGAGCAGTGATCAGTCTCTGGGAATGGTGTGGGAGCAGTGATCAGCCTCATGGTCTGGGAGCAGTGATCAGTCTCTGGGTATGGTGTGGGAGCAGTGATCAGCCTCTGGGTATGGTGTGGGAGCAGTGATCAGTCTCTGGGTATGGTGTGGGAGCAGTGATCAGTCTCTGGGCATGGTATGGGAGCAGTGATCAGCCTCTGGGTATGGTGTGGGAGCAGTGATCAGCCTCTGGGTATGGTGTGGGAGCAGTGACCAGCCTCTGGGTATGGTGTGGGAGCAGTGATCAGTCTCTGGGTATGGTGTGGGAGCAATGATCAGTCTCTGGGTATGGTGTGGGAGCAGTGATCAGTCTCTGGGTATGGTGTGGGAGCAGTGACCAGCCTCTGGGCATGGTGTGGGAGCAGTGATCAGTCTCTGAGCATGGTGTGGGAGCAGTGACCAGCCTCTGGGCATGGTGTGGGAGCAGTGACCAGCCTCTGGGCATGGTGTGGGAGCAGTGATCAGTCTCTGGGTACGGTGTGGGAGCAGTGATCAGTCTCTGGGTACGGTGTGGGAGCAGTGATCAGTCTCTGGGTACGGTGTGGGAGCAGTGATCAATCTCTGGGTATGGTGTGGGAGCAGTGATCAGTCTCTGGGCATGGTACGGGAGCAGTGATCTGTCTCTGGGAATGGTGTGGGAGCAGTGATCAGCCTCATGGTCTGGGAGCAGTGATCAGTCTCTGGGTATGGTGTGGGAGCAGTGATCAGTCTCTGGGTATGGTGTGGGAGCAGTGATCAGTCTCTGGGTATGGTGTGGGAGCAGTGATCAGTCTCTGGGTACGGTGTGGGAGCAGTGATCAGTCTCTGGGTATGGTGTGGGAGCAGTGATCAGTCTCTGGGTATGGTGTGGGAGCAGTGATCAGTCTCTGGGTATGGTGTGGGAGCAGTGATCAGTCTCTGGGTATGGTGTGGGAGAAGTGACCAGCCTCTGGGCATGGTGTGGGAGCAGAGACCAGCCTCTGGGCATGGTGTGGGAGCAGTGATCAGTCTCTGGGTATGGTGTGGGAGCAGTGATCAGCCTCATGGTCTGGGAGCAGTGATCAGTCTCTGGGCATGGTGTGGGAGCAGTGATCAGCCTCATGGTCTGGGAGCAGTGATCAGCCTCATGGTCTGGGAGCAGTGATCAGCCTCTGGGCATGGTGTGAGAGCAGTGACCAGCCTCTGGGCATGGTGTGGGAGCAGTGATCAGTCTCTGCGCATGGTGTGGGAGCAGTGTACAGCCTCTGGGCATGGTGTGGGAGCAGTGATCAGTCTCTGGGTATGGTGTGGGAGCAGTGATCAGCCTCTGGGCAGGGTGTGGGCGCAGTGATCAGCCTCATGGTCTGGGAGCAGTGATCAGCCTCATGGTCTGGGAGCAGTGATCAGCCTCTGGGCATGGTGTGGGAGCAGTGACCAGCCTCTGGGCATGGTGTGGGAGCAGTGATCAGTCTCTGCGCATGGTGTGGGAGCAGTGACCAGCCTCTGGGCATGGTGTGGGAGCAGTGATCAGTCTCTGGGCAGGGTGTGGGGGCAGTGATCAGTCTCTGGGCATGGTATGGGAGCAGTGATCAGCCTCTGGGCAGGGTGTGGGAGCAGTGATCAGTCTCTGGGCATGGTGTGGGAGCAGAGACCAGCCTCTGGGCATGGTGTGGGAGCAGTGATCAGTCTCTGGCCATGGTGTGGGAGCAGTGATCAGCCACTGGGCAGGGTGTGGGAGCAGTGATCAGCCTTTGGGCATGGTGTGGGAGCAGTGATCAGTCTCTGGGTATGGTGTGGGAGCAGTGATCAGCCTCATGGTCTGGGAGCAGTGATCAGTCTCTGGGCATGGTGTGGGAGCAGTGATCAGCCTCATGGTCTGGGAGCAGTGATCAGCCTCATGGTCTGGGAGCAGTGATCAGCCTCTGGGCATGGTGTGAGAGCAGTGACCAGCCTCTGGGCATGGTGTGGGAGCAGTGATCAGTCTCTGCGCATGGTGTGGGAGCAGTGTACAGCCTCTGGGCATGGTGTGGGAGCAGTGATCAGTCTCTGGGTATGGTGTGGCAGCAGTGATCAGCCTCTGGGCAGGGTGTGGGCGCAGTGATCAGCCTCATTGTCTGGGAGCAGTGATCAGCCTCATGGTCTGGGAGCAGTGATCAGCCTCTGGGCATGGTGTGGGAGCAGTGACCAGCCTCTGGGCATGGTGTGGGAGCAGTGATCAGTCTCTGCGCATGGTGTGGGAGCAGTGACCAGCCTCTGGGCATGGTGTGGGAGCAGTGATCAGTCTCTGGGCAGGGTGTGGGGGCAGTGATCAGTCTCTGGGCATGGTGTGGGAGCAGTGATCAGCCTCTGGGTATGGTGTGGGAGCAGTGATCAGTCTCTGGGTATGGTGTGGGAGCAGTGATCAGTCTCTGGGCATGGTATGGGAGCAGTGATCAGTCTCTGGGCATGGTATGGGAGCAGTGATCAGCCTCTGGGTATGGTGTGGGAGCAGTGATCAGCCTCTGGGTATGGTGTGGGAGCAGTGACCAGCCTCTGGGTATGGTGTGGGAGCAGTGATCAGTCTCTGGGTATGGTGTGGGAGCAATGATCAGTCTCTGGGTATGGTGTGGGAGCAGTGATCAGTCTCTGGGTATGGTGTGGGAGCAGTGACCAGCCTCTGGGCATGGTGTGGGAGCAGTGATCAGTCTCTGAGCATGGTGTGGGAGCAGTGACCAGCCTCTGGGCATGGTGTGGGAGCAGTGACCAGCCTCTGGGCATGGTGTGGGAGCAGTGATCAGTCTCTGGGTACGGTGTGGGAGCAGTGATCAGTCTCTGGGTACGGTGTGGGAGCAGTGATCAGTCTCTGGGTACGGTGTGGGAGCAGTGATCAATCTCTGGGTATGGTGTGGGAGCAGTGATCAGTCTCTGGGCATGGTACGGGAGCAGTGATCTGTCTCTGGGAATGGTGTGGGAGCAGTGATCAGCCTCATGGTCTGGGAGCAGTGATCAGTCTCTGGGTATGGTGTGGGAGCAGTGATCAGTCTCTGGGTATGGTGTGGGAGCAGTGATCAGTCTCTGGGTATGGTGTGGGAGCAGTGATCAGTCTCTGGGTACGGTGTGGGAGCAGTGATCAGTCTCTGGGTATGGTGTGGGAGCAGTGATCAGTCTCTGGGTATGGTGTGGGAGCAGTGATCAGTCTCTGGGTATGGTGTGGGAGCAGTGATCAGTCTCTGGGTATGGTGTGGGAGAAGTGACCAGCCTCTGGGCATGGTGTGGGAGCAGAGACCAGCCTCTGGGCATGGTGTGGGAGCAGTGATCAGTCTCTGGCCATGGTGTGGGAGCAGTGATCAGCCACTGGGCAGGGTGTGGGAGCAGTGATCAGCCTTTGGGCATGGTGTGGGAGCAGTGATCAGTCTCTGGGTATGGTGTGGGAGCAGTGATCAGCCTCATGGTCTGGGAGCAGTGATCAGTCTCTGGGCATGGTGTGGGAGCATTGATCAGCCTCATGGTCTGGGAGCAGTGATCAGCCTCATGGTCTGGGAGCAGTGATCAGCCTCTGGGCATGGTGTGAGAGCAGTGACCAGCCTCTGGGCATGGTGTGGGAGCAGTGATCAGTCTCTGCGCATGGTGTGGGAGCAGTGTACAGCCTCTGGGCATGGTGTGGGAGCAGTGATCAGTCTCTGGGTATGGTGTGGGAGCAGTGATCAGCCTCTGGGCAGGGTGTGGGCGCAGTGATCAGCCTCATGGTCTGGGAGCAGTGATCAGCCTCATGGTGTGGGAGCAGTGACCAGCCTCTGGGCATGGTGTGGGAGCAGTGATCAGTCTCTGCGCATGGTGTGGGAGCAGTGACCAGCCTCTGGGCATGGTGTGGGAGCAGTGATCAGTCTCTGGGCAGGGTGTGGGGGCAGTGATCAGTCTCTGGGCATGGTATGGGAGCAGTGATCAGCCTCTGGGCAGGGTGTGGGAGCAGTGATCAGTCTCTGGGCATGGTGTGGGAGCAGAGACCAGCCTCTGGGCATGGTGTGGGAGCAGTGATCAGTCTCTGGCCATGGTGTGGGAGCAGTGATCAGCCACTGGGCAGGGTGTGGGAGCAGTGATCAGCCTTTGGGCATGGTGTGGGAGCAGTGATCAGTCTCTGGGTATGGTGTGGGAGCAGTGATCAGCCTCATGGTCTGGGAGCAGTGATCAGTCTCTGGGCATGGTGTGGGAGCAGTGATCAGCCTCATGGTCTGGGAGCAGTGATCAGCCTCATGGTCTGGGAGCAGTGATCAGCCTCTGGGCATGGTGTGAGAGCAGTGACCAGCCTCTGGGCATGGTGTGGGAGCAGTGATCAGTCTCTGCGCATGGTGTGGGAGCAGTGTACAGCCTCTGGGCATGGTGTGGGAGCAGTGATCAGTCTCTGGGTATGGTGTGGCAGCAGTGATCAGCCTCTGGGCAGGGTGTGGGCGCAGTGATCAGCCTCATTGTCTGGGAGCAGTGATCAGCCTCATGGTCTGGGAGCAGTGATCAGCCTCTGGGCATGGTGTGGGAGCAGTGACCAGCCTCTGGGCATGGTGTGGGAGCAGTGATCAGTCTCTGCGCATGGTGTGGGAGCAGTGACCAGCCTCTGGGCATGGTGTGGGAGCAGTGATCAGTCTCTGGGCAGGGTGTGGGGGCAGTGATCAGTCTCTGGGCATGGTGTGGGAGCAGTGATCAGCCTCTGGGCAGGGTGTGGGAGCAGTGATCAGCCTCTGGGCAGGGTGTGGGGGCAGTGATCAGTCTCTGGGCATGATGTGGGAGCAGTGATCAGTCTCTGGGTATGGTGTGGGAGCAGTGATCAGTCTCTGGGCATGGTATGGGAGCAGTGATCAGTCTCTGGGTATGGTGTGGGAGCAGTGATCAGTCTCTGGGCATGGTATGGGAGCAGTGATCAGTCTCTGGGTATGGTGTGGGAGCAGTGATCAGTCTCTGGGAATGGTGTGGGAGCAGTGATCAGCCTCATGGTCTGGGAGCAGTGATCAGTCTCTGGGTATGGTGTGGGAGCAGTGATCAGCCTCTGGGTATGGTGTGGGAGCAGTGATCAGTCTCTGGGTATGGTGTGGGAGCAGTGATCAGTCTCTGGGCATGGTATGGGAGCAGTGATCAGCCTCTGGGTATGGTGTGGGAGCAGTGATCAGCCTCTGGGTATGGTGTGGGAGCAGTGACCAGCCTCTGGGTATGGTGTGGGAGCAGTGATCAGTCTCTGGGTATGGTGTGGGAGCAATGATCAGTCTCTGGGTATGGTGTGGGAGCAGTGATCAGTCTCTGGGTATGGTGTGGGAGCAGTGACCAGCCTCTGGGCATGGTGTGGGAGCAGTGATCAGTCTCTGAGCATGGTGTGGGAGCAGTGACCAGCCTCTGGGCATGGTGTGGGAGCAGTGACCAGCCTCTGGGCATGGTGTGGGAGCAGTGATCAGTCTCTGGGTACGGTGTGGGAGCAGTGATCAGTCTCTGGGTACGGTGTGGGAGCAGTGATCAGTCTCTGGGTACGGTGTGGGAGCAGTGATCAATCTCTGGGTATGGTGTGGGAGCAGTGATCAGTCTCTGGGCATGGTACGGGAGCAGTGATCTGTCTCTGGGAATGGTGTGGGAGCAGTGATCAGCCTCATGGTCTGGGAGCAGTGATCAGTCTCTGGGTATGGTGTGGGAAAAGTGATCAGTCTCTGGGTATGGTGTGGGAGCAGTGATCAGTCTCTGGGTATGGTGTGGGAGCAGTGATCAGTCTCTGGGTACGGTGTGGGAGCAGTGATCAGTCTCTGGGTATGGTGTGGGAGCAGTGATCAGTCTCTGGGTATGGTGTGGGAGCAGTGATCAGTCTCTGGGTATGGTGTGGGAGCAGTGATCAGTCTCTGGGTATGGTGTGGGAGAAGTGACCAGCCTCTGGGCATGGTGTGGGAGCAGAGACCAGCCTCTGGGCATGGTGTGGGAGCAGTGATCAGTCTCTGGCCATGGTGTGGGAGCAGTGATCAGCCACTGGGCAGGGTGTGGGAGCAGTGATCAGCCTTTGGGCATGGTGTGGGAGCAGTGATCAGTCTCTGGGTATGGTGTGGGAGCAGTGATCAGCCTCATGGTCTGGGAGCAGTGATCAGTCTGTGGGCATAGTGTGGGAGCAGTGATCAGCCTCATGGTCTGGGAGCAGTGATCAGCCTCATGGTCTGGGAGCAGTGATCAGCCTCTGGGCATGGTGTGAGAGCAGTGACCAGCCTCTGGGCATGGTGTGGGAGCAGTGATCAGTCTCTGCGCATGGTGTGGGAGCAGTGTACAGCCTCTGGGCATGGTGTGGGAGCAGTGATCAGTCTCTGGGTATGGTGTGGGAGCAGTGATCAGCCTCTGGGCAGGGTGTGGGCGCAGTGATCAGCCTCATGGTCTGGGAGCAGTGATCAGCCTCATGGTCTGGGAGCAGTGATCAGCCTCTGGGCATGGTGTGGGAGCAGTGATCAGCCTCTGGGCATGGTGTGGGAGCAGTGATCAGTCTCTGCGCATGGTGTGGGAGCAGTGACCAGCCTCTGGGCATGGTGTGGGAGCAGTGATCAGTCTCTGGGCAGGGTGTGGGGGCAGTGATCAGTCTCTGGGCATGGTATGGGAGCAGTGATCAGCCTCTGGGCAGGGTGTGGGAGCAGTGATCAGTCTCTGGGCATGGTATGGGAGCAGTGATCAGTCTCTGGGTATGGTGTGGGAGCAGTGATCAGTCTATGGGAATGGTGTGGGAGCAGTGATCAGCCTCATGGTCTGGGAGCAGTGATCAGTCTCTGGGTATGGTGTGGGAGCAGTGATCAGCCTCTGGGTATGGTGTGGGAGCAGTGATCAGTCTCTGGGTATGGTGTGGGAGCAGTGATCAGTCTCTGGGCATGGTGTGGGAGCAGTGATCAGCCTCTGGGTATGGTGTGGGAGCAGTGATCAGCCTCTGGGTATGGTGTGGGAGCAGTGACCAGCCTCTGGGTATGGTCTGGGGGCAGTGATCAGTCTCTGGGTATGGTGTGGGAGCAGTGATCAGTCTCTGGGTACGGTGTGGGAGCAGTGATCAGTCTCTGGGTATGGTGTGGGAGCAGTGATCAGTCTCTGGGTATGGTGTGGGAGCAGCGATCAGTCTCTGGGTATGGTGTGGGAGCAGTGATCAGTCTCTGGGTATGGTGTGGGAGCAGTGATCAGTCTCTGGGTATGGTGTGGGAGCAGTGATCAGTCTCTGGGCATGGTGTGGGAGCAGTGATCAGTCTCTGGGTATGGTGTGGGAGCAGTGATCAGTCTCTGGGTACGGTGTGGGAGCAGTGATCACTCTCTGGGTATGGTGTGGGAGCAGTGATCAATCTCTGGGTATGGTGTGGGAGCAGTGATCAGTCTCTGGGTATGGTGTGGTAGTAGTGATCAGTCTCTGGGTATGGTGTGGGAGCAGTGATCAGTCTCTGGGCATGGTGTGGGAGCAGTGATCAGTCTCTGGGTATGGTGTGGGAACAGTGATCAGCCTCTAGGTGTGGTGTGGGAGCAGTGATCACTCTCTGGGTATGCTGTGGGAGCAGTGATCAGTCTCTGGGTATGGTGTGGGAGCAGTGATCAGCCTCTGGGTATGGTGTGGGAGCAGTGATCAGTCTCTGGGTATGGTGTGGGAGCAGTGATCAGTCTCTGGGTGTGGTGTGGGAGCAGTGATCAGTCTCTGGGTTTGGTGTGGGAGCAGTGATCAGTCTCTGGGTATGGTGTGGGAGCAGTGATCAGCCTCTGGGTATGGTGTGGGAGCAGTGATCAGTCTCTGCGTATGGTGTGGGAGCAGTGATCAGCCTCTGGGTATGGTGTGGGAGCAGTGATCGGCTGCTGGGCATGGTGTGGGAGCAGTGATCAGTCTCTGGGTATGGTGTGGGAGCAGTGATCAGTCTCTGGGTATGGTCTGGGAGCAGTGATCAGCCTCTGGGTATGGTGTGGGAGCAATGATCAGTCTCTGGGTATGGTGTGGGAGCAGTGATCAGCCTCTGGGTATGGTGTGGGAGCAGTGATCAGTCTCTGGGCATGGTGTGGGAGCAGTGATCAGTCTCTGGGTATGGTGTGGGAGCAGTGATCAGTCTCTGGGTATGGTCTGGGAGCAGTGATCAGTCTCTGGGCATGGTGTGGGAGCAGTGATCAGTCTCTGGGTATGGTCTGGGAGCAGTGATCAGTCTCTGGGCATGGTGTGGGAGCAGTGATCAGCCTCTGGGTATGGTGTGGGAGCAGTGATCAGTCTCTGGGTATGGTCTGGGAGCAGTGATCAGTCTCTGCGCATGGTGTGGGAGCAGTGACCAGCCTCTGGGCATGGTGTGGGAGCAGTGATCAGTCTCTGGGCATGGTGTGGGAGCAGTGATCAGTCTCTGGGTATGGTGTGGGAGCAGTGACCAGCCTCTGGGCATGGTGTGGGAGCAGTGATCAATCTCTGGACATGGTGTGGGAGCAGTGATCACCCTCTGGGCATGGTGTGCGAGCACTGATCAGCTTCTGGGCATGAAGTGGGAGCAGTGACCAGCCTCTGGGCATGGTGTGGGAGCAGTGATCAGTCTCTGCGCATGGTCTGGGAGCAGTGATCAGCCTCTGGGCATGGTGTGGGAGCAGTGATCACCCTCTGGGCATGGTGTGCGAGCACTGATTAGCTTCTGGGCATGAAGTGGGAGCAATGACCAGCCTCTTGGCATGGTGTGGGAGCAATGACCAGCCTCTGGGCATGGTGTGGGAGCAGTGATCAGTCTCTGGGTATGGTGTGGGAGCAGTGATCAGTCTCTGGGTATGGTGTGGGAGCAGTGATCAGTCTCTGGGCATGGTCTGGGAGCAGTGATCAGCATCTGGGCATGGTGTGGGAGCAGTGACCAACCTCTGGGCATGGTGTGGGAGCAATGACCAGCCTCTGGGCATGGTGTGGGAGCAATGGTCAGTCTCTGGGTATGGTGTGGGAGCAGTGATCAGTCTCTGGGTATGGTGTGGGAGCAGTGATCAGTCTCTGGGTATGGTGTGGGAGCAGTGATCGGCTGCTGGGCATGGTGTGGGAGCAGTGATCAGTCTCTGGGTATGGTGTGGGAGAAGTGACCAGCCTCTGGGCATGGTGTGGGAGCAGTGACCAGCCTCTGGGCATGGTGTGGGAGCAGTGATCAGTCTCTGGGCATGGTGTGGGAGCAGTGACCAGCCTCTGGGCATGGTGTGGGAGCAGTGATCAGTCTCTGGGCATGGTGTGGGGGCAGTGATCAGTCTCTGGGCTTGATGTGGGAGCAGTGATCAGTCTCTGGGTATGGTGTGGGAGCAGTAATCAGCCTCTGGGCATAATGTGGGAGCAGTGATCAGTCTCTGGGCATGGTATGGGAGCAGTGATCAGTCTCTGGGTATGGTGTGGGAGCAGTGATCAGCCTCATGGTCTGGGAGCAGTGATCAGTCTCTGGGCATGGTGTGGGAGCAGTGATCAGCCTCATGGTCTGGGAGCAGTGATCAGTCTCTGGGCATGGTGTGGGAGCAGTGATCAGCCTCATAGTCTGGGAGCAGTGATCAGTCTCTGGGCATGGTGTGGGAGCAGTGATCAGCCTCATGGTCTGGGAGCAGTGATCAGTCTCTGGGTATGGTCTGGGAGCAGTGATCAGTCTTTCGGTATGGTGTGGGAGCAGTGATCAGCCTCATGGTCTGGGAGCAGTGATCAGTCTCTGGGTATGGTGTGGGAGCAGTGATCAGTCTCTGGGCATGGTGTGGGAGCAGTGATCAGTCTCTGGGCATGGTGTGGGAGCAGTGATCACTCTCTGGGCATGGTCTGGGAGCAGTGATCAGACTCTGGGCACGGTGTGGGAGCAGTGATCAGCCTCATGGTCTGGGAGCAGTGATCAGTCTCTGGGTATGGTGTGGGAGCAGTGATCAGTCTCTGGGCATGGTGTGGGAGCAGTGATCAGTCTCTGGGCATGGTGTGGGAGCAGTGATCACTCTCTGGGCATGGTCTGGGAGCAGTGATCAGACTCTGGGCACGGTGTGGGAGCAGTGATCAGCCTCATGGTCTGGGAGCAGTGATCAGTCTCTGGGTATGGTGTGGGAGCAGTGATCAGTCTCTGGGTATGGTGTGGGAGCAGTGATCAGTCTCTGGGTATGGTGTGGGAGCAGTGATCAGTCTCTGGGTATGGTGTGGGAGCAGTGATCAGTCTCTGGGTATGGTGTGGGAGCAGTGACCAGCCTCTGGGCATGGTGTGGGAGCAGTGATCACCCTCTGGGCATGGTGTGCGAGCACTGATCAGCTTCTGGGCATGAAGTGGGAGCAGTGACCAGCCTCTGGGTGTGGTGTGGGAGCAGTGATCAGTCTCTGGGCATGGTCTGGGAGCAGTGATCAGCATCTGGGCATGGTGTGGGAGCAGTGACCAGCCTCTGGGCATGGTGTGGGAGCAATGACCAGCCTCTGGGCATGGTGTGGGAGCAGTGGTCAGTCTCTGGGTATGGTGTGGGAGCAGTGATCAGTCTCTGGGTATGGTGTGGGAGCAGTGATCAGTCTCTGGGTATGGTGTGGGAGCAGTGATCAGTCTCTGGGTATGGTGTGGGAGCAGTGATCGGCTGCTGGGCATGGTGTGGGAGCAGTGATCAGTATCTGGGTATGGTGTGGGAGAAGTGACCAGCCTCTGGGTATGGTGTGGGAGCAGTGATCACCCTCTGGGCATGGTGTGCGAGCACTGATCAGCTTCTGGGCATGAAGTGGGAGCAGTGACCAGCCTCTGGGCATGGTGTGGGAGCAGTGATCAGTCTCTGGGCATGGTGTGGGAGCAGTGATCAGCCTCTGGGCATGGTGTGGGAGCAGTGATCACCCTCTGGGCATGGTGTGCGAGCACTGATTAGCTTCTGGGCATGAAGTGGGAGCAGTGACCAGTCTCTGGGCATGGTGTGGGAGCAATGACCAGCCTCTGGGCATGGTGTGGGAGCAGTGATCAGTCTCTGGGTATGGTGTGGGAGCAGTGATCAGTCTCTGGGTATGGTGTGGGAGCAGTGATCAGTCTCTGGGCATGATCTGGGAGCAGTGATCAGCATCTGGGCATGGTGTGGGAGCAGTGACCAGCCTCTGGGCATGGTGTGGGAGCAATGACCAGCCTCTGGGCATGGTGTGGGAGCAGTGGTCAGTCTCTGGGTATGGTGTGGGAGCAGTGATCAGTCTCTGGGTATGGTGTGGGAGCAGTGATCAGTCTCTGGGTATGGTGTGGGAGCAGTGATCAGTCTCTGGGTATGGTGTGGGAGCAGTGATCGGCTGCTGGGCATGGTGTGGGAGCAGTGATCAGTATCTGGGTATGGTGTGGAAGAAGTGACCAGCCTCTGGGCATGGTGTGGGAGCAATGACCAGCCTCTGGGCATGGTGTGGGAGCAGTGATCAGTCTCTGGGCATGGTGTGGGAGCAGTGACCAGCCTCTGGGCATGGTGTGGGAGCAGTGATCAGTCTCTGGGCATGGTGTGGGGGCAGTGATCAGTCTCTGGGCATGATGTGGGAGCAGTGATCAGTCTCTGGGTATGGTGTGGGAGCAGTGATCAGCCTCTGGGCATAATGTGGGAGCAGTGATCAGTCTCTGGGCATGGTCTGGGAGCAGTGATCAGTCTCTGGGCATGGTGTGGGAGCAGTGATCAGTCTCTGGGTATGGTGTGGGAGCAGTGACCAGCCTCTGGGCATGGTGTGGGAGCAGTGATCAATCTCTGGACATGGTGTGGGAGCAGTGATCACCCTCTGGGCATGGTGTGCGAGCACTGATCAGCTTCTGGGCATGAAGTGGGAGCAGTGACCAGCCTCTGGGCATGGTGTGGGAGCAGTGATCAGTCTCTGCGCATGGTCTGGGAGCAGTGATCAGCCTCTGGGCATGGTGTGGGAGCAGTGATCACCCTCTGGGCATGGTGTGCGAGCACTGATTAGCTTCTGGGCATGAAGTGGGAGCAATGACCAGCCTCTTGGCATGGTGTGGGAGCAATGACCAGCCTCTGGGCATGGTGTGGGAGCAGTGATCAGTCTCTGGGTATGGTGTGGGAGCAGTGATCAGTCTCTGGGTATGGTGTGGGAGCAGTGATCAGTCTCTGGGCATGGTCTGGGAGCAGTGATCAGCATCTGGGCATGGTGTGGGAGCAGTGACCAACCTCTGGGCATGGTGTGGGAGCAATGACCAGCCTCTGGGCATGGTGTGGGAGCAATGGTCAGTCTCTGGGTATGGTGTGGGAGCAGTGATCAGTCTCTGGGTATGGTGTGGGAGCAGTGATCAGTCTCTGGGTATGGTGTGGGAGCAGTGATCGGCTGCTGGGCATGGTGTGGGAGCAGTGATCAGTCTCTGGGTATGGTGTGGGAGAAGTGACCAGCCTCTGGGCATGGTGTGGGAGCAGTGACCAGCCTCTGGGCATGGTGTGGGAGCAGTGATCAGTCTCTGGGCATGGTGTGGGAGCAGTGACCAGCCTCTGGGCATGGTGTGGGAGCAGTGATCAGTCTCTGGGCATGGTGTGGGGGCAGTGATCAGTCTCTGGGCTTGATGTGGGAGCAGTGATCAGTCTCTGGGTATGGTGTGGGAGCAGTAATCAGCCTCTGGGCATAATGTGGGAGCAGTGATCAGTCTCTGGGCATGGTATGGGAGCAGTGATCAGTCTCTGGGTATGGTGTGGGAGCAGTGATCAGCCTCATGGTCTGGGAGCAGTGATCAGTCTCTGGGCATGGTGTGGGAGCAGTGATCAGCCTCATGGTCTGGGAGCAGTGATCAGTCTCTGGGCATGGTGTGGGAGCAGTGATCAGCCTCATAGTCTGGGAGCAGTGATCAGTCTCTGGGCATGGTGTGGGAGCAGTGATCAGCCTCATGGTCTGGGAGCAGTGATCAGTCTCTGGGTATGGTCTGGGAGCAGTGATCAGTCTTTCGGTATGGTGTGGGAGCAGTGATCAGCCTCATGGTCTGGGAGCAGTGATCAGTCTCTGGGTATGGTGTGGGAGCAGTGATCAGTCTCTGGGCATGGTGTGGGAGCAGTGATCAGTCTCTGGGCATGGTGTGGGAGCAGTGATCACTCTCTGGGCATGGTCTGGGAGCAGTGATCAGACTCTGGGCACGGTGTGGGAGCAGTGATCAGCCTCATGGTCTGGGAGCAGTGATCAGTCTCTGGGTATGGTGTGGGAGCAGTGATCAGTCTCTGGGCATGGTGTGGGAGCAGTGATCAGTCTCTGGGCATGGTGTGGGAGCAGTGATCACTCTCTGGGCATGGTCTGGGAGCAGTGATCAGACTCTGGGCACGGTGTGGGAGCAGTAATCAGCCTCATGGTCTGGGAGCAGTGATCAGTCTCTGGGTATGGTGTGGGAGCAGTGATCAGTCTCTGGGTATGGTGTGGGAGCAGTGATCAGTCTCTGGGTATGGTGTGGGAGCAGTGATCAGTCTCTGGGTATGGTGTGGGAGCAGTGATCAGTCTCTGGGTATGGTGTGGGAGCAGTGACCAGCCTCTGGGCATGGTGTGGGAGCAGTGATCACCCTCTGGGCATGGTGTGCGAGCACTGATCAGCTTCTGGGCATGAAGTGGGAGCAGTGACCAGCCTCTGGGTATGGTGTGGGAGCAGTGATCAGTCTCTGGGCATGGTCTGGGAGCAGTGATCAGCATCTGGGCATGGTGTGGGAGCAGTGACCAGCCTCTGGGCATGGTGTGGGAGCAATGACCAGCCTCTGGGCATGGTGTGGGAGCAGTGGTCAGTCTCTGGGTATGGTGTGGGAGCAGTGATCAGTCTCTGGGTATGGTGTGGGAGCAGTGATCAGTCTCTGGGTATGGTGTGGGAGCAGTGATCAGTCTCTGGGTATGGTGTGGGAGCAGTGATCGGCTGCTGGGCATGGTGTGGGAGCAGTGATCAGTATCTGGGTATGGTGTGGGAGAAGTGACCAGCCTCTGGGTATGGTGTGGGAGCAGTGATCACCCTCTGGGCATGGTGTGCGAGCACTGATCAGCTTCTGGGCATGAAGTGGGAGCAGTGACCAGCCTCTGGGCATGGTGTGGGAGCAGTGATCAGTCTCTGGGCATGGTGTGGGAGCAGTGATCAGCCTCTGGGCATGGTGTGGGAGCAGTGATCACCCTCTGGGCATGGTGTGCGAGCACTGATTAGCTTCTGGGCATGAAGTGGGAGCAGTGACCAGTCTCTGGGCATGGTGTGGGAGCAATGACCAGCCTCTGGGCATGGTGTGGGAGCAGTGATCAGTCTCTGGGTATGGTGTGGGAGCAGTGATCAGTCTCTGGGTATGGTGTGGGAGCAGTGATCAGTCTCTGGGCATGGTCTGGGAGCAGTGATCAGCATCTGGGCATGGTGTGGGAGCAGTGACCAGCCTCTGGGCATGGTGTGGGAGCAATGACCAGCCTCTGGGCATGGTGTAGGAGCAGTGGTCAGTCTCTGGGTATGGTGTGGGAGCAGTGATCAGTCTCTGGGTATGGTGTGGGAGCAGTGATCAGTCTCTGGGTATGGTGTGGGAGCAGTGATCAGTCTCTGGGTATGGTGTGGGAGCAGTGATCGGCTGCTGGGCATGGTGTGGGAGCAGTGATCAGTATCTGGGTATGGTGTGGAAGAAGTGACCAGCCTCTGGGCATGGTGTGGGAGCAATGACCAGCCTCTGGGCATGGTGTGGGAGCAGTGATCAGTCTCTGGGCATGGTGTGGGAGCAGTGACCAGCCTCTGGGCATGGTGTGGGAGCAGTGATCAGTCTCTGGGCATGGTGTGGGGGCAGTGATCAGTCTCTGGGCATGATGTGGGAGCAGTGATCAGTCTCTGGGTATGGTGTGGGAGCAGTGATCAGCCTCTGGGCATAATGTGGGAGCAGTGATCAGTCTCTGGGCATGGTATGGGAGCAGTGATCAGTCTCTGGGTATGGTGTGGGAGCAGTGATCAGCCTCATGGTCTGGGAGCAGTGATCAGTCTCTGGGCATGGTGTGGGAGCAGTGATCAGCCTCATGGTCTGGGAGCAGTGATCAGTCTCTGGGCATGGTGTGGGAGCAGTGATCAGCCTCATGGTCTGGGAGCAGTGATCAGTCTCTGGGCATGGTGTGGGAGCAGTGATCAGCCTCATGGTCTGGGAGCAGTGATCAGTCTCTGGGTATGGTGTGGGAGCAGTTATCAGCCTCATGGTCTGGGAGCAGTGATCAGTCTCTGGGTATGGTGTGGGAGCAGTGATCAGTCTCTGGGTATGGTGTGGGAGCAGTGATCAGTCTGTGCGCATGGTGTGGGAGCAGTGATCAGTCTCTGGGTATGGTGTGGGAGCAGTGATCAGTCTCTGGGTATGGTGTGGGAGCAGTGATCAGTCTCTGGGCATGGTCTGGGAGCAGTGATCAGCATCTGGGCATGGTGTGGGAGCAGTGACCAACCTCTGGGCATGGTGTGGGAGCAATGACCAGCCTCTGGGCATGGTGTGGGAGCAGTGGTCAGTCTCTGGGTATGGTGTGGGAGCAGTGATCAGTCTCTGGGTATGGTGTGGGAGCAGTGATCAGTCTCTGGGTATGGTGTGGGAGCAGTGATCAGTCTGTGGGCATGGTCTGGGAGCAGTGATCAGCATCTGGGCATAGTGTGGGAGCAGTGACCAGCCTCTGGGCATGGTGTGGGAGCAATGACCAGCCTCTGGGCATGGTGTGGGAGCAGTGGTCAGTCTCTGGGTATGGTGTGGGAGCAGTGATCAGTCTCTGGGTATGGTGTGGGAGCAGTGATCAGTCTCTGGGTATGGTGTGGGAGCAGTGATCAGTCTCTGCGTATGGTGTGAGAGCAGTGATCAGTCTCTGCGTATGGTGTGGGAGCAGTGATCAGTCTCTGGGTATGGAGTGGGAGCAGTGACCAGTCTCTGGGCATGGTGTGGGAGCAGTGATCACCCTCTGGGCATGGTGTGCGAGCACTGATCAGCTTCTGGGCATGAAGTGGGAGCAGTGACCAGCCTCTGGGCATGGTGTGGGAGCAGTGATCAGTCTCTGGGCATGGTGTGGGAGCAGTGCTCAGCCTCTGGGCATGGTGTGGGAGCAGTGATCACCCTCTGGGCATGGTGTGCGAGCACTGATTAGCTTCTGGGCATGAAGTGGGAGCAGTGACCAGCCTCTGGGCATGGTGTGGGAGCAGTGATCAGTCTCTGGGCATGGTCTGGGAGCAGTGATCAGCATCTGGGCATGGTGTGGGAGCAGTGACCAGCCTCTCGGCATGGTGTGGGAGCAATGACCAGCCTCTGGGCATGGTGTGGGAGCAGTGATCAGTCTCTGGGTATGGTGTGGGAGCAGTGATCAGTCTCTGGGTATGGTCTGGGAGCAGTGATCAGCCTCTGGGTATGGTGTGGGAGCAGTGATCAGTCTCTGGGTATGGTGTGGGAGCAGTGATCAGCCTCTGGGTATGATGTGGGAGCAGTGATCAGTCTCTGGGTATGGTGTGGGAGCAGTGATCAGTCTCTGGGTATGGTGTGGGAGCAGTGATCAGCCTCTGGGTATGATGTGGGAGCAGTGATCAGTCTCTGGGCATGGTGTGGGAGCAGTGATCAGCCTCATGGTCTGGGAGCAGTGATCAGCCTCATGGTCTGGGAGCAGTGATCAGTCTCTGGGCATGGTCTGGGAGCAGTGATCAGCATCTGGGCATGGTGTGGGAGCAGTGATCAGCCTCTGGGCATGGTGTGGGAGCAGTGATCACCCTCTGGGCATGGTGTGCGAGCACTGATTAGCTTCTGGGCATGAAGTGGGAGCAGTGACCAGTCTCTGGGCATGGTGTGGGAGCAATGACCAGCCTCTGGGCATGGTGTGGGAGCAGTGATCAGTCTCTGGGTATGGTGTGGGAGCAGTGATCAGTCTCTGGGTATGGTGTGGGAGCAGTGATCAATCTCTGGGCATGGTCTGGGAGCAGTGATCAGCATCTGGGCATGGTGTGGGAGCAGTGACCAGCCTCTGGGCATGGTGTGGGAGCAATGACCAGCCTCTGGGCATGGTGTGGGAGCAGTGGTCAGTCTCTGGGTATGGTGTGGGAGCAGTGATCAGTCTCTGGGTATGGTGTGGGAGCAGTGATCAGTCTCTGGGCATGGTGTGGGAGCAGTGATCAGTCTCTGGGCATGGTGTGGGAGCAGTGACCAGCCTCTGGGCATGGTGTGGGAGCAGTGATCAGTCTCTGGGCATGGTGTGGGGGCAGTGATCAGTCTCTGGGCATGATGTGGGAGCAGTGATCAGTCTCTGGGTATGGTGTGGGAGCAGTGATCAGCCTCTGGGCATAATGTGGGAGCAGTGATCAGTCTTTGGGCATGGTATGGGAGCAGTGATCAGTCTCTGGGTATGGTGTGGGAGCAGTGATCAGCCTCATGGTCTGGGAGCAGTGATCAGTCTCTGGGCATGGTGTGGGAGCAGTGATCAGCCTCATGGTCTGGGAGCAGTGATCAGTCTCTGGGCATGGTGTGGGAGCAGTGATCAGCCTCATGGTCTGGGAGCAGTGATCAGTCTCTGGGCATGGTGTGGGAGCAGTGATCAGCCTCATGGTCTGGGAGCAGTGATCAGTCTCTGGGCATGGTATGGGAGCAGTGATCAGTCTCTGGGTATGGTGTGGGAGCAGTGATCAGCCTCATGGTCTGGGAGCAGTGATCAGTCTCTGGGCATGGTGTGGGAGCAGTGATCAGCCTCATGGTCTGGGAGCAGTGATCAGTCTCTGGGCATGGTGTGGGAGCAGTGATCAGCCTCATGGTCTGGGAGCAGTGATCAGTCTCTGGGCATGGTGTGGGAGCAGTGATCAGCCTCATGGTCTGGGAGCAGTGATCAGTCTCTGGGTATGGTGTGGGAGCAGTGATCAGCCTCATGGTCTGGGAGCAGTGATCAGTCTCTGGGCATGGTGTGGGAGCAGTGATCAGTCTCTAGGCATGGTGTGGGAGCAGTGATCAGTCTCTGGGCATGGTGTGGGAGCAGTGATCACTCTCTGGGCATGGTCTGGGAGCAGTGATCAGACTCTGGGCACGGTGTGGGAGCAGTGATCAGCCTCATGGTCTGGGAGCAGTGATCAGTCTCTGGGCTTGGTGTGGGAGCAGTGATCAGCCTCTGGGTATGGTGTGGGAGCAGTGATCAGTCTCTGGGTATGGTGTGGGAGCAGTGATCAGTCTCTGGGTATGGTGTGGGAGCAGTGATCAGTCTCTGGGTATGGTGTGGGAGCAGTGATCAGTCTCTGGGTATGGTGTGGGAGCAGTGATCAGTCTCTGGGCATGGTGTGGGAGCAGTGATCAGTCTCTGGGTATGGTGTGGGAGCAGTGATCAGTCTCTGGGTGTGGTGTGGAAGCAGTGATCGGCTGCTGGGCATGGTGTGGGAGCAGTGATCAGTCTCTGGGTATGGTCTGGGAGCAGTGATCAGTCTCTGGGTATGGTGTGGGAGCAGTGATCACCCTCTGGGCATGGTGTGCGAGCACTGATCAGCTTCTGGGCATGAAGTGGGAGCAGTGACCAGCCTCTGGGCATGGTGTGGGAGCAGTGATCAGTCTCTGGGCATGGTGTGGGAGCAGTGATCAGCCTCTGGGCATGGTGTGGGAGCAGTGATCACCCTCTGGGCATGGTGTGCGAGCACTGATTAGCTTCTGGGCATGAAGTGGGAGCAGTGACCAGTCTCTGGGCATGGTGTGGGAGCAATGACCAGCCTCTGGGCATGGTGTGGGAGCAATGACCAGCCTCTGGGCATGGTGTGGGAGCAGTGATCAGTCTCTGGGTATGGTGTGGGAGCAGTGATCAGTCTCTGGGCATGGTCTGGGAGCAGTGATCAGCATCTGGGCATGGTGTGGGAGCAGTGACCAGCCTCTGGGCATGGTGTGGGAGCAATGACCAGCCTCTGGGCATGGTGTGGGAGCAGTGGTCAGTCTCTGGGTATGGTGTGGGAGCAGTGATCAGTCTCTGGGTATGGTGTGGGAGCAGTGATCAGTCTCTGGGTATGGTGTGGGAGCAGTGATCAGTCTCTGGGTATGGTTTGGGAGCAGTGATCGGCTGCTGGGCATGGTGTGGGAGCAGTGATCAGTATCTGGGTATGGTGTGGGAGAAGTGACCAGCCTCTGGGCATGGTGTGGGAGCAGTGACCAGCCTCTGGGCATGGTGTGGGAGCAGTGATCAGTCTCTGGGCATGGTGTGGGAGCAGTGACCAGCCTCTGGGCATGATGTGGGAGCAGTGATCAGTCTCTGGGTATGGTGTGGGAGCAGTGATCAGCCTCTGGGCATAATGTGGGAGCAGTGATCAGTCTCTGGGCATGGTATGGGAGCAGTGATCAGTCTCTGGGTATGGTGTGGGAGCAGTGATCAGCCTCATGGTCTGGGAGCAGTGATCAGTCTCTGGGCATGGTGTGGGAGCAGTGATCAGCCTCATGGTCTGGGAGCAGTGATCAGTCTCTGGGCATGGTGTGGGAGCAGTGATCAGCCTCATGGTCTGGGAGCAGTGATCAGTCTCTGGGCATGGTGTGGGAGCAGTGATCAGCCTCATGGTCTGGGAGCAGTGATCAGTCTCTGGGTATGGTGTGGGAGCAGTTATCAGCCTCATGGTCTGGGAGCAGTGATCAGTCTCTGGGTATGGTGTGGGAGCAGTGATCAGTCTCTGGGTATGGTGTGGGAGCAGTGATCAGTCTGTGCGCATGGTGTGGGAGCAGTGATCAGTCTCTGGGTATGGTGTGGGAGCAGTGATCAGTCTCTGGGTATGGTGTGGGAGCAGTGATCAGTCTCTGGGCATGGTCTGGGAGCAGTGATCAGCATCTGGGCATGGTGTGGGAGCAGTGACCAACCTCTGGGCATGGTGTGGGAGCAATGACCAGCCTCTGGGCATGGTGTGGGAGCAGTGGTCAGTCTCTGGGTATGGTGTGGGAGCAGTGATCAGTCTCTGGGTATGGTGTGGGAGCAGTGATCAGTCTCTGGGTATGGTGTGGGAGCAGTGATCAGTCTGTGGGCATGGTCTGGGAGCAGTGATCAGCATCTGGGCATAGTGTGGGAGCAGTGACCAGCCTCTGGGCATGGTGTGGGAGCAATGACCAGCCTCTGGGCATGGTGTGGGAGCAGTGGTCAGTCTCTGGGTATGGTGTGGGAGCAGTGATCAGTCTCTGGGTATGGTGTGGGAGCAGTGATCAGTCTCTGGGTATGGTGTGGGAGCAGTGATCAGTCTCTGCGTATGGTGTGAGAGCAGTGATCAGTCTCTGCGTATGGTGTGGGAGCAGTGATCAGTCTCTGGATATGGAGTGGGAGCAGTGACCAGTCTCTGGGCATGGTGTGGGAGCAGTGATCACCCTCTGGGCATGGTGTGCGAGCACTGATCAGCTTCTGGGCATGAAGTGGGAGCAGTGACCAGCCTCTGGGCATGGTGTGGGAGCAGTGATCAGTCTCTGGGCATGGTGTGGGAGCAGTGCTCAGCCTCTGGGCATGGTGTGGGAGCAGTGATCACCCTCTGGGCATGGTGTGCGAGCACTGATTAGCTTCTGGGCATGAAGTGGGAGCAGTGACCAGCCTCTGGGCATGGTGTGGGAGCAGTGATCAGTCTCTGGGCATGGTCTGGGAGCAGTGATCAGCATCTGGGCATGGTGTGGGAGCAGTGACCAGCCTCTGGGCATGGTGTGGGAGCAATGACCAGCCTCTGGGCATGGTGTGGGAGCAGTGATCAGTCTCTGGGTATGGTGTGGGAGCAGTGATCAGTCTCTGGGTATAATCTGGGAGCAGTGATCAGCCTCTGGGTATGGTGTGGGAGCAGTGATCAGTCTCTGGGTATGGTGTGGGAGCAGTGATCAGCCTCTGGGTATGATGTGGGAGCAGTGATCAGTCTCTGGGTATGGTGTGGGAGCAGTGATCAGTCTCTGGGTATGGTGTGGGAGCAGTGATCAGCCTCTGGGTATGATGTGGGAGCAGTGATCAGTCTCTGGGCATGGTGTGGGAGCAGTGATCAGCCTCATGGTCTGGGAGCAGTGATCAGCCTCATGGTCTGGGAGCAGTGATCAGACTCTGGGCATGGTGTGGGAGCAGTGATCAGTCTCTGGGCATGGTGTGGGAGCAGTGATCAGTCTCTGGGTATGTTGTGGGAGCAGTGATCAGTCTCTGGGTGTGGTGTGGGAGCAGTGATTAGTCTCTGGGTATGGTGTGGGAACAGTGATCAGTCTCTGGGTATGTTGTGGGAGCAGTGATCAGTCTCTGGGTATGGTGTGGGAACAGTGATCAGTCTCTGGGTATGGTGTGGAAGCAGTGATCGGCTGCTGGGCATGGTCTGGGAGCTGTGATCAGTCTCTGGGCTTGGTGTGGGAGCAGTGATCAGCCTCATGGTCTGGGAGCAGTGATCAGCCTCTGGGTATGGTGTGGGAGAAGTGACCAGCCTCTGGGCATGGTGTGGGAGCAGTGACCAGCCTCTGGGTACGGTGTGGGAGCAGTGATCAGTCTCTGGGTATGGTGTGGGAGCAGTGATCAGCCTCTGGGTATGGTGTGGGAGCAGTGATCAGCCTCTGGGTATGGTGTGGGAGCAGTGATCAGTCTCTGGGTATGGTGTGGGAGCAGTGATCGGCTGCTGGGCATGGTGTGGGAGCAGTGATCAGTCTCTGGGTATGGTGTGGGAGCAGTGATCAGTCTCTGGGTATGGTCTGGGAGCAGTGATCAATCTCTGGGCATGGTGTGGGAGCAGTGATCAGCCTCTGGGTATGGTATGGGAGCAGTGATCAGTCTTTGGGTATGGTCTGGGAGCAGTGATCAGTCTCTGGGCATGGTGTGGGAGCAGTGATCAGCCGCTGGGCATGGTGTGGGAGCAGTGATCACCCTCTGGGCATGGTGTGCGAGCACTGATTAGCTTCTGGGCATGAAGTGGGAGCAATGACCAGCCTCTGGGCATGGTGTGGGAGCAATGACCAGCCTCTGGGCATGGTGTGGGAGCAGTGATCAGTCTCTGGGTATGGTGTGGGAGCAGTGATCAGTCTCTGGGTATGGTGTGGGAGCAGTGATCAGTCTCTGGGTATGGTCTGGGAGCAGTGATCAGCCTCTGGGTATGGTGTGGGAGCAGTGATCAGTCTCTGGGTATGGTGTGGGAGCAGTGATCAGTCTCTGGGTATGGTGTGGGAGCAGTGATCAGTCTCTGGGTATGGTGTGGGAGCAGTGATCAGCCTCTGGGTATGGTGTGGGAGCAGTGATCAGCCTCTGGGTATGGTGTGGGAGCAGTGATCAGTCTCTGGGTATGGTGTGGGAGCAGTGATCAGCCTCTGGGTATGGTGTGGGAGCAGTGATCAGTCTCTGGGTATGGTGTGGGAGCAGTGATCGGCTGCTAGGCATGGTGTGGGAGCAGTGATCAGTCTCTGGGTATGGTGTGGGAGCAGTGATCAGTCTCTGGGTATGGTCTGGGAGCAGTGATCAGTCTCTGGGCATGGTGTGGGAGCAGTGATCAGCCTCTGGGTATGGTGTGGGAGCAGTGATCAGTCTCTGGGTATGGTCTGGGAGCAGTGATCAGTCTCTGCGCATGGTGTGGGAGCAGTGACCAGCCTCTGGGCATGGTGTGGGAGCAGTGATCAGTCTCTGGGCATGGTGTGGGAGCAGTGATCAGTCTCTGGGTATGGTGTGGGAGCAGTGACCAGCCTCTGGGCATGGTGTGGGAGCAGTGATCAATCTCTGGACATGGTGTGGGAGCAGTGATCACCCTCTGGGCATGGTGTGCGAGCACTGATCAGCTTCTGGGCATGAAGTGGGAGCAGTGACCAGCCTCTGGGCATGGTGTGGGAGCAGTGATCAGTCTCTGGGCATGGTGTGGGAGCAGTGATCAGCCTCTGGGCATGGTGTGGGAGCAGTGATCACCCTCTGGGCATGGTGTGCGAGCACTGATTAGCTTCTGGGCATGAAGTGGGAGCAATGACCAGCCTCTTGGCATGGTGTGGGAGCAATGACCAGCCTCTGGGCATGGTGTGGGAGCAGTGATCAGTCTCTGGGTATGGTGTGGGAGCAGTGATCAGTCTCTGGGTATGGTGTGGGAGCAGTGATCAGTCTCTGGGCATGGTCTGGGAGCAGTGATCAGCATCTGGGCATGGTGTGGGAGCAGTGACCAACCTCTGGGCATGGTGTGGGAGCAATGACCAGCCTCTGGGCATGGTGTGGGAGCAATGGTCAGTCTCTGGGTATGGTGTGGGAGCAGTGATCAGTCTCTGGGTATGGTGTGGGAGCAGTGATCAGTCTCTGGGTATGGTGTGGGAGCAGTGATCAGTCTCTGGGTATGGTGTGGGAGCAGTGATCGGCTGCTGGGCATGGTGTGGGAGCAGTGATCAGTCTCTGGGTATGGTGTGGGAGAAGTGACCAGCCTCTGGGCATGGTGTGGGAGCAGTGACCAGCCTCTGGGCATGGTGTGGGAGCAGTGATCAGTCTCTGGGCATGGTGTGGGAGCAGTGACCAGCCTCTGGGCATGGTGTGGGAGCAGTGATCAGTCTCTGGGCATGGTGTGGGGGCAGTGATCAGTCTCTGGGCTTGATGTGGGAGCAGTGATCAGTCTCTGGGTATGGTGTGGGAGCAGTGATCAGCCTCTGGGCATAATGTGGGAGCAGTGATCAGTCTCTGGGCATGGTATGGGAGCAGTGATCAGTCTCTGGGTATGGTGTGGGAGCAGTGATCAGCCTCATGGTCTGGGAGCAGTGATCAGTCTCTGGGCATGGTGTGGGAGCAGTGATCAGCCTCATGGTCTGGGAGCAGTGATCAGTCTCTGGGCATGGTGTGGGAGCAGTGATCAGCCTCATGGTCTGGGAGCAGTGATCAGTCTCTGGGCATGGTGTGGGAGCAGTGATCAGCCTCATGGTCTGGGAGCAGTGATCAGACTCTGGGCACGGTGTGGGAGCAGTGATCAGCCTCATGGTCTGGGAGCAGTGATCAGTCTCTGGGCTTGGTGTGGGAGCAGTGATCAGCCTCTGGGTATGGTGTGGGAGCAGTGATCAGTCTCTGGGTATGGTGTGGGAGCAGTGATCAGTCTCTGGGTATGGTGTGGGAGCAGTGATCAGTCTCTGGGTATGGTGTGGGAGCAGTGATCAGTCTCTGGGTGTGGTGTGGAAGCAGTGATCGGCTGCTGGGCATGGTGTGGGAGCAGTGATCAGTCTCTGGGTATGGTCTGGGAGCAGTGACCAGTCTCTGGGTATGGTGTGGGAGCAGTGACCAGCCTCTGGGCATGGTGTGGGAGCAGTGATCAGTCTCTGGGCATGGTGTGGGAGCAGTGATCAGCCTCTGGGCATGGTGTGGGAGCAGTGATCACCCTCTGGGCATGGTGTGCGAGCACTGATTAGCTTCTGGGCATGAAGTGGGAGCAGTGACCAGTCTCTGGGTATGATGTGGGAGCAGTGATCAGTCTCTGGGTATGGTGTGGGAGCAGTGATCAGCCTCTGGGTATGATGTGGGAGCAGTGATCAGTCTCTGGGTATGGTGTGGGAGCAGTGATCAGTCTCTGGGTATGGTGTGGGAGCAGTGATCAGCCTCTGGGTATGATGTGGGAGCAGTGATCAGTCTCTGGGCATGGTGTGGGAGCAGTGATCAGCCTCATGGTCTGGGAGCAGTGATCAGCCTCATGGTCTGGGAGCAGTGATCAGACTCTGGGCATGGTGTGGGAGCAGTGATCAGTCTCTGGGCATGGTGTGGGAGCAGTGATCAGTCTCTGGGTATGTTGTGGGAGCAGTGATCAGTCTCTGGGTGTGGTGTGGGAGCAGTGATTAGTCTCTGGGTATGGTGTGGGAACAGTGATCAGTCTCTGGGTATGTTGTGGGAGCAGTGATCAGTCTCTGGGTATGGTGTGGGAACAGTGATCAGTCTCTGGGTATGGTGTGGAAGCAGTGATCGGCTGCTGGGCATGGTCTGGGAGCTGTGATCAGTCTCTGGGCTTGGTGTGGGAGCAGTGATCAGCCTCATGGTCTGGGAGCAGTGATCAGCCTCTGGGTATGGTGTGGGAGAAGTGACCAGCCTCTGGGCATGGTGTGGGAGCAGTGACCAGCCTCTGGGTACGGTGTGGGAGCAGTGATCAGTCTCTGGGTATGGTGTGGGAGCAGTGATCAGCCTCTGGGTATGGTGTGGGAGCAGTGATCAGCCTCTGGGTATGGTGTGGGAGCAGTGATCAGTCTCTGGGTATGGTGTGGGAGCAGTGATCGGCTGCTGGGCATGGTGTGGGAGCAGTGATCAGTCTCTGGGTATGGTGTGGGAGCAGTGATCAGTCTCTGGGTATGGTCTGGGAGCAGTGATCAATCTCTGGGCATGGTGTGGGAGCAGTGATCAGCCTCTGGGTATGGTATGGGAGCAGTGATCAGTCTTTGGGTATGGTCTGGGAGCAGTGATCAGTCTCTGGGCATGGTGTGGGAGCAGTGATCAGCCGCTGGGCATGGTGTGGGAGCAGTGATCACCCTCTGGGCATGGTGTGCGAGCACTGATTAGCTTCTGGGCATGAAGTGGGAGCAATGACCAGCCTCTGGGCATGGTGTGGGAGCAATGACCAGCCTCTGGGCATGGTGTGGGAGCAGTGATCAGTCTCTGGGTATGGTGTGGGAGCAGTGATCAGTCTCTGGGTATGGTGTGGGAGCAGTGATCAGTCTCTGGGTATGGTCTGGGAGCAGTGATCAGCCTCTGGGTATGGTGTGGGAGCAGTGATCAGTCTCTGGGTATGGTGTGGGAGCAGTGATCAGTCTCTGGGTATGGTGTGGGAGCAGTGATCAGTCTCTGGGTATGGTGTGGGAGCAGTGATCAGCCTCTGGGTATGGTGTGGGAGCAGTGATCAGCCTCTGGGTATGGTGTGGGAGCAGTGATCAGTCTCTGGGTATGGTGTGGGAGCAGTGATCAGCCTCTGGGTATGGTGTGGGAGCAGTGATCAGTCTCTGGGTATGGTGTGGGAGCAGTGATCGGCTGCTAGGCATGGTGTGGGAGCAGTGATCAGTCTCTGGGTATGGTGTGGGAGCAGTGATCAGTCTCTGGGTATGGTCTGGGAGCAGTGATCAGTCTCTGGGCATGGTGTGGGAGCAGTGATCAGCCTCTGGGTATGGTGTGGGAGCAGTGATCAGTCTCTGGGTATGGTCTGGGAGCAGTGATCAGTCTCTGCGCATGGTGTGGGAGCAGTGACCAGCCTCTGGGCATGGTGTGGGAGCAGTGATCAGTCTCTGGGCATGGTGTGGGAGCAGTGATCAGTCTCTGGGTATGGTGTGGGAGCAGTGACCAGCCTCTGGGCATGGTGTGGGAGCAGTGATCAATCTCTGGACATGGTGTGGGAGCAGTGATCACCCTCTGGGCATGGTGTGCGAGCACTGATCAGCTTCTGGGCATGAAGTGGGAGCAGTGACCAGCCTCTGGGCATGGTGTGGGAGCAGTGATCAGTCTCTGGGCATGGTGTGGGAGCAGTGATCAGCCTCTGGGCATGGTGTGGGAGCAGTGATCACCCTCTGGGCATGGTGTGCGAGCACTGATTAGCTTCTGGGCATGAAGTGGGAGCAATGACCAGCCTCTTGGCATGGTGTGGGAGCAATGACCAGCCTCTGGGCATGGTGTGGGAGCAGTGATCAGTCTCTGGGTATGGTGTGGGAGCAGTGATCAGTCTCTGGGTATGGTGTGGGAGCAGTGATCAGTCTCTGGGCATGGTCTGGGAGCAGTGATCAGCATCTGGGCATGGTGTGGGAGCAGTGACCAACCTCTGGGCATGGTGTGGGAGCAATGACCAGCCTCTGGGCATGGTGTGGGAGCAATGGTCAGTCTCTGGGTATGGTGTGGGAGCAGTGATCAGTCTCTGGGTATGGTGTGGGAGCAGTGATCAGTCTCTGGGTATGGTGTGGGAGCAGTGATCAGTCTCTGGGTATGGTGTGGGAGCAGTGATCGGCTGCTGGGCATGGTGTGGGAGCAGTGATCAGTCTCTGGGTATGGTGTGGGAGAAGTGACCAGCCTCTGGGCATGGTGTGGGAGCAGTGACCAGCCTCTGGGCATGGTGTGGGAGCAGTGATCAGTCTCTGGGCATGGTGTGGGAGCAGTGACCAGCCTCTGGGCATGGTGTGGGAGCAGTGATCAGTCTCTGGGCATGGTGTGGGGGCAGTGATCAGTCTCTGGGCTTGATGTGGGAGCAGTGATCAGTCTCTGGGTATGGTGTGGGAGCAGTGATCAGCCTCTGGGCATAATGTGGGAGCAGTGATCAGTCTCTGGGCATGGTATGGGAGCAGTGATCAGTCTCTGGGTATGGTGTGGGAGCAGTGATCAGCCTCATGGTCTGGGAGCAGTGATCAGTCTCTGGGCATGGTGTGGGAGCAGTGATCAGCCTCATGGTCTGGGAGCAGTGATCAGTCTCTGGGCATGGTGTGGGAGCAGTGATCAGCCTCATGGTCTGGGAGCAGTGATCAGTCTCTGGGCATGGTGTGGGAGCAGTGATCAGCCTCATGGTCTGGGAGCAGTGATCAGACTCTGGGCACGGTGTGGGAGCAGTGATCAGCCTCATGGTCTGGGAGCAGTGATCAGTCTCTGGGCTTGGTGTGGGAGCAGTGATCAGCCTCTGGGTATGGTGTGGGAGCAGTGATCAGTCTCTGGGTATGGTGTGGGAGCAGTGATCAGTCTCTGGGTATGGTGTGGGAGCAGTGATCAGTCTCTGGGTATGGTGTGGGAGCAGTGATCAGTCTCTGGGTGTGGTGTGGAAGCAGTGATCGGCTGCTGGGCATGGTGTGGGAGCAGTGATCAGTCTCTGGGTATGGTCTGGGAGCAGTGACCAGTCTCTGGGTATGGTGTGGGAGCAGTGACCAGCCTCTGGGCATGGTGTGGGAGCAGTGATCAGTCTCTGGGCATGGTGTGGGAGCAGTGATCAGCCTCTGGGCATGGTGTGGGAGCAGTGATCACCCTCTGGGCATGGTGTGCGAGCACTGATTAGCTTCTGGGCATGAAGTGGGAGCAGTGACCAGTCTCTGGGAATGGTGTGGGAGCAATGACCAGCCTCTGGGCATGGTGTGGGAGCAGTGATCAGTCTCTGGGTATGGTGTGGGAGCAGTGATCAGTCTCTGGGCATGGTGTGGGAGCAGTGATCAGCATCTGGGAATGGTGTGGGAGCAGTGACCAGCCTCTGGGCATGGTGTGGGAGCAATGACCAGCCTCTGGGCATGATGTGGGAGCAGTGATCAGTCTCTGGGTACGGTGTGGAAGCAGTGATTAGTCTCTGGGTATGGTCTGGGAGCAGTGATCAGTCTCTGGGCATGGTGTGGGAGCAGTGATCAGCCTCATGGTCTGGGAGCAGTGATCAGCCTCATGGTCTGGGAGCAGTGATCAGACTCTGGGCATGGTGTGGGAGCAGTGATCAGTCTCTGGGCATGGTGTGGGAGCAGTGATCAGTCTCTGGGTATGTTGTGGGAGCAGTGATCAGTCTCTGGGTGTGGTGTGGGAGCAGTGATTAGTCTCTGGGTATGGTGTGGGAACAGTGATCAGTCTCTGGGTATGGTGTGGGAGCAGTGATCAGTCTCTGGGTATGGTTTGGGAGCAGTAATCAGTCTCTGGGTATGGTGTGGGAGCAGTGATCAGTCTCTGGGTATGGTTTGGGAGCAGTGATCAGCCTCTGGGTATGGTGTGGAAGCAGTGATCGGCTGCTGGGCATGGTCTGGGAGCAGTGATCAGTCTCTGGGCTTGGTGTGGGAGCAGTGATCAGCCTCATGGTCTGGGAGCAGTGATCAGCCTCTGGGTATGGTGTGGGAGAAGTGACCAGCCTCTGGGCATGGTGTGGGAGCAGTGACCAGCCTCTGGGCATGCTGTGGGAGCAGTGATCAGTCTCTGGGTATGGTGTGGGAGCAGTGATCAGTCTCTGGGTATGGTGTGGGAGCAGTGATCAGTCTCTGGGTATGGTCTGGGAGCAGTGATCAGTCTCATGGTGTGGGAGCAGTGATCAGCCTCTGGGCATTGTGTGGGAGCAGTGATCAGTCTCATGGTGTGGGAGCAGTCATCAGTCTCTGGGTATGGTGTGGGAGCAGTGATCAGTCTCTGGGCATGGTCTGGGAGCAGTGATCACTCTCTGGGCATGGTGTGGGAGCAGTGATCAGTCTCTGGGTATGGTGTGGGAGCAGTGATCAGTCTCTGGGTATGGTGTGGGAGCAGTGATCAGTCTCTGGGTATGGTGTGGGAGCAGTGATCAGCCTCTGGGTATGGTGTGGGAGCAGTGATCAGCCTCTGGGTATGGTGTGGGAGCAGTGATCAGCCTCTGGGTATGGTGTTGGAGCAGTGATCAGCCTCTGGGTATGGTGTGGGAGCAGTGATCAGTCTCTGGGTATGGTGTGGGAGCAGTGATCGGCTGCTGGGCATGGTGTGGGAGCAGTGATCAGTCTCTGGGTTTGGTGTGGGAGCAGTGATCAGTCTCTGGGTATGGTCTGGGAGCAGTGATCAATCTCTGGACATGGTGTGGGAGCAGTGATCAGCCTCTGGGTATGGTATGGGAGCAGTGATCAGTCTTTGGGTATGGTCTGGGAGCAGTGATCAGTCTCTGGGCATGGTGTGGGAGCAGTGATCAGCCGCTGGGCATGGTGTGGGAGCAGTGATCACCCTCTGGGCATGGTGTGCGAGCACTGATTAGCTTCTGGGCATGAAGTGGGAGCAATGACCAGCCTCTGGGCATGGTGTGGGAGCAATGACCAGCCTCTGGGCATGGTGTGGGAGCAGTGATCAGTCTCTGGGTATGGTGTGGGAGCAGTGATCAGTCTCTGGGTATGGTGTGGGAGCAGTGATCAGTCTCTGGGTATGGTCTGGGAGCAGTGATCAGCCTCTGGGTATGGTGTGGGAGCAGTGATCAGTCTCTGGGTATGGTGTGGGAGCAGTGATCAGTCTCTGGGTATGGTGTGGGAGCAGTGATCAGTCTCTGGGTATGGTGTGGGAGCAGTGATCAGTCTCTGGGCATGGTGTGGGAGCAGTGATCAGCATCTGGGCATGAAGTGGGAGCAGTGACCAGTCTCTGGGCATGGTGTGGGAGCAATGACCAGCCTCTGGGCATGGTGTGGGAGCAGTGATCAGTCTCTGGGTATGGTGTGGGAGCAGTGATCAGTCTCTGGGCATGGTGTGGGAGCAGTGATCAGCATCTGGGCATGGTGTGGGAGCAGTGACCAGCCTCTGGGCATGGTGTGGGAGCAATGACCAGCCTCTGGGCATGATGTGGGAGCAGTGATCAGTCTCTGGGTACGGTGTGGAAGCAGTGATTAGTCTCTGGGTATGGTCTGGGAGCAGTGATCAGTCTCTGGGCATGGTGTGGGAGCAGTGATCAGCCTCATGGTCTGGGAGCAGTGATCAGCCTCATGGTCTGGGAGCAGTGATCAGACTCTGGGCATGGTGTGGGAGCAGTGATCAGTCTCTGGGCATGGTGTGGGAGCAGTGATCAGTCTCTGGGTATGTTGTGGGAGCAGTGATCAGTCTCTGGGTGTGGTGTGGGAGCAGTGATTAGTCTCTGGGTATGGTGTGGCAACAGTGATCAGTCTCTGGGTATGGTGTGGGAGCAGTGATCAGTCTCTGGGTATGGTTTGGGAGCAGTAATCAGTCTCTGGGTATGGTGTGGGAGCAGTGATCAGTCTCTGGGTATGGTTTGGGAGCAGTAATCAGTCTCTGGGTATGGTGTGGGAGCAGTGATCAGCCTCTGGGTATGGTGTGGAAGCAGTGATCGGCTGCTGGGCATGGTCTGGGAGCAGTGATCAGTCTCTGGGCTTGGTGTGGGAGCAGTGATCAGCCTCATGGTCTGGGAGCAGTGATCAGCCTCTGGGTATGGTGTGGGAGAAGTGACCAGCCTCTGGGCATGGTGTGGGAGCAGTGACCAGCCTCTGGGCATGCTGTGGGAGCAGTGATCAGTCTCTGGGTATGGTGTGGGAGCAGTGATCAGTCTCTGGGTATGGTGTGGGAGCAGTGATCAGTCTCTGGGTATGGTGTGGGAGCAGTGATCAGTCTCTGGGTATGGTCTGGGAGCAGTGATCAGTCTCATGGTGTGGGAGCAGTGATCAGCCTCTGGGCATGGTGTGGGAGCAGTGATCAGTCTCATGGTGTGGGAGCAGTGATCAGTCTCTGGGTATGGTGTGGGAGCAGTGATCAGTCTCTGGGCATGGTCTGGGAGCAGTGATCACTCTCTGGGCATGGTGTGGGAGCAGTGATCAGTCTCATGGTGTGGGAGCAGTGATCAGACTCTGGGTATGGTGTGGGAGCAGTGATCAGTCTCTGGGTATGGTGTGGGAGCAGTGATCAGTCTCTGGGTATGGTCTGGGAGCAGTGATCAGCCTCTGGGTATGGTGTGGGAGCAGTGATCAGTCCCTGGGTATGGTGTGGGAGCAGTGATCAGTCTCTGGGTATGGTGTGGGAGCAGTGATCAGTCTCTGGGTATGCTGTGGGAGCAGTGATCAGCCTCTGGGTATGGTGTGGGAGCAGTGATCAGCCTCTGGGTATGGTGTGGGAGCAGTGATCAGCCTCTGGGTATGGTGTGGGAGCAGTGATCAGCCTCTGGGTATGGTGTGGGAGCAGTGATCAGTCTCTGGGTATGGTGTGGGAGCAGTGATCGGCTGCTGGGCATGGTGTGGGAGCAGTGATCAGTCTCTGGGTATGGTGTGGGAGCAGTGATCAGTCTCTGGGTATGGTCTGGGAGCAGTGATCAATCTCTGGGCATGGTGTGGGAGCAGTGATCAGCCTCTGGGTATGGTATGGGAGCAGTGATCAGTCTTTGGGTATGGTCTGGGAGCAGTGATCAGTCTCTGGGCATGGTGTGGGAGCAGTGATCAGCCGCTGGGCATGGTGTGGGAGCAGTGATCACCCTCTGGGCATGGTGTGCGAGCACTGATTAGCTTCTGGGCATGAAGTGGGAGCAATGACCAGCCTCTGGGCATGGTGTGGGAGCAATGACCAGCCTCTGGGCATGGTGTGGGAGCAGTGATCAGTCTCTGGGTATGGTGTGGGAGCAGTGATCAGTCTCTGGGTATGGTGTGGGAGCAGTGATCAGTCTCTGGGTATGGTGTGGGAGCAGTGATCAGTCTCTGGGTATGGTGTGGGAGCAGTGATCAGTCTCTGGGTATGGTGTGGGAGCAGTGATCAGCCTCTGGGTATGGTGTGGGAGCAGTGATCAGCCTCTGGGTATGGTGTGGGAGCAGTGATCAGTCTCTGGGTATGGTGTGGGAGCAGTGATCAGCCTCTGGGTATGGTGTGGGAGCAGTGATCAGTCTCTGGGTATGGTGTGGGAGCAGTGATCGGCTGCTAGGCATGGTGTGGGAGCAGTGATCAGTCTCTGGGTATGGTGTGGGAGCAGTGATCAGTGTCTGGGTATGGTCTGGGAGCAGTGATCAGTCTCTGGGCATGGTGTGGGACCAGTGATCAGTCTCTGGGCATGGTGTGGGAGCAGTGATCACTCTCTGGGCATGGTCTGGGAGCAGTGATCAGACTCTGGGCACGGTGTGGGAGCAGTGATCAGCCTCATGGTCTGGGAGCAGTGATCAGTCTCTGGGCTTGGTGTGGGAGCAGTGATCAGCCTCTGGGTATGGTGTGGGAGCAGTGATCAGTCTCTGGGTATGGTGTGGGAGCAGTGATCAGTCTCTGGGTATGGTGTGGGAGCAGTGATCAGTCTCTGGGTATGGTGTGGGAGCAGTGATCAGTCTCTGGGCATGGTGTGGGAGCAGTGATCAGTCTCTGGGTATTGTCTGGGAGCAGTGATCAGTCTCTGGGTATGGTGTGGGAGCAGTGATCACCCTCTGGGCATGGTGTGCGAGCACTGATCAGCTTCTGGGCATGAAGTGGGAGCAGTGACCAGCCTCTGGGCATGGTGTGGGAGCAGTGATCAGTCTCTGGGCATGGTGTGGGAGCAGTGATCAGCCTCTGGGCATGGTGTGGGAGCAGTGATCACCCTCTGGGCATGGTGTGCGAGCACTGATTAGCTTCTGGGCATGAAGTGGGAGCAGTGATCAGCCTCTGGGCATGGTCTGGGAGCAGTGATCAGTCTCTGGGCATGGTGTGGGAGCAGTGATCAGTCTCTGGGTATGGTCTGGGAGCAGTGATCAGACTCTGGGCATGATGTGGGAGCAGTGATCAGTCTCTGGGCACAGTGTTGGGGAACAGTTTGAGACCCCCTGTATGTGGGACTGTTTGAGACCCCGTGTTGGGGAACAGTGTGAGACCCCCTGTGTTGGGGATCACTGAGACCCCCTGTGTTGGGGGAACAGTGTGAGACCCCCTTTGTTGGGGAACAGTGTGACTCTTCCTGTGATGGAGAACACTGAGTCCCCTTGTGTTTTGGAACAGTGTGAGACCCCATGTGTTGGTGAACACTGAGACCCCCTGTGTTGGGGAACAGTGTGAGACCCCCCTGTGTTGGGGAACAGACAGTGTGACACCCTCTGTGTTGGGGAACAGTGTGAGACCCCTACATTGGGGAACAGACCCCCTGTGTTGCAGAACATTGTGAGACCCTGTGTGTTGGGGAGCAGTGTGAGAGCCCTTGTGTTGGGGATCAGACAGTGAGAGTCCCCCTGTGTTGAGGGACACTGAGACCCCCTGTGTTGGGGTTCAGTGTAAAACCTCCTTTGTTGGGGAACAGTGTGAGACCCCCTGTGTTGGGGAACAGTATGAGACTCCCTGTGTCGGGGAACAGTGTGAGGCCCCTTTTTTTGGGAATAGACAGTGTGAAACCCCCTGTGTTGGGCGAACACTGAGACCCTCTGTGTTGGTGAACAGTCCCCCTGTGTTGGGGGAACAGTGTGAGACCCCCTATGTTGGGGAGCAGTGTGAGACCCCATGTTGGGGAACAGTGTGAGACCCCGTGTTGGGGGAACAGTTAGTGTGAGACCGCCTGTGTTGGGGCAACAGTGTGAGACCCCCTGTGTTGGGGAACAGTAACACGCGTCGGTATCTCCGGTCCGTGGTCTTGCTGAAGACTGCCCCCTGCTGCTGCGTTGTGTAATAACATCACTTACCTCACAACATAATGGCCCAGAAATTCATCTCGAGGTCTTCCCGCGGGCAAAGCACTGTAGAATAGAAATAAAATGCGCACTTACCTGTAGCTATGAGGGCTGCTGGAGATCCCGATCCGGTTGTTTCTCGTGACTGCACGTCGGGACGTCTGCAGGAGTCACGTGGGCCTGGACACCCAATCACAGCTAAGTATTTTCTCATTCATAGTAATAGGAGACTTGTAAGTTAGGAAGTTATGAATCTACTATTACTATGAATGAGAAAATCCCACAAACACTACATAAAACATTTAAAAAAGACCCCACACAATATACTAATAGAAATTAAAGTTGTTATACATGTTTTTTAAAGAAAAAAAATTGCCGATTTTAAAAAAACGTTCGGGTTAGGGTTTTTAAAAATTTTATTTTAATCATGTTTTTGTATATTTTTAAACACTTACCCCTGTAACAGTCGGCTATGTGCCTATTTTTATCAGGCGCTCGAGTTTTGAGGTCATTTGCTGGGCAAGATATGGGTAAATCTCGCAATCCTGCCCGTGTAAATGTCCTGGCTCCCGAGATGCGTTGGATCTGTCGTGCTCCAGCTTGACCGATCGGAAAAGCCGGTATTCAGTGCATGCTCAGTGTGTGCTGAAAACCGGCTTTTCCGATGCCTTCCCGGATCCGTAGAAACTTTGTATGGACCCGGGGACGTTGGAATTTCTGGGCCAATATGATTTAAATGGAGTGATATTGTTCTCACAACCTGATCTCAAAGTGTATTATTATCAGCTAGAATTAGCTCCTGGATTGAGACACTTCACTTTTCTATACTCGAGGTGACAACGCTTTAAATTGCTTCATCTTGTCATTTCAGCCAGCACAATTTTCCAGAATTTCCTCCAGCGGTGAGAGCACGATGTCGTCAGCTGGATTATCGGTTCTGGTCATTTCAGGGCAATAATGGTGGCCCGGGGGCGAGAGGCAAAGTTTGCACCAGTGAATAGTTTGTGTTCATCAGCCGGGCCCTGAGTTTGGTGTGGAGCGTTAAGGCAGGCGTTGTACACCTCACTCAGGGCGCCAAGGCAGCTCATCATGGGAAAATCCCGAGCTAACCAGCCGGCCTCGGAGCGCCCTGAGAGAGGCCTGTTTAAAGAAAAAACATCGGCACAAGTCACAAAATAAACATTCCCAATACCTTGACCACCCCACATTAGGATAAAGCGTAGAAATAAAAATGAACAGAACAATCACACTTACCTCACTCACCACCGCCGGGACAGCTGTGGATTTCCAGGGGGTGCCACTAGGGGGCGACACGGGGATCAGCGTCAATTCGAAATAGACGCGCTGTTGAAACCGGGCACGTTGCATCCCGGCTCGTCACTCCTGGGCGGTGCTACTCCGTGCCCCCACAAACCCCACAACTCATTTCCCGGCGGGGCGCTGCAAGCTGGCCGCCTGCCCGGAAACCATTCCCACCGCCATTGCCGCCCCTCTGGGTGATATATTGTTCAATGGCAATCATGCAATAGGCCCCTGAACACAAAGTCAAGTGTGCTAAAGATAAAGACAGGCGCCTGGGAACATCATCGTTTCCCTCCAAGTCACACACCGTCCTGACTGGGAAATATATCGGCCGTTCCTTCATCGTCGCTGGGTCACAATCCTGGAACTCCCTCCCTAACAGCACTGTGGGAGCACCTTCACCACACAGACTGCAGCGGTTCAAGAAGGCGGCTCACCACCACCTTCTCAAGGGGCAATTAGGGATGGGCAATAAATGCCGGCCTTGCCAGCGAAACCCACATCTGGTACTGAGGCTGGGGCGGAAACCAGATTGAAGGCATTCAAACATGGAGTTCCAGGAAAGATGGGCACGGATTTGGTAGGCGACAACATGTTCAAGGACTTTGGAGAGGAGAGGGAGGTTGGAGATGGGACGGTAGTTTGCAAGGACGGAGGGGTCAAGGTTTGTTTTTTGAGGAGAGGGGTGATGACATCAGATTTGAGGGAGAGGGGCACAGTACCCGAGGGGAAAGCACCATTAACAATGTCAGCTAACATCGCGGTACATGATGTAGCTGATAACTCATGCTGGGTGAAGATTGTCTCCGGCTATTTACAAACAGAACCATTAGTTATTGCGTCGGCCTGCAAACAGTTCATCACCAATCACAGAACACACAATCGATTTCAACAATTCACTTTTACTGTAGTACAGCAGGCAGGGAGGTGGAATCGTGTATTATCACCAACATTTCATACATGTCCTACCCTGAGAGCAGCGTCTGATCTTCCATAGTAACCGCTCAACAGAGGGACTCAGTCAATCCAACACTGCTTTCATTGGCAGATTGTTGGTCTGTAATCTGGAATATTACTGATATCACCAATACTGTAACTCTCACAATGCAAAGCCCGTTAAGACCAACAGCTCGTTAAACAGGTTGAATAGTGAGGTACTGACCAATTCCTGGTATTGTACGGAGGAGGAAGTGACTGCATTCTGAAGCTGCAATCCCATCCTGGCCACTGTGTAAAACACAAAGAGTTTAAAGGATGACACAACGATATGGGATTAAGGATGATAACATTAACACCGATATAAAGATATAGGCCAGGAGAGAAATGAGAGGTCTGGAGACGTTTTCCAAACCACCTGGGATCGGGATCAGACTTGGGCTCAGAACGGTCGGGCCCGGGGCTCACCAGATATTGGGCCTCGGGCCTGCTTTACACCAGGCTGGGAGCTGCAGGCCCCTCCTGGGTCTTCCGAGGCAGCTCATCGGTCAAAGCCGGTCAAATTCTGGACTGCTGCCGTGGTCTTGCAAGGGGACAGTGAACGGGGGGGGGGGGGGAAGGGGTGAGGGGGCAAGCAGAGGGGAGGGAGGGGCGATCGGGAGGGGAAGGGGACGATCGGGGGGGTGGGGCGATCGGGGGGAGCGAGGGGGCGATTGGGGGGAGGGGCGATTGGGGGGAGAGAGGGGGCGATCGGGTGGGGAGGGGGCGATCGAGGGAAGGGAGGGTGCGATCGGGGGAAGGGGTGATCGGGAAGGGGGGGGTGATCGGGGGGGAGGGGGTGATCGGAGGGAGGGGGTGATTGGGGGGAGGGGTGATCTTGGGGAGGGGGTGATCGGGGGGAGGGGGCGATCGGGGGGAGGGGGTGATCGGGGGGAGGGGGTGATCAGGGGGGAGGGGGTGGTTGGGGGGAGGGGATTGATCGGGGGGGGTGATTGGGGGAGGGGGGTGATTGGGGGGAGGGGGTGATTGGGGGGAGGGGTGATTAGGGGGAGGGGGTGATTGGGGGGAGGGGGTGATTGGGGGGAGGGGGTGATCGGGGGGAGGGGGTGATCGGGGGGGAGGGGGTGATCGGGGGGAGGGGGTGATCGGGGGGAGGGGGTGATCAGGGGGGAGGGGGTGATTGGGGGGAGGGGATTGATCGGGGGGGTGATTGGGGGAGGGGGTGATTGGGGGGAGGGGGTGATTGGGGGGAGGGGGTGATCGGAGGGGAGGGGGTGATCGGAGGGGAGGGGGTTGATCAGGGGGAGGGGGTGATCGGAGGGGAGGGGGTTGATCGGGGGGGTGATTGAGGGAGGGGGTGATTGAGGGAGGGGGTGATTGGAGGGAGGGGGTGATCGGAGGGGAGGGGGTGATCGGGGGGGAGGGGGTTGATCAGGGGGAGGGGGTGATCGGAGGGGAGAGGGTGATCGGAGGGGAGGGGGTGATCGGAGGGGAGGGGGTGATCGGAGGGGAGGGGGTTGATCAGGGGGAGGGGGTGATCGGGGAGAAGGGGCGATTAGGGGGAGGGGTGATTGGAGGGGAGGGATGTTCGAGGGGAGGGACCAGGAGATTGGTGTTGGGCAGTGAGAATCAATTCCTGTTCTAGCGCTGTGCTCCTTCCACATCAGACTGGAGGGAACGCTGGAGATGAGGGACTAGAATGGTTGCACTGCTTCTGTAAAGTGAGCACACATGGTGCAATAATGCTGTTTGTTTCTAGATTTCTCGGGGCCTTGTTTTAGCAGCTTCAGATAAGAATTACTATCCATATTGGGATCTCGTAGGTCTGCTATTTGAACTTTAGGGGGTGAACTTCGCTTTGGGCGGGGACACAAACCGGGCGGTATTGCATCTGGCTCCGTTACCCGTCCCGTGCAATATTTCGTTCCATTGAATGCAATAAAACGGAGTGTCCGGCGTGTAATGGGGCAGGTGCCTGTTTCGTGTCCGCAGCCAAGTGAATTTGACTCAGCAAAGTCCAGAATAAGCATATAAAACTTTGCAAAATTTTCACCAATTCTGTTGCTAGAAGTAGCAGACATTAATTGTGATAATTAAACCTGTTCAAGTCTAATTTCTATGATTTCAAAAGCTAGCTGAACGGTATTCAACAAAGTCTGGGGTTAGAGAGAAGTTTCAACAAGTGGTCCTTTCACATCTCTGTATTCGATGGCTCTTCTGCGATGAAAGCATCATTCTTTAGGCCTTTTTCAATCTCGATCTGAAGTTCGTTATTATCTCCATCAGCTTCTCGGGCCTTTGCTTTCCTATTGTTGGGGGATAAACAGTAATATTGCTTTGTAATTCTGAATGAATACATCCAACTATCACACAGCAAACATCTACTTTACTTCTACTGTGGTTTAGAATTTGAAATGTCCACGATAACGCACGTGGCAGATCAATAGTGCAGCATTGACAATATGCTGTCTCAGGGCCTGAACCCCCTCACAAACTCAATTATCAGCTGAGGCCGTCCCTGTAATGTGTTTTTCTGGGCTGGTTATAGTGGCACCACGATTCCCAGCCGGAATGCGGATGATTGGGCAGTTCCCCCATCAATCATACGCTGCCCTCAGTGAGTGGGACTGATCTTACACACATCATTTATATTGGCCTTGAAATCCCGCCCTCCCCGTACGGAGTTCCTACTAACCCGGGAAGGCATCGGAAAAGCCGGTTTTCGGCGCGCAATGCACATGTGCTGGAAACCGGCATTTCCAATCTGTCAAGTTTCTGGCTTGACAGATGACCACATCTCTGGAGCGAGAACATTTGTCATGGAAAGTTCCGATATTTACACTCACAAATGTCCTCAAAAATCTTGTGCCTGAAAAAGCAGGTGCATAGACGACTTTTACAGGTTCAAGTGTTTTATAAAACACAAAAACATATAAAAATAAAGTTATTAAAATATATTTTATTAAAACCCCTCCCCACAACGGTATGTTTATTTTTTTAAACTTTTTTTAAAAATCGGGAAATTATTTTTTTAAGACATATACCTTTAATTTAAATGAATGTAGTGCATATTTTTTATTAGTGTTTTGGGTGTTTCGGGCTCTATCACAATCATAGTAATAGGAGTTTAGGACCCTACGGAACTCCTATTACTATGATACTTTACCTGATTGGCTGCCCAGAGCCATGTGACTCCAGCTCGGGGCCTGCGCACGCGTCGACATGCACGCGCTGCGAATCCGCAGTCAGGAGAGGCCTCAGCATTGGTAGCAGCATGGGCAGCAGCTTAAGGTAAGTGCGTATTTTTTCTCTAAAATGCCCGCGGGAAGGCCAAAACGGAATTTCAGGGCCAATGTGTAACCATCCTCCACACACTGCATTATGCTGGAGAAATCAGCCAGCTTGAATCGGGAGACTTTGCTGCAGTTTCCGTCATCAGTTGTTTGCTGCAGATCAGAGAGAATCTGTTAAAGTAGACTCTGTGGACTGTTTGCTGTTAAACAGTCCTGAGCCAAATCCTGCCTCACCTCCACGTCACTGGCTGACAAAATTGGGCCCAAGTTTCGGCCTCAGTTGCTCCTGATTTTTTGGAGCAACTGGTGTAGAACGGAGTATCTTAGAAATTCAAATTCTCGGCATTTAGTTTGCTCCAGTTCTAGTCAGTTAGAACAGTTTCACTTTTGAACAGAATTTTTTTTTCAAAAGGGGATGTGTCCGGCCACTTACGCCTGTTTTCAAAGTTTCGGCAGTGAAAACTTACTCCAAACTAACTTAGAATGGAATAAGTGAAGATTTATATACGCTCGAAAAAACCTTGTTTACACTTTAGAAAATCAGGTGTAGGGAATGGGGGGGGAGGGTGGTTTAAAGGGAAGTTTACAAACATTAAACACTTCAGTTTTACAAATAAAGAGCCATCATCAATAATAAATGATAAAAACATGAATAAATCAACCAATAAATCAATCAAAAAAAATTAATTAGAAATATATTTTTTTAAATCAATAAATAAAACATTTTCTACTTACCGACTGCAGCACCGTGAGCCCTCCAACAGCGTGCTGGGATGCCCCCCCCTATCTCCCACACAGTGTGTCTCTGTCAGTGTCTCTATCTCTCTGTCTGTCTGTCTGTGTTTCTGACAGCAAGAGGAGGGGGAGGAGGGGGGTAGAGGGAGAGAGGGGGGGCAGGGGGAGGGGAGGGATGGGGAGGAGGGGGGAGGAGGAGAAGGGGAAGGGGGCGGAGAGGAGAAGGGGAAAGGGAAGGGGGGGGAAAGGGAAGGGGGGGAGAAGGGAAGGAGATGGTGGGGAGGAAAGGAGAAGGGGGGGAAGGAGAAGGGGGGAAAAGAGAAGGGGGAAAGGAGATGGGGGAAAGGAGAAGGGGCGGGGTAGGAGAAGGGGCGGGGTAGGAGAAGGGGCGGGGTAGGAGAAGGGGCGGGGAAGGAGAAGGGGGGGAAAGGATAAGGGGGGAGAAAGGAGAAGGGGGGAGAAAGGAGAAGGGGGAGAGAGAAAGGAGAAGGGGGAGAGAGAAAGGAGAAGGGGGGGGAGAAAGGAGAAGGGGGGGGAGAAAGGAGAAGGGGGAGAGAAAGGAGAAGGGGGAGAGAAAGGAGAAGGGGGAGAGAAAGGAGAAGGGAGAGAGAGAAAGGAGATGGGGGGAGGGAGAAAGGAGAAGGGGGGGAGAAAGGAGAAGGGGGGGAGAAAGGAGAAGGGGGGAGAAGGGAGAAAGGAGAAGGGAGGGAGAAAGGAGAAGGGGGGGAGAAAGGAGAAGGGGGGAGAAAGGAGAAGGGGGGAGAAAGGAGAAGGGGGGGGAGAAAGGAGAAGGGGGGAGAAAGGAAAAGGGGGGAGAAAGGAGAAGGGAGAGAGAGAAAGGAGATGGGGGGAGGGAGAAAGGAGAAGGGGGGGAGAAAGGAGATGGGGGGAGGGAGAAAGGAGAAGGGGGGGAGAAAGGAGAAGGGAGAGAGAGAAAGGAGATGGGGGGAGGGAGAAAGGAGAAGGGGGGAGAAAGGAGAAGGGGGGGAGAAAGGAGAGGGGGGAGAAGGGAGAAAGGAGAAGGGGGGGAGAAGGGAGAAAGGAGAAGGGAGGGTGAAGGAGAAGGGGGGGAGAAGGTGAAGGGGAGAGAGAAAGGAGAAGGGAGAGAGAGAAAGGAGAAGGGGAGGAGAAAGGAGAAGGGGTGAGAAAGGAGAAGGGGGGAGAAAGGAGAAGGGGGGAGAAGGAGAAGGGGAGAGAGAAAGGAGAAAGGGGGAGCAAAGGAGAAGGGGGAGAAAGGAGAAGGGGGAGAAAGGAGAAGGGGGAGAAAGGAGAAGGGGGGAGAAGGAGAAGGGGGGAGAAAGGAGAAGGGGGGAGAAAGGAGAAGGGGGGGAGAAAGGAGATGGGGGAGAAAGGAAGAAAGGTGGGGAGAAAGGAGAAGGGCGGGGAGACAAGGAGAGGGGGAGGGGAGAAAGGAGACAGGGGGGAGACTAGGTGTTTGGTGGGG